>NW_022147488.1:1847819-2031234 GCF_002938485.1 Sitophilus oryzae
TTATCTCTAAAGTCTAATAAACAACAACAAATTCGAATGCTTATTGGGCCAAACTTAACCTAATAAAACAACAATAAATTCGGATATTTACTGGGCAAGATTTCATCTAACAAAATAACAACAAATTCGAATGGTTACGGGGCAAACTTAATCTAAAACCTTGATATATCTGGGACCTGGTATTACTTTGATTATGCTTACAACTAAAAGAAAACAAACCATAAACCTTAAATGTTTATTTGTCAAGTCTTAATCTAAACTTTTGTATCGTAATCATGATTAAGTTACTAAAATAAAACGACCGCAAAATCAAATGTTTATTTTCAAAGTGCAAAACTTAACTAAATTACGCAATATCTTCGGTCTTCTTCAACTTGAAGATCTTCCTTCGGCGGTGTGTAGAGCTTCGACGTGTCGAGCTTGCTCCAACGGTGTTTGCGGCTTCGGTGAGTTGTCCAGCGGCGTTGAGAGCTTCGGTGAGTCCCTCGTTGTCCAGCGGCGTTGAGGGCTTCGGTGAGTCCCTCGTTGTCCAGCGGCGTTGAGAGCTTCGGTGAGTCCCTCTTGGTCCAACGGTGTTTAAGGCTTCGGTGAGTCCCTCCTGGTCCAACGGTGTTGAATGGTCCTGCAAATGGCTCAGTCATGGAGACCCGTACACCTATAGCACAACTGAATTAGTTCAACTCTTCAGGCACGCAGAACAATTGGTCGCAATATAATTTCATATTTAAAAAAAACGACCAGATGAGAGATACTACAAAATTCCCTTAAACAACAAGTAAAGCTTCTCAACCCTCTTCTGTTTCCTTTAATTTTAATCCCTTCTTCTTTTTTTTAAAGAAGCAAAAAAAAAAAAAACCCTTAAAGAAAGTAAACAAGAAATGAAAACTTAGAATCTGATGGCTTGTAGACTGAGGACATTGTGACGACAGACTCCTGTTGCTGGACGTCCGGCGTTGGTTTTCAGACGGGCCAGGACATCGGGCTTTTCTGCGTGTCACCTCTCCACTTCTTCCCTGGCAAGTTGTTGCTGTCTCCGCCTAGACTGGCTTCCAGACACATGGGAATGTGGGGGAGTTGGTTAGCGTCAGTGTGGCCTGCAGATAGTTCCTGGCAGTGACTCATGAGTCACGAGTCGTTCTAGTCTGAAAAATTCAAAGTAAAATCAGTTCTACAACTTCATCAGTCGGGAAGGGTTTTTTTTAGATACTGTTTAGATGACTGTTGATCCTCCTCTTAACCAACATCCATCAGCCCAGGATTCGGAGTGATTTGAACGGGATGGTATACATCTACATTTGCAATCCTGTGATCGCACGCCGAGTGTTCCACATCTGGAACAGAACAAAAGAAATCTTCTTTGACATACACCACGTAGGTGTCCGAGGTTTCCACATCGCCAACAAACATTCTTCTCCACTGGAACTCGATCAGAGTTTTTAAGCAATACATCTTTGGAGTCAGAAAACTTGTTAGTTTGACGTCTGCGGAACTCTTCTACAGGACTCTGTAGACTCGTTTTTATCGGAAGGCGACTGCCTTTAGAAACGGAGGCTTGACATTGGCCTTTCCTCAACTTCTCGGTTGTTTGTTCAACACTTTTCTTCGGATTTACTTGTAAACTTTCGGCGGAGCTTCGGATCAACTTAGCATTCAATCGGATCTGTTGGGTTCGTAAATCAATCTGGAAGTCATGTTTGCCCAGAATATCCATACCAATAATCATATCCGAAACTAAGTCTTTTAGACTGTGGAAAACTTCATTCAGAGACTGCTCTCCTACTTGGATTTTCATCCTAAATGCTGTGCTAATGGACTCCGTGGCACCATTAGCAAGTCTCGCTCCTTTTACCGCGGGTTTGACAGGAATTGCCTTGGAAGTTTGGCACTGTTCTGTCAATTTCTTTCCAATATAGGAATGGGCAGCTCCAGTATCCAGGAGTGCCAAATAGTTGGTGTTTCTGTAGCAAATCTTCACAACAGAACGGACTTCTTGACGTACGATTTGTGGTAATTCTTTGACGATCTCGGTTGGTGAATAATGTTGTTCCTGGGATATTTCTGTGCAGTTTGGTTCCCGCTTTCTTGGGCTCACACATGGACAATTCCTAGAAAGGACACCTGTCTTTTTGCATCGGGAACAAAAGATTTTGGGCTCGGATGTGCACTGTCTGCGGAAGTGTCCTGTCTGTCCACATCTCCAACAGATTGCTTCTGAAGTCTGTTTTGCAGAGTTCGGCGCTCTATACGGATATCTTGAAACACGGGGAGTAACAGACACATGTCTCTGTTTACTCTGAGACGGCGATTGGCTCTGGATAACCATCAGGTTGCTCCTGGCTCCAGCATGCTCATTTTCCAGCCTGTCTCGCCGAGGCGTATTATTCGGTCGGACTTCGACATCGAACGGTGCATAAGTACGGGACGATCGCTGCAGTTCCTGATTAAGCAGTTCAAATTCCTTGGTTATTCTTGAGAACGATGAAATATCGTGAAAATCTCCTCCTCGGACATACTGACGAAATTCAGGTAACAAATTTCTGTACAACCACTGCAATTCTTGATTCGGAGAGATGCTGCCATGTCTGCGGATCAACGTTTGAAGATCAGTGATGTACGCCGTGACAGACTCGTTATGTCTTTGCACTCGACGACTTATCTTCGCCTCCAGGTCCACCTCATAATTCACTGGATAATAAAAAATTTTAAATTCTTTAGTAAATTCTTCCCAGGTCCTGTAATTTACTCGGTTATTGCGGTACCAGAGCGCAGCTTCTCCCTGCAAAACCTCTGGCAAATGTGGCAATAAGTGATCCGGATGTATACTCTGTGCAATACAAATTTCTTCCAGTCTTTCTAAGAACGTTACAGGGTCCGAGCGACCATTAAATGTCACTCCCCATTTGTAAACTTGTATTGGACCAGTGTTAAAACTACCTGATATACCTGGATTCATCGGCAGAGGGACAGGCAGCGAAGTAGAAGTATAGACCACCGGAGAAGACATTTCGGATTTTACACGTCCAGCGATGTATCCACTCGAGGTTGCTGTCACTGTAGTTGTCACTGTAGTAGTGGTCAGGGTGGCTATAGAGCTCACTGTCGGTACCACAGCACTATTTCCATGAAATCCAAAAGGCTGTGTGACAGGCTGAGGACTCGCCTGTCCTTCTCTAATGAATCTCACTATTCCTCAACGGTCCCGGTACTATCCAATCCAAAACGCAACAGTTGTGCAGCCAGTTCAGACTTCTTCAGGGAATAAATCCACCCTGTCCTGAAATCAGATTCAGCACTCGTGCCAGACGGCGCCAGGTTCAAACCTGTATGTGACAGCGACGGTACGGCGTCGTTCCCTTCAACGGAAGCACCGATCGACAAAAAATCTTCCTCAGTTTCCATATCGCTCTAGATTTCACTAGTCTTTTAACTCATAAACACTGAGACTTTACTGTCTCTAGAGGTACTTATGCTCGACGGTTGTTACTTTCTTTTCACCTCCTCTCACACTGTTTCAATAGCTTTCTTGCTTTTACTAGCTTTACCCGGTTTTCCTGGTATTTTTGACGGTTTCAATTTTCAAAACAATCAAGTCCCTATGCTGGGGCGCCAATTTTGTAAGAGTCTCAATTTATTTTTCTTTGGTTCAGTGAAAAATAAATAGCCTTACTGGCGTACAGTAGTAAACTTAAATCTCTCGGGCGCCACCTCTGTTATTTATAGTGGAAGAGGTCCACATTTCGCCAATACGGGTAGCTTTTATACAGTGGAGATACCAGGGAGTGATGAAATGAAAAGAAATAAAACACACAGTTAACTATAACATAACATTAAGGCTTTATTTAATTATTTAACTATATGCTAAATACCCCAGGAAGTTTCACGACTTTAAATTGTAATGAAAGAGAAAGAAAATTTATAATTAAAGACTCGTAAAATAAAATTTACAACAACAATCGAGCACCTCTAGAGTTTTGACCGTATAATCTCGATATGCAACTCACTGTCCGATTTAATCACGCGAATTCAAAGCGCGTTTTTGACATGACGTTCTAGTAAATAAAACGACGCGAGTTTCTAACCGGCGTCTAACTTAACGGCGTCCTAGTAAACACAGACATGTACGTACCGGGCGATATACTATTTTATAACCCGACTTTCTAAACGTCGGCGACGTCGTTACAGACGTCCCGGGATAAACAAACGCGAGCCCTGGATCGTTCGCAGCAGAACGAAACGGCGTCCTGTGGGATAATTACGCACCCGAGCCCTGAATCGTGCGCAGTAGAACGAAACGGCGTCCTGTGGGATAGATACGCACGCGAGCCCTGAATCGGTCGCAGTAGGACGAAACGGAGTCCTGTGGGATAGGTACGCACGCGAGCCCTGGATCGTGCGCAGTAGAACGAAACGGCGTCTCGGTTAGTCGCCTGGATAAGCGCAGTCCACACCGCCCGGTCAGGACCACCTCGGGATGTCGGCGAGATCCCACGGCGCTCCTGATGAGAATACGGGAACTACAGAACCAGTCTCGGGATGGACGAGATCCTGCCTTAGCTCCAAGGATATTCGCGCCCGTATATTTGTTGTACTACCTTAACCGCTATCTGTCTCCCTTTTAACCAAAAGAAATCGGTCTTCGCGTCCACGGGATCCGGACAAAATGCCTCAACCTTGCATGTATTTTTACTTCTATAGTAGGACAGTTGACACCTTGAGCGGATACAAGTCTGGTTAAATTTTACGTACGCGCGTTTCGGAACAAGATGCCTCTACCTTGCACGTATTTTTACTTCTACAGTAGGACACGAGACACCTGGAGCGAATTTAACTATCTCTATCTCCCTTATTCTATAACGCGTTAAGGCAGTAAAACAAACCGTATTAACAATAAAAAGAAAACGACCTACTCTCGATCACTTTGGCGGCTGGACTTACCTTCTTCAGAGCGGCAACGGCGGCTGGCAGCAGGGTACTTGGCAGGGCACTCCGGGCTCGAACTTCACTGTTCACGTGCGATCACACCACTGACTACCTGGCGCTCTCGCTGCCAGGGTATACTCAAAACGACCCTCCCCTCCACTCGACCGGTACTGGTAGGGCCAGCTTCTCGGCTGCCGTACCGAACTATAGCGAGTAACGCCGATCAAAACTCTATTACAATATGGTCATTAAATATCTAACGCATTTAATTCAACAGTAAGAACATTAATGAAGTTCATTACCATAATGAGTTAACAATAAAATACATTGCCTAACCTTGTTTACAGAAAAGGTCCCTATTATTTAAGTACAGTATACGGGGTGTCCCAGAAATGAGCCCCAAAATTTATGAACTTCATTACAGTTTCACAACGAGATCTATCGATTAAACATATTTTCAATATGGCGGCACTTCCGGAAATACCGGAAGTTGACAGCAACTTTCTTATTTTAAATGGCTGCCCCCATTTTTCATTATGTACTTACAATTACAATTCTCTATAAAATTTTTGACTGTTTGAATTTTGTTATTAAACACTCTCTATCTAACATTAACCGTTTTTGAGAAAAAAAATATTTAAAATTTTTGAACGAAAAAAACTGCCTGTCCAAAATATGTGTACAGCCTAAACGTCAAATTTAGTGATTACCACAGACACTGTGCCATAAAGAAAAAACATGTGGCTATATATTTCATAAATTAAATTGTTCGAATATCTTATAATAATGGCCGCAGCTGTCATAGAATTGAACGACTAAAATATTATCATAAATCATTTTTTTCAAATGTAAACCCACTTTTTTTATTTCACTAGTGAAAAGGCTTTTCAATTCGTTACTTTTTAACTATACATGTTCCTATACCTAAAATAAATTGTTCTTGAGTTATTTAAGATTTAGTTTTAAAGCGTATATTTTTCTTGATTTTAACCAGTAGCCAATGACTTTAAACGTCAAGTGATATAAAATAATGGATCTGGCCATGTCATATTGTGAATGATATAGTGACGCTTTGTTCAAAAAGCAGCATCATTTTCGAGCCAACTTTGCGCTGTTTTCTTTTTCAATTATACGGAATATTAATAATATCACCTATGAGATATCAGTAAAGAGCGAAAATACGAGATATATTTTTATACATACACTTTTTAAACTCTTAAGGCAGGCAGTATTTATACTATAGGAAATTCAAATAACTCGTTTTCTGACAGATGGAAATAAATTGTCTGGCCGTTTGACACTTAATGTCATGAAGCTAGATAAAATCAAGAAAAATATACGTTTTCAAACTCAATCTTAAATAACTTAAAAACGATTTATTTTAGGTATAGGAACATGTATACTTAAAAAGTAACGAATTGAAAAACTATTTCATTAGTGAAATAAAAAAAACTGGGTTTTCATTTGAAAAAAATGATTTATTATAATCTTTTAATCATTTTAATTATCATTAATCATTAATCATTTAATTATTAACTCAATTCCATGACAGCTACCGCTATTATATGACATTTGGACAATTTAGTTTTTGAGATAGATAGCCACATGTCTTCTCTTTATGTCAGTGGCTGTGGAAATCACTAAATTTGACTTTTAGGCTATACAATTTTTTTTGACAGGTAGTTTTTTTCGTCCAAAAATTTTAAATAATGTTTTTCTCAAAAACGGTTGATGTTACATAAACAGTATTTAACAACAATATTCATAGAATTTTACAGGGAATTTAAGTATGTAATAAAAAATGGACACCCATTTAAAATAGGAAGGTTGCTGTCAACTTCCGGTATTTCCGGAAATGCCGCCATATTGAAAATATGTTTAATCGATAGATCTCGTTATAAAACAATGATGTGCCAAAAATCTCCGATCTAAATATTGTGGTTCTCTAGAAACTTCTAATGCACGCTCAGCCTGGGACACCCTGTATTTCACTCAATGCAACTATATGGCTATAATTTGAAACCATTATGTAGGAGAAATGTAGGAAAAAATCATACTTACTGAAGAGAGCCCTATATGCGGTAAACGACTTTTTTGTTGCTGTTTAATCATGAACAATTTTGAATTTTAAAATTTTGATCGTCTCACACACTGGTTAAAGGTCTAGTATTTAATATTTTATAACTCTTGATTTTGTGATATATTACATGATTTTATCCATTTACAGTTTTCCTTTTATAAAATTTTCTAGGTACGCTTGTGTTCTGCAATGTCCATATATGTTTTAGTTGTAATTTTATGACGTAATTTTTTTTGAATTGATTTGTATTGTATGAGATTTTTTTTATTATTTGTATATTTGTTTTTGTGCTTTTTTGTTTTGTGAATGCTTTGTCGATGAAGCTGTTTTGGCTTTTTGTACAATAAAGCATTGTTTTTTTTTAGGGTAAAAAATGTACACGTATTGCCAAAATGTCATTTTATACAAGACTGACGGTGACTGCCGACGACTGCCAGTGACTGCCGACGACTGCCAGTGACTGCCAGTGACTGCCGACGACTGCCAGTGATTGCCGACGACTGCCAGTGACTGCCGACGACTGCCAGCGACTGCCAACGACTGCCGGCTCAGCGGTATCTTAAGTTCCGGGCCTTTGTCGACCCTTAACATGTATTATTTATCAACACGTGTACAGGGTCGGTCAAATTTTACGGCTTTTAAAAGGTACCCTTTTCTGTAGGAGATAGACGAAAACAAGTATCGGTGTCTGGAGCTCAATTTTTATCAAAAACATGACGGTGAAAAAATTATGACTAAATCACCACAATTGTTTAAGACACTGTTATATTTTGCTGTGTAACACCAAAGGTTCCAACCTCGTCTTAACCCCTTCATGTCAGGATGTCTGAGGCAAATAATGTGGACAAACTCCTTGATGCAAACAGACAGCAAAATTAAAATTTATAAGACATCAGACCAAAAATAATATATGGCATAGAAATTCGAGAGGAAACAAACAAAACCAAAAGCATATTAAGGGTTGCTGGAATGAAGAACCTAAGAACCATAATGAGGAAGACTAGAAGAAACTTACAATTATTATAAAAGACTAGTGAAATACAAATATCAGACATCAGTGTGGAATACAGAACGTAGTGAGATGGGATAGTCAAAGAAAAAAACAATAGTTCACACACGTAAAACACGTATAACTCTTGAACGGAAATCCATGGAAAGAGACAGCCTCTCCAAAAAGATGAAAAGACAGTTGGCAGTCCTTCTCCCAAAAAAATCCTACATAGGCAACCTGAAAATTAACAGGTTGACTAGATCTCAAATAAGTAGAAGAAGAAATAATGATTGTAGATATTAGTATATTAAGTAACCATTCTTCTGATAACTATAACTGACGTTTCGGGAAAACAACGCAATTTTACAAATTTAATTAATAGCCCAGCTCACTACAGGGCAATTTGTAACAAAATCAACCCCCTACACCCTCCAAACCCATACACGTGAATCTAGAGAGCCTTTTAAAGCCCTTAAAGCACATACGTGGGTCGCTCGGAGAGCGTTTGGCTGTTGAACTGCGGTTTATCGGGCCGACGATCCTCTTACAAACGTGAGAAAGGGCCGCCAGAGGGGGCGACAAACGCGGCCTCTTAATCCCTCTTTTATTGCTAGTGAACAGAGTAGCGTTCGAAAGGTTGGGTAATTTGGGGGTTGCCGGAAGTTAAGTAGTGGAATTGTGCGATCGTAATGTTGCGTGAGGCGTTACTAAATATATGATTCTTTTGAATTTTCTATGGACTTAAATATCCATAGCTAACTATCCTGCAGTACGTTGCAGCAATAAAAAGTAAATAAGTTAGAAGTATTTGGCGTTATTTAAACCAAACCAAACCAAACGAATATTTATAAAACCTTTTGCATTGTATTGTTAATAAGATATATTACAAAGTTACCCATTTAAATTCGTTGTTTTCACTTTAATATTTAAATAAACACACATACAGGGTGGGTCAATGGAAACTTTCCACCCCAATTTTTCTCGTTTGAAATTAAAATTTGGAAAAACGCTCAGCACGTCGATTTAGTTTTCAAGGGGGAAAAGAAAATATCATAAAATCACTTTCACACCTATAACCCCCAAGGCGGGGGCGGCGCCATCCCTAAATTCTTAAATGGAAAAAGGGGCCGAGTGATACCTCATGTGAAAGGTCTTTCAATTCCTTTTATAATGATATAGATATCATGTACTTTCGATCAGTAGTTTTAGAGATTTATTGATTTAAAGTAGATTTTAATTTATCGGCTAAGTGGTGAAAAAATCGGATTTATTTTTTTTGTCTCTCTGTATGTATTTTTTTGGCAAACTATGTATACTAAAAATTTTAACTAATCAACCTGCATCGATCCACGCCCAAAAATCTTTCAATTCGGAATAAGTGAAAAAGGATCAATTTTGGACGGAAAATTTTTTAGAAATTTTAAAAAATAAAAAAAAATTAAGCTTTTTTATTTAAAAGCTTAATTTTTAGTATACATAGTTTGCCAAAAAATACATACAGAGAGAGAAAAATAAATAAAAACCGATTTTTTCACCACGCTGATAAATTAAAATCTACTTTAAATCAATAAATCTCTAAAACTACTGAACGAAAGTAGATGATATTTTATATCATTAAAAAGGGAATTGAAAGACCTTTAACATGAGGTATCACTCAGCCCCCCTTTCCATTTAAGAATTTAGGGGTGGCGCCACCCCCGTCTTGGGGGTTATAGGTGTGAAAGTGATTTAATGATATTTTCTTTTCCCCCTTGAAAACTAAATCGACATGTCCGAGAGTTTTTCCAAATTTTAATTTTTAACGAGAAAAATTGGGGTGGAAAATTTCCATTGACCCATCCTGTATACAAATGCATACATACAAGATGACTCCGAAAAAGCTTTGTATCAGGATTCCTGTTTGAGATTTTCACTCCAAACCAAACAAACAAAATATGTGTTTAATAGTAGTTTACATTTCACAAATATATTTATAGATATACAGGGTGAGTCAAATATATTTTTACACTTAAATTTTACTTTTTCAAATTAAATGCTTTATAATTTGTGCAGTGAATTTGCTACAAAATTCCGGTTCCAAAAATACTTTAATACCATAGAATATACTGAGTGGTTTTTGAATTTTGACCACGTCCATGAATACGTCAATCTAGACGTCCAGGAACCTTCGTATGAAAACTTCTAATCGAGACGATGGACTTATTGTAAGTTTATCGCTAAGAAACCGCCGTTTGCCAGCTTTTCAAACTTATAACGAATTGCACCTAAGGAACGTACATATTTACTTACGGACTATAAGAAGAAGACTAAATGAAGCAAATCTTATGTCAAGAAGGCCTGCTTAGGTACCAGAAGAAGGCATGGTTTTAAGTAACAAAGGCATGGTTTTAATGTAAAAATTACGAAAAAATGTTAGTGTCTTCTTCAAAAACGAATATCTCCAACAAAAATAAAGCTTATATGGTGAACCAAAAAATTTTCTTACTGTTTTAACATATTCCACAGAGTGTTTTAAACTTTTACCAATACATCAATATTTTTTCCCTCGTATAATTAACAGATGGGGAGCTTCACTTTAAATTTAGAGAGAGATACTAAAAAGTCAGATAATTTGGCTACATACTGCTTAAAAATCATCAAAATCGGCCCACTAGAACAAAATATATTTAACTTTAAAATACCTCAAAGTCCATTTTTCGTGCCGATGCCGCGGTGAATGTATTTCAAAAAATATACATTTTAGTCATATACTTTTCTAATAAAACTCGCCTTTATTTTTTTACTAGAATCCGAAAATCAATTAATATATAGGGTGTTCCATTACAAAAAACACAACTTTGATGTGTAACTTTTTTTAGAGACACCCTGTAGAACTCTATATAATTTTAGAAAATGCTATAATTGACTTACATAATCTCACAAAATTTTACTTGACTACAAACTGTTGTTCTCCTTGCAAAAACCACTCTGTATAATTAATTTTATAAAATAAAATTTTAATGATTAGAATATAATTAGAATAGATTATGCATTAGATTCCTTTATTTCAACATATTTATTTAGAAAAAAATTAAAAATCTAAAAATAAATAAAGAAATAACTAAGAATTTATTAAAATTACGAAAATTAAAAATGCAACGAAAATAAATTGGTAAACATTTTAGTATTTTATCTATAAAACAAACTACAGAAGGTTTCACATTAATATATTCACAGTAATTGAATTCCGAGGTAAAAGTATCTGGATACTTTACTAGTGCGACAGGGATTGACATTAATTATGGCTCGAACACACTGACGACCAGGTCGCACCGGCCAGGCCGCTGCTTCCTCTAACCAAACCAAATGATACCTCGCACACTAACGTCCTGGCCATCCGTTGGTCGTTGCGACCAGTAGACTGCACTAAAATATTATAATTTTCTGCCGCTTGTTGCCGGTTTTCTTCCAAATTAATAATTTTTCAGATGAAATAACTCAAAAGCAATGCACAATATTTTATTTTCTATAAGATATAGTGTTTTAGTGTAGTTTTTGCACACGTGCAGAAAATCCAAAGAAATAGTATACAGACTGGATCAAAGGAAAACTTAAATCTAGTCCCTTTTTTTTCAGGGGTCGATTCTATTAAAAATTCAAAACATTTTTATATGACATACTCTATTTATGGTTGGTATGAAACCTGTTATTATACCTTCAAGTTTCGATGTTAAAAAATAAAAAAATCATATTTAAAGTTTTCCTTCAACCACTTGTTTTTTTTATTAAATTATTATTTTTAGTTGTGTTGTAGTCATGTACAAGGAGGACAACTGTATTTAAAATATTATACCGTATAATCGAATAAAAATGGCGTCAGCGATGGCTATGAAATGAAGATCGCTATCATTTTATATGTAAAATTGTATTGGAAATGTCATCGATCGTCATTTCCAAACCAACTGGACGCCATTTTTTTTCGAACATATGGTATTTAATTTAACGTTTTTCAAACAGGGTTCATTAGACTATATTTATACTAGTTACATTATTTAAAAAAAATAAGAGTAAAAGTAACTTAAACATTCATAAAAATAGAAATATTTACTGTTGTAGATTCTCAGTAACAATAAAAAAGGGGAATTCGTGCGCGCTCGGTTCGTTCGGGCTAAAATGCCAAAGTCTGGACGCGCCTTTAGGAACAATACTGTTTTTGTCCTTTATTGATATAATGCTGAAAATCTCACGAATTACATGTCTCACTCTACACATATTAAAGTACATAGACGTAGGATGTAGAATATTCTATTATGTAACGACTGATAGCAGGTATCGCGGATTTGAAAAACATGGAAATAACGACGTTATCGTGTAGTCGTGGTTGGAGATTTTACTTACTCCATTTACCACACCAGTATTTATTAACGAAAAATCAAAGAATATTTTAAATGCATTATTTAATATTAGAACATTTAATAAGCTCATGAATAGCAACTTCGCTTTTTAGTTAAATCGGATATTTTAACATTTCTGAAACAATATTTTCTAATTGGTAAAACGTAAAAATCGTTAGATCTGACAACTCTGTTGAAACTGGTCGTTCATCTGCTATAAACGCAATACATCCGGCCAGCCGACGGCGACGGCCAGGCAGGGCCAGTCAACTGAGATATACGACCTTGAACTATCTTTTTTTGGGGTAGTAATTTCCTGGGGCGCTAGATGGCGTATTTTTATTTTAATTTTTCTAGTTGCCTAACAATTGCGTACAAAATTGTTTTTATAGTTGCCTAAATAGGCCTATTAATTATGTTCTGTCATTGTTCTGTTTCCGGCTTCCTCCTTCCTCTTCAGTTGTGTTTTGCCATTGAACGCGGATGTGCGTTTCGCTGTTTTCTGGTTGTTTGGCTGTGTTTTTTTGCAATCTTCATTTTACAATCGTGATTTTGTATTTTTGAATTTTTTTTAACTTTGTTTTGTGTTTGATTTTTAAGATCTTTATTAAAGGTAAGGTCTAAGTTAAAGGTCTTTGATTTATCGAACAATTTTACTTAATAATCCGAGAAAGTGAAGTGAGGTAACCTAACCAAGTCCAAATATTCGTGAATTTTATTTTTTAACAATGTAAATATTTACAACGCCATATATTTTTACAAAAAAAAATTGATCAACTCCATATCTTTGTACATAAACTCCACAATGTGATATTACACAATTGTTCAAGTCCATATGTAAAAAATACACGTAAATAAAACATTGTTTCTAATGGTTTACTAGTGCGACAGGGATTGACATTAATTATGGCTCGAATTGATGACCAGGTCGCACCCTACAGCTGCTACTTAACCAAACCAAATGGATACCTCGCACTAACGTCCGGGCCATCCGATGCCGCTAATTCAGTAGACTGCAATTGGGAATATTATAATTTTCTGCCGCTTGTCGGTTTTCTTCCAAATTAATAATTTTTCAGATGAAATAACTCAAAAGCAATGCACAATATTTTATTTTCTATAAGATATAGTGTTTTAGTGTAGTTTTTGCACACGTGCAGAAACTAAAGAAATAGTATACAGACTGGATCAAAGGAAAACTTAAATCTAGTCCCTTTTTTCTTAGGTCGATTCTATTAAAAATTCAAACATTTTTATAAGGACATACTCAATTATGGTTGCATGAAACCTAAGCTTATTATGGGCATTCTCTTAAGTTTTGATATGTTAAAAAATAAAAAATCATAAAAGTTTTCCTTCAACCACTTGTTTTTTTATTAAATTATTATTTTTAGTTGTGTTGTAGTCATGTGTACAAGGAGGACAACTGTATTTAAAATATTATACCGTCATAATCGAATAAAATGGCGTCAGCGATGGCTATGAAATGAAGATCGCTATCATTTTATATGTAAATTGTATTGGAAATGTCATCGATCGTCATTTCCAAACCAACTGACGCCATTTTTTCGAACATATGGTATTTAATTTAACGTTTTTCAAACAGGGTTCATTAGACTATATTTATACTAGTTACATTATTTAAAAAAAATAAGAGTAAAAGTAACTTAAACATTCATAAAAAATAGAAATATTTACTGTTGTAGATTCTCAGTAACAATAAAAGGGGAATTCGTGCGCGCTCGGTTCGTTCGGGCTAAAATGCCAAAGTCTGACGCGCCTTTAGGAACAATACTGTTTTTGTCCTTTATTGATATAATGCTGAAAATCTCACGAATTACATGTCTCACTCTACACATATTAAATTACATAGACGTAGGATATAGAATATTCTATTATGAAACGACTGATAGCAGGCATCGCGGATTTGAAAAACATGGAAATAACGACATTATCGTGTAGTCGGGGTTGGAGATTTTACTTACTCCATTTACCACACCAGTATTTATTAACGAAAAATCCAAGAATATTTTAAATGCATTATTTAATATTAGAACATTTAATAAGCTCATGAATAGCAACTTCGCTTTTTAGTTAAATCGGATATTTTAACATTTCTGAAACTTAATTCTTTCTGAAACAATATTTTCTAATTGGTAAAACGTAAAAAATCGTTAGATCTGACAACACTGTTGAAACTGGTCGTTCATCTGGCCGCAGCTATAAACGCAATACATCCGGCCAGCCGATGGCCAGGTCCTTGCGACCTGGTCATCAGTGAGTTAGAGCCCTTAGATATAATATTCCGATGAGTAGTGAACGAAAAGATAAAGCTCCGCGGTAGAATAAATTAGATGAAAGATGACATCACGCGTGGATTATGCGTAACTTGCTAAAAATGCTATACCAGTCCAGTCTTTTAAGTGACGAACATATTTTTCCCAACAATTATTCCATTACTAAATATACAAGGAAATAAAAAAAAACACAGCTGGTGCATTGCCGCTCACAGTTGTGCCGATAAGGCCCAAACTTGAGATAAGATCTTAAAAGCCCTTTCGTTACCGAGAAGCCTTCTCCAATTTCACTTTTAAATAAATTCAGAGACAATTACTTAAAACTCCCGATATACATACAGGTCCGATTGCATATCAAAGCAAAAAAGAGTAGCAGATACACAGTAAGAGAAAAAGAGAAACAGACAGAGATATTGTCAAATTTAAATTCGAAATCCCCCAGCTTGACTGTGTAGGGGTGGCGAAAATGGGGTGAGGGAGGGGGTGTTCGAAAAGGGGTCGAAATCGTGAAAGGGATCGAGATCTGTTTGACGATAAGATGATTGGGGCTCGTGTTTTACATTGTTATTCATGGACTGGGACGCTGGAGCGGGCCCAGCACGGTAAACAGATCCGGTTACAGGGGCGGATTTAGGGAGGGTGCGGGAGGTTGAGGGGGGTGAGCCTGGCTAATTGAGATGTTTCTTTTTAATGCTTTTATTGATTCGTTTAGATAAGTATTATTCAGCCATATTACGAATTAAATATGCAGTTGAAGAAGATTAATATTGTTAAGGTCAAGGTGTATTACTGGTTGCATAACCGCAACGGTGCATTGAGGAACCTGGCGAATTCGACAGAAAGTAAAAGAAAATTACAGAATTCTTTAGAAAATTCCAGAGACCATCGCCAGTAGGTATATAAGGCCCGCGCTTTGACATTTGGAGCAGTCTGAAGATAGTCTGAAGTTTGAAGTTTGCTAATACCGCGAAATACCGTTAGAGTAATAGTAGTTGCATAAATTGTGTTGTAAATAGTATAAGTTGTGTGTGCAGAGTGAGACAAATAAATTCGTTAAGTATTTTATCGTGAGTTTAAATAGTGGACCCACGAAATCCGTAACAACATCATTGGTCTGCAAAAAAATCTCGAGCCTTGGCACCATCTTGAGATTCTTATTCGAACCTCCTTAGTCCCAACATTTCTAAAACTAAAGCTTTGTCGTATAAAAACTCGCTGCAATTGTTGAGAAAAAAAAATATTTAAAATTTTTGGACGAAAAAAACTACCTGTCAAAAAAAAATTAAATAAATGATCAATTAAATGGATATTTGAGGTGAATTTGCATTGTGAGACCTGGTTGAGTAAGCCCCAGAAATAAGCGATTTTTCACACTGATTGTCATTTCGCAGCCATCTTTCACGGCGTTTTTTTTCTAGAACATACGGTATATTACTACTTATAAAACAAATATCGTCAAATCAATTTCAGCCAATCATCAACCTAATCCAAGCGTATTGAAATATCGAAAGAAAGTATTAGATTTAATCCACCACACACGAGTCGACGATATCACATTGGCATTAATTTAATACGATGATTGAGATTTAATGAGAGCACGAAACGATAAAAAAATCCATTACCGACAAACGGGGCCGTCATTAGTATTATTGGAGCCCATTTTTTCTAATATTATTATTATTTTGATACGGATTAATTTCGGAATTCTCCGATAACGATTATTAATTTTGTATTAGGGTCCGGGCTAGCTACCGGATTGCTTGAATTAATTAGCTGTCGGTTAAAACAGAAGCCGTGTCAGATACAAATTTATAATCAAAACAGTAATGCTTTTTATTTAAGTATGGCAGTGGCGTACCAATCTTTATTGATCTTTTTTTTTTTTACGATTTTCATGAGAGTTACCGTTACCGTAAGTACCTACTTAACTACTTTTTCTGCCTGTTTACTATAGAAGGCAAAACAGGTAAAGAAACATGAAAGAAGTTGGAAATGTGTTTTAATTTGTAGTTTGCTAAGTTGTATGATGATATAACTTCCATTTATTTTACTCCTGTATCAGAAATAATTACTACAGGCTAATTAATTTACATTTTTTACCTCGTGTATTTGTCTCATAAAACTTCCGATTTAAATTAAAAAATAAAATTGTAAATCATATTATTGCGGTCTGGTCGACTCTACGGACAGTGGATTTTTAAGAAACAAAATTCTAATATACTTAGTTTTTTATAGTAAAACTTATTATACTCAACTACTATTAAGACATAAAAACTCTGGCTTTTAATAATAAAAAGTCTATTATCTGATCAGTTGGTTGTTTTTTTAGTAAATATTATAAAAACTCTTCATTCGTCAACTAATCTTACTTTTATAATTTTTAAACTGATTTTTTTTGAAACAGTTTTGTCTCTTGACATTTATGCTTTTAACAAGTGACAATATAAAAAAATATTACCCTCTGAAATGGTACTCCTTTGTGAGAACTTAAAATATGATAAAAATATAAAAAATACATTCTTAAATTTTTATAAAAGGCAACAATGCATTCGAGAAAAAAACGAAGTCTGACAACGTCTATTACTCCTGTTAAAGGTCCGAGGCAGTCCGAGGTCACGGCGGCATTTACCAGCAAGATGAAATAAGAGCCACATCTGATATAATCTGTGGCAGCAATGTTTACAAAAAAATAATTATTTTATTTTGTAGATTTTCTTACAGTGACTAAATACCCATAGGACTTTTTTGGAGAGAGGAACATAGAACTAGAGTGAATAGGACTAAGCTCTCTGTTCATAATATTTTTACCTTTAATATTATTGATGCTCTATATGCATTTAGTTGTGTGTTATTGGGGACATGTTTAATTCATTTTAAATTATTGACATGAATATCTTTATCAGAAATGTAGTTCAAGACAAGATTAATGTTTCTCTGTGTATCTACCATATCTTAATTCAGCCATATTGTCTTTAATCTTTTTTTTTGAGAGGGAAAATTTTTTGGAAAAACACCGGCTTCATGTCTGACGGCAGTACTGGACTGTAGAAGTAAGCCTGAAAACAACCATGTCCAGTGAGTAGATGAGCGAGGTGGTAGTTAACCTCACAATGTTTTCTGTCAATCAACACCATTATGTTTGGTATGAAATGTTTAGTCCACTGAGCCACTTCACGCATGGCCTCCCACCTATTTTGCCAACTGTTCAGCGTCTTTTGTCTGCTCCTATTCCCATGGCCCCTTCTTCCACCTGTAGTTCGATTGGAGCTATTCCTGCAATAACCAGTACAGCCTCAGTAGATACAGTATGGAAAGCACAGCACACCCTGATAGCCATTCTTCTCAATACATGTTGGCACATGTCCCTATATTTGCGATAGCGCATAGCTCCACCCCGCACCAGTGCAGCGTAGAGCAACGTGGAAATTGCAACATTTGCAAGTAGTCTGTGTTTGCTCGATGAAGGTACTCTTTTGTTCGACATTAACCAACACAGTGATGTGACGGTCTTCTTCGCCTTTCTAGTAACATATTCGACATGTACATAGTACATGTAATACATTCTAGTCCCTCGGTCGAAAACAACACCAAGATATCTGATGGTCTCCCTGGTACTGATTTCCATATTTAGAACATCAACCCCAGCATGTCTAACCGCACTCCTGTCTGTGAGCAGTATTGCCTCACATTTCTCAAGTGCCAGTTCTAACCGTTTCTGCCTGGTCCACTCTGCTATCCTATTGATGGCAATTTGCCTTGATTGTCACTATGGTCTCCGTTGCAACTGTAACCACCACCGCGAGGTCGTCCGCGAAAACCATATTGTCTTAGTAGTTACTAACACACTAGTTACGTAAGTAAGTAAGTAGTCTATAATCTGAAAATGTTAATTAACCATCTTACCGTTCCAGACAATATTAGCATTTTTAATAACCAATATCATATTATCATATAATTTAGGCTAATAGTAAGTGAAAAATAATTATTAATGGTAAAAATATTAATAGTTAATTTCTTATACCACAATAGTGACAAAAATTACTTAAACTATCTCGAGTCATGTAGAATGTAGAATGTTTAGGAGGGGAGTTAATCAAGATTTTATAGATCTATTGTGTGTTCCCCTTTCTTGAGTTATAACGAGTTATAACTCATCACACAGTCTCAGGACTTTAACAAAAGTCAGTATCTGAGACGGCTCCACAGAGGCCAGCTCTCCATCCTTAACATCAGGCGTACCAAGGTTCAGGGCACGAATGGTCATCGCCTCGGTGCACTCAGTGATAAGGTGTTCTGGTGTTTCCCCATTTTCCCCACAAAATCTGCATTCGCCGTTGTTTCTCAGTTTCAGCCTACTGACGTGTTCGTTGAGGAGACAGTGTTCTGTTAGAAACCCCGTGACAATCCGAAGATTGTTTTTACTTAAATCAAGGAAAACCTTTGATTTTTCTCGGTCATAAGTTCTGAGGAACTTTTTCGAGTGTCTTAGACCGTTGGAGGACACCCATTCCAAGTTACGGATGGAGTCTTCCAGATTCTTCAGTTCCGCTTTCAGTTGGTTCCCGTTTGGAAAACAGAACGGTTCTGGTCCAGTTAGTGGAGTGTTCGCTTCTTTTCTAGCTAGATCATTTGCTTTTTCATTGCCTTCTATCCCTTGGTGAGCAGGCACCCAGAGTAGGAGGACTTTATTTTCTTTGCCTAATTTGTTGAGCTTCTCTAGGCATTCTTTGACCAACTTCTAATTGATGGTTACTGAGTTTATCGCGTTAAGTGCTGCTTGACTATCGGATAGGATGGCAATTTCCTGTTTTCGATAGTTCCTGTCTAAGATAAATTGTACGCATCTTTCGATAGCGCAAATTTCTGCCTGAAGGATACTGGGGTAGGTGCCCATTGGTTCGGAGTATTTAGTTTTCGGCCCAAATACTCCTATCCCTGTCCCTGCTTTGGTTTTGGAAGCATCAGTATACCACGTGATGGTATGGTCTATTATATGCTGAGTAAGCGTTTCTTTCTTCTAATCCTTTTTATTACTCAATACTACTGTGAGGTGTTTCTCAAAGTTGTAAATTCTTGGTATGTCATCCACTGGGAGTTGGAGAAATGGAATTTTCTTTTTGAGGGTGTTCCAAGCCCCTGACCTGAAAATTCTCCCAGTACTGTTTCCGTCAATGACCATTCTAATCATTGTCGCATTGGCATAACTACCGACGACAATATGCAGTGGTGTTAGGTCTAGAATGACCTCCATTGCTGCTGTTGGACACGTTCTCATGGCACCTGTGATGCAGATACATGCCAGTCTCTGTACTTTGCACAAGTTTTACCTTGCTGTACGTTGCTCTAGTTTTGTATACCAAGCAACTGCTCCATAAGTAATCATGGGTCTTACTATCATGGTATACATCCAGCGCATCCAAGCTTCTTTAGAAGGGCAGGAAAAATCCCATCTATTCCTGCTGTTTTATAAGGCTGAAAGGTGTCAATAGCCCATTTCAGTTTTTGTTCTGTTATTACTAGCTTGGCCGTCTCCCAGTCTTCCCTGCGAGGATTGTGGGGTTCGGTTGGAGCTACTTGCGTATCAATAAATATGCTACCTGGAAAGTGTGTAAGAAGTAGGAGATTAGCTCTCTCTTCATCTCCTTCCGTGTAGCTTCCGTCAGGTTTCTTAAGTGCCATGTTGGGGATGGGCCCACTCTTGGCCATAGCTTTGTGTAGCCTTTTTCGCAAAAGCATCTGAAGTCAGACCGCTTTGCCCTTCTAATCTCCTTATTATACACAATTAATCAATTAATTTCTCGGCGTAGAGCTGCCACCGTGACTCAATTTGTGTTTGTGTATGACCGTGAGTCATACACAAACACAAATTCAAAAATTTACTCTATTTACTCCTTAAGGAATTCTCCAACGGTCTAAGAAACTCAAATAAATTTCTCAGAATTTAAGTCCGAGAAAAATCAAAGCTTTTCCTTAATTGAAGTAAGAATAATCTTTGGCCTGCCGCGGGGTTTTAAACAGGGCACTGATGTCTCCTCAATGAACATCTAAATAGATTGAAGCTAAGAAACAACAACGAATGCAGATTTTGTGGCGAAAATGACGTAATACCAGAACACCTTATCACTGAGTGCACCGAGACGACAACCATTCCATAAACTTTTGTACGACTGATATCGGAGATGGAGAACTAACCTCTGTAAAACTGTCTCAGATACTGGCTTTTGTAAAAACTCTGATACTATTTGACTCAAGAAGGGGGGATAGATCTATAAGGTCGCGGTGATTAACTATCCCCCTGCAAACAATCTACAAATCTGAATTCAATTTAAATTCATATACTTATTTATTGAAAACAGTAACATCAATTAAGAATGATTAAATAAGTTAGAATTTCTTATTAGTTTGAATTATTTATTGCGAAAAAATAATTCCTTGAAAACGACATGAGACGGTAGATTAAACCCGTAATGAGATCAAAGCGACGTGATTATTAAAATACGATAGTGAACTATGGATAGAAGGAAACCCATTAATTTAAAGACATTTATACCTGCGAATAGTTTAAGCACGCCTCTGGTCACCCACTCGTCGGCCTTTCGAAACCTAACCATCACCTGCTTATCTTAAAAGGGTTTTAATATTTCGTATTAAATATGAGACGAAATATTTCGAAAGAAAGCGCATTATTTGATAACGCTCTGTATATCTTAAAAGCCAACGAGGTGCTTTATTAATACGTCGGTCGGATTATGTATGGTTAAAGAAATGTTGTTCCTCCACGTTGCGTCAAGTTGAATAAAATTATGATGACCCAATCGTAAGACAGCTTCGATTTATCTGTTTTTGTTTGAAAAATGAACTAAATAATATTAAAGGTTGATTCTCACTATACCTTCCGTTTCCATTCTGTATCCATTCCGTATTTTTTATTACACTATACATAAGCTTCCGTTCCGTATCAGTTTCATACTTTTTATTGTATAATTTATATCATTACAAAAGTTTTATTTCAAAAATTTGTATCTTATGAAAAGAATAATAGATTTAATAAAAAGATGAAAGAATAAATAAATATCAGCAAAATGTTGACAGAGCTGGTACAAATGTAAGAACTTGACAACGCTGTTTCCGATAGGTTTCAGTCCGTCCGCCAAAAAAATGTATGGAAGGAAAGGATATGGAACGGATAGTGTGCATTGTCCTATTCATTTACATGATATACTATTTTATGTAAACGGAAGGGAAACGGAAGATAGCTGATACGGAAGGTATAGTGAGAATCAACCTTAAAACGGATTTGTATGAGAGTACCAAGATACTAAGAAATAGCGATGTGTCGCTATTTGAGTAACGCGATTTCGGAGCGGTATTTTTTTGTAACGTCGTGTCGCGCTCCATAACGAGTCAGGAATCTGTTACTGAAGAACGACGATCATGGTAACGACAAAACTATAAATTATTTATAATTGGCAAACAAATTATTTATAATCGCTCTTGGAGTTAGCTCGAACCGCAGTAACCGCATAGCGCCGTGTTTAGCTCTAGCCGTCGCGTCACGCTCCTAGGGTCGCGATTTCGTCGGTCGCGAACAGTAGTAACTGGAACTAGTAAGTGCGTAGCGTCGCGCGATCTCGACCATTTCGTCTGTCGCGAAGAGATGTAACTGGAACTGAAACTGGTAACGACCTGCAAGCTAACGCTCCAGTGCCAGTAGTCGCGCGACTGCTGGAGCGCTTTTAGGGTCTAGTTTTTGTCGGTCGTGAACAGTAGTAACTGGAACTGGTAAGTACGTAGCGTCGCGTTTTCATCAGTCGCTGTACTAGTAATGTTTGATTGATAATAAATACACGTTAGGTACATTACATAGTTACAGGAAACACTTTTACAAAAATAAGAAAAAACAAAGAAGAAACATGATCAAAAAACAGGAAATTTGTAAAGCTACTTTCAAATTGGTTAAAAATATAATCCCAATTAGAGTTATAATCTGCAATGAAAGCGAATTACATTTTACTAACATACGGGAATAAAGTAAGACTTTATTTTGATATTTTATCTTGATTATTTGACATGAATATTTTACATCTGACTTTTCCACCGATAAGGAATATACGTAGATAAAAACATACACATATATAAATAAATTTAGCATATGGCGTAGGTATAAGGAATAATGATTCAATTATGTTACTTGAAATTAGGAATAGCCAGTTTAATTTAAAACTGGCTAAATTTTAAATTAAACTGGCTATTCCTCGAAGGTTACACAAGAATATTTAGTTTTAATCATTGTCTAACATTATTAATTACAATATAGTAAAAACATTTAAAACAGTGACTAACTAGCGGTCTACTATTTATCGGCTTATAATCCACGGTATTGCGCCTCATGAACAAAATATGCACAGAATTATTTAAAAATCGTCTAATTATTTATTATTTCTGGTTATGGTAAAGTAACATTTATACTGTAGTCTGTAGCAAAGTTTAGTTTACGAAGTTGGTTTTGTTTTTCTAGTTTTAATTGTCTAAATCCCTGCATAATAAATACTAGTTGAACGGATTTATATCAAACCATCCTGGGTGCTAATAAAACTATCGTTTGCAGATTTTTCTTAAGAACAATAAAAGAGCATTGCTTTTAAATAATGTGCGTGGACCATTCTTTTGTTGACATCGGGTCAATTAATAATTTTCACAAGCGGATATATTGATAATGTTATACCAGTATTACTCATTAAGCAATACTACCGTTATGTTAATCAATTAAAGCCGTAAACAAAATTTATCATATACAATTTTATATACTAATTCATTGTAATAATATTAAATCATAAAAATATTGTAATTATATTCCTGCAGTTTAAGTGAAAAGTTTTGTTTCTAAATATCTACTATACATATAATAAACGCGTGTTCAAATATTAATTCTGTGGAATATATATCAACATAACATAAAACATTTAGGAACGTCTAAGTTTACTTACTTCACTGAGATTTATAAAAAAAATCCTTTGCCTCCGGTACAGATACCGCCACATTTTGGAAATAGCTCAAAACAAAAGAAAATTGAACGAGGCAACAAAAAATGTCCAAAAAAACCCTCGCCCTCCTCACGAGTAGTTTTCATGCGTATTTAAGAATCGAAAGTAGGTTTGGTTTGCAAACCGAAGTGGGTCAAGACCACTGGAAATAAATCGAAATGTGTTCAAAGTTGGGCGACGAAATGCGACCTTGACATGTTTCGCATTGTTTCTGGCATAGTGTGTACGCTGTTTTTCATTCACAGAAAATCTAATGAAAGAAAACGCCTTGCGTATCCATTTTCTGATGGGTGTCAAATACTCGTCAGCGAGTAATGGCAGTAAGTAAGTAAGCATCTGACTGTATTTGACTGAACGGAAAATCTCTTCTTACCGACCGATATGAACCTGCTATAAAGGTATCCCAAGCAGCATTTGGACGGCGGGACAACGTTGTGTCATATGATCCCAATTCCAAACGCGACCAAACGTCGGGGAGCAAGTCGGCACAACCTCCCTATAGAGCACGTCCAAATGAAATTACGTTTTTACAAGGGAGATACATGAGAAACAAAATATGTTAAAGTGAACCTAAGTGTTCATCTAGTTCTAACATATACATATGAGATACACCCAACTGCAACGTTGTTTAAAATCCTAATTCACAGAAATACAAAACTATAATAATATGGCGTCTAAGTCGCGTTTTATCCTAAATTGGGATAATTATAGTAAAAATATTATTTTTATGATTTAGTTAGAGACATATGCCAGATGGCAGTAAAGGAAAACAAAACAAAATTATTTAAGTGTGGAGGATGTTTGAAGATCATAATTATTGAAACACTTTAACCAACTCTGTCACTCGTTACCCAAGGCAAAAAAGTTAAACGCAAACAACTTTATTGATAAATGTATTGTTTCTACTTTAAAAAATACTAATGGGCCTTAAAATTAAAGAAGTTTTAAAAAACTTCTTGATTTTTTTTTAGTAAAATGAGAATAATTTATTCGCAGTCGAAAAAAAAATTGTTTCCGCGTGTTGTTTAGGGTCAAATATTTCAAATTAATGTATTCAAAAAGCAGGAATTGCTATTTTAGGAACGAAACATTTTCTTATTCAACAACATGGCGGCTTTCACTTTGTTGTTTTGAAGATTAAGATGGAGTAGTTCGAGTAGTCGCATACTGGACTAATAAAGTCGGAGTTCAGCCTTAACAGGTTTTTATTTTAACGTATACTAGTCGCAAGATTGCCTAATATAGTCATCCTAGAGTCTAGCTTGTGCCGCCCCCTATATTCTAAATTAACGAGGGAGTGGATAAAGTATCGGTAATATGTCGATCTACTATATTTAAATTTAGTTATATATGTGCCTTTCTTCCGTCCCATTTTAATTAAGTTTTTTTTATATATATAAAAAGTTGCTGTTTAAAACAAAAACAGCACTGAACTGTCTGACTGAACAGAACAATGAAGTGAAAATTTAAGATTTAAGGTTATGGTTCAATATAGTTGCAAAAAGGTAGTGGCTTGACGTCCTACTAACGTAAAATAAGGAAATCTAAACAACGTTGGAATTAGTAAAACAGACGACGTTTGCATAACGTTGGAATAGGTCCTGAAAGTAACGTCGGAAAACTTTTTATTGCCCAACATTGTAACTACGTTGTCCGAATCACCTATAGATCACAAGCAAAAAAGGTTACAAGACAACGTTTATTCGACGTCGCAGAAGCGTTTACTTTGTTGTAGTACTAGTTCAACGTCGGCACAACGTTACAACAACGTTTACATTTATTTTAATACCCAAGGTACGGAGCTAACTATTTTTTGTAACTAATCCAACGTTGTGTTTAGTAAACATGTGGTCGCAAGTCGTGAAAATGCTAAATGATATACCATATCGATAGGTTTTCTTGTTCTTGAATAGGTATTGTGACTGAGAAGAAACGGAAAGCACGCCACTGACCATTTTTGTCCTCTTTGCAAACATTTCCTTTAATTTTCCGTCGACTATCATTCGATGGCGGCAAACGAAGTACGAATTGTTATTCATGGTCTGGGACCGAACCTCGTTCCTCCGGCCGCGTCTTTCCATTCCACGAATTTACATACTAAACCTTATCCACAATCCAAGAGGAATTGCCGGCGCGGCCGCTTTGTACTTGGCGGGTGTTTCGCCAATTCCCACTTTTCCCACTCGAAGATGTGCAACTTAAGGCGAAGAAAGCCGCGACTTTTCATCTTTTCAAAGTATTATAATACGTGAGGCAAAGGTCTCGTTCTGGAAACGTTATTTCGTTTTTGAATCTCAGGGGGTGCGTATAGAGGCATATGTGAACGTGACTGCACTTAATTTGGTCGTATTTTTCCTTTAATATACTCTATGTTATGATACTTTTGTCACTTCAATGCAAATTTATTTTCAAAGTTATAAAAATGTTCATAATTTATATACATTTTTAGCATTTTATTCTTACTCGCATTTAACACTGTTGTAGAATGTAGAATGTTTAAGAGGGGAGTTAATCACCGCGACCTTCGAGATCTATTGTGTGTTCCCCTTTCTTGTATATAACTCGTTATAACTCATCATACAGTCTCAGGGCTTTAACAAAAGCCAGTATCTGAGACGGCTCCACAGAGGCCATCTCTCCATCCTCGATATCAGACGTACCAAGGTTCATTGCACGAATGGCCGTCGTCTCGGCGCACTCAGTGATAAGGTGTTCTGGTCTTTTCCCATTTTCTCAGTTTCAGCCTACTGAGGTGTTCGTTGAGGAGACAGTGTCCTGTTAGAAACCCCGTGATAATCCGAAGATTGTTTTTACTTAAATCAAGGAAAACCTTTGATTTTTCTCGGTTGTAAGTTCTGAGGAACTTTTTCGAGTGTCTTAGACCGGTTGGAGGACACCCATTCCAAGTTACGGATGGAGTCTTTCAAATTCTTGAGTTCCGTTTTCAGTTGGTTCCCGTTTGGATTTAACTCATTAACTCTTTAAAAACACAATGATGGGGACACAACAAGATGGGGAATTCCATTGGGGGACTTTTCTTTCCAATGATATCGGACCAATCGGTTGATTCTCATTATACCTTCCGTATCAGCTACCTCGCGTTTCCCTTCCGGTTTCATAAAATATTATATCATGTAAATGAATAAGACAATGCACACTAGCCGTTCCGTTTCCCTTTCGTTACATATCCTTTCCTTCCATACATTTTTTTGGCGGAAGGACTGAAGCGTATCGGAGACAGCGTTGTAAAATTCTTACATTTGTACCAGCTCTGTGAATATTTTGCTAATATTTATTTATTTTTTTACCTCTTAATTAAATCTATTATCTTTTTCAAAAAATACAAATTAAAAAAAAATCATAATGATATAAATTATAAAATAAAAAGGATGGAACTGATACAGATACGTATAACGTGAATACAATCAAAAATACGGAACGGATATGGAATGGATATGGAATGGAAACGGAAGGTACAGTGAGAATCAATCATTAAATGGATCGAGGAATGTGGAGAGATACAATATTCCTTCATGACGGACTAACCTTGTATAGAGATGGGTCAAAGTCCGCTGGTGGACCAGGAGCTGGGACATTTGGCGAAAGACCACAAGCATGCTTATCCTTTTCCTAGCCCAAGTAGCATTTTTAGGCACAAAATCGAAACAAAATATCTGCTGAGAAACATTGCGAAACAGTTTTGTCACTTTTTGATACATTTGTTTCGAAACATTTTACCAAAATATGGTTTCGTGTCACAAATTTTTCGAAATTTTTAAGAGACAGATGTGGCTCACATTTACAGATTTCGTACCCATTTTGTGCTTGAAAAGTTTTCATAATATTATTTGAATTTTGTTCTGCAGTTTTTGCATTTAAGCATTCCTCAAGTTTTTATAGTACTATAATTAAAAAAGCAGAAGCAAGGACATATGGTGAGTACAAAAATACAGATATTTTTCTTATGCGATATTATATTAATTTATTATACGCATTACAGAGATGATTTGTTTTAGGAATAAATGTAATAATATCCACTTACTATATATATACCCTACAGGAGAAAAATGTTTTTATATTTTAATTGTATTATAATAAGTAAATAAAAATGTTTTAATTATTTTGACCAGGAATTTTGATTGGCGTTGTTGACAGATGACTAGTTCGAAATTTCTACACATATAGCGCTAAATCGAAACATTTTGGAAACAAGCTTTCCTTTTATTGTCGATTCATTTTCGCGACACGAATTTTTCTCTTTTTAGACACAAATATGATATAATGTAAATAATTTTTATCCGACTCCAACGGCTGTTGAACTTTTAAACTCATAAGAACGCGTTCTACTTACATTGATTTATATATGTTTATTTTCAGAACCATGATATAGAAATAAAAATAAAAATCTATATTCCAAACAAAAATATTTTCTGGCAAAAAAAATATTGTTTATACATAGAAGGAGCACTCACTATACGTATGTATGCACTATAAATATGAAAGTGCATTATTAAATTAAACGATGAATTTGCTTTTGCCAGACATTTTTTGTGCGAGAAAACCTAAAAACATAGATTTTAAGACAAAAAAATATGGCTGAGGTTGGCATTGTAGGTAAGGAATAAGTTTGTAATAGGTTGTTTTCATTTTGAAATCCACACACGGACATAGACTATTTCAGTTTGGTATTTTGTTTCTTCACATTTAGAAACAGTGGCTGCTGAAAACGGGAACATCTTGGGCACAAATTGCAGAAAATGTTTCGAAACATTTTCTCTAAAAGTTTTGATTCCGTAATTTTGCCATTTAATTCCGAAACATTTCGGAAACGGCTAGTGCCACCACATTGGAAACACATGTAATAAAGCCATATAAAAGTTACCCATATATAGGTTTCGAATATGTTTCCTATTTGTGGCATACCGTTTCCATTTTGTGTCAAGAACAGACACAATTATTAGAAACACTACCTGAAATGTGTGTTTTCACTCAAGCGCTTTGCTTCGTGTATTTGACTATTATAGATCCTATATTGTATCTTATATTACTGTGTAGAATGTTAATCTGAAAATTTTAAATCCGTTACCTTAATACAACAAAGAATTCTAAAAATCCGTAAAAGTAATTTTCGTTTGTAATAAAATTAAATTAAAATTAAAATTTCGCGCGTTCTCGTTTTCAAATTATTTGTGATTGATTACTTTTTAAGATCATGGTGCGTTTCCATTCATACTCTGAGCAACGTAGGTACCCATATTAAGGCCCAATTTCTGGTGTTGGGTCTGTTCAGTGGTCGGTCTGGCGCCGGACCTCGTGTCCTCCTATCGACTTAATCTGACCACGATTTGTCGCAAGGCTAATGCGTCTGCTATCAGCCGGCTGATCTGCCCGTTGCGTGGGTCTCCAACACCCCGAACACTACATTCATTAGTTTGGGCCGGATTTATAAAACGGTGTAAGTGCCATATTTTTAAGAATATATTTAAATTTTTATTACACCATTAAAAATATATATTAAAACAAATAATATAATATCTAGAAAAGTCTTTTTGTGAGAAGTAGGTAACCAAAATAGTATTTTGAAGAGACATCAATTCTCCATTGTATCTCGGAATAATACACCGGTTATTATTTTTTTTATTGGCTGTTGAGCTTTTAAACTCATAAGAACGCGTTTTGCTTACATTAATTTATATATTTTTAATTTCAGAACCATGATATAGATATAAAAATGGCAAGGGCCGGAACTGGTTGCAGTGAAGGGAGAACACATCTCCAAAGGGGCGGCCATCAGGATCTTTCTACCGAAGAGTAAGGGGAAAGACACCGCCTACCTGCTGAGCCTTATCCAGGGTCAGAACTTCAATGTAAGGACATCGAGTTGGCGAGTCCTCAACTCGAGGGAGGGGGGTCATGGTCAGGTACTCACAATAGGAATTGATCTCAAATCCAAGGAGGCCATAAAGAAAGAGGGACATATCCTCTATTATAGATACGGGACAACACCGGTATCAGGTCTAACGAGAGACCAAGTTAAAGAGGGGAAATGGAGACAGATCCTCCAGCCTCCACCTAACGGATTCTTCAGGTACGGAGGGCAAAACTCCAACCGTGGAAGGGTGTGTACCCTCGGAGAAAGAACTGTTGTCAGAGGAGGATATGAAATACCCTGTCCCCTCTACAACAGGGGTATGATGGGTTGTGGACTGTGTGATGACTCAAGGAAGGGGGCATAATAGATCTTTAAGGTCGCAGTGATTAACCCCCCTCTTACTCATTCTACATTCTACAAGGCCTTTTCTTTCATGAACTTTTACGCATTCCGGAGTTTCGAAAATCTCATTGCTTTGTAGCCTCTTTAGTTTCTGGTTGTCGCTGCTACCAGGGTTCTGAAAACTACATGTTACTCTTAAAAACTATATAAACTACATTACATGTAGTTAATGTAGTTTATGTAGAAGGTGTAGTTTATGAACTTTCAAATATCAAAGGTTTGAGGTGAGATTTTAGAAAACATATATAAATGTATTTGAGAACAGAAAAAATATGGCTTTAAATATAACATTCACATCATATTATTTAGAACCATGGCAGAAATGCGTTTCCTCTAAACGTATTTTTCCAATGTTTCGTAATTATAAGGAAATTGTTTGCAAGACAACCATCCATTTGAAAGCAGATCTCCTGATCTTCAGGTACGACTTCTTCTAAAACCAGTGTAAGTGTAACCAATGTAAGCAACCAATGTAACCAATGTAAGTGTAACAAATGTAACTAACCAGTGTAAATGTCCGAAGAATAATTCTGTAATCTTTTGCTACTGTCTCCCCAATAGACGGGAGTCAATGTTTTTCTTTTCATCAACATGAAAAAGAATATTCAAATTATTGTTGATTTATTCGTGATCATAATTTTTTACTTCACAGTTCTTATGTACATAATACCGCCGCTTTTAGTTCCACACTTCTAATTTATTCTTTAAACTGTCCGAAGACTGAGTCGCGAACATAACATCTAACACAGCGGGAATAATATTTCCAGCAAAATACCATTTTTACCATTGACATCATAACTTAGAGGTTTGAAAATCATATTTTATACAAAATGACTCTATTTGGTACCTTCAGTTTGTTGTATACAAAATTTGTCATTGAATTTGACCATGACAAGATAGATTTTTGCAAATAACATTTAAATGCGGATTCTAAATAAAACGAAATGTTAGCCGAAAGTACAACTTTAACGCTTTTTGAAAAAAGTATAACTTTTGCATAAAACTATCTGGGGCGATAATATTTGAAGGATACCGGGGAAATACATGATTAGCGCCAATTCACTAATTTTACAGGAGAGCACTGGACTGCTGGTGGTTATCAGGTTCTTTCCGTATATTTTATATTTTTACTAGGCATATATCACAGGACCTATGTCTGGTCCGTTTTATTATATGGTGTGGAAGCATGGACACTGAAGGTAGCAACAATAAACCGAATTGAAGCCTTCGAAATGTGGACCCTACGACGCGCATTGCTTCAGATTCAATAAAATCGACGCATAGGGACCAAGAAAAAAATTTCGAAAATTTCAACAATGATATTATTTTCAACAGATGATGGGTCCGTTTATTCAAATTTATCACGATCCACTTTTTAATCGTAATAAAAAAGCGTACAGGAATGTTGTTTTCGTTAGATTTTGTAGTTTAAATATATCAGTTATTTGCTTATAATTATTTAGTGTTGCTAATATATTTTGGTTCTTAGTTCAGAGACTTGGAAATAAATTAAATTATAATGGATTTTGAAGATCAAGGTAAGTACTTCTTAAGAGAATTTTATTAACTTAAATATTTTTTTATGAAGCTAGTAGTTACCACAAACATAGCAGAGCGTTCTTTTGAAAAAAATTAAACTTTGAAATTGCGTATCTTTAGAACTCCGCAGATATCCGCTTCTGTATTTTATAATTTTTAAACGGTATTATACCAAGTTTAATTTACCACAAGTATCTTACCCCAAGAGACCCCGAGGTAGATGATATATAAATTAAAATTTTAAATTGACCAGTAGTCTGATTTTTGTTCCATGGATAATTTTTCAAATTATTATACTAATATTTTTTGAGTAACTCTGAAGTGGTAAAAGTGTAACTACAGAGACTCACATGTTCCTCCCGTACTCTATTCCTTTTATTATAGGAACAATAAGCCGCAGATCAATATGTGAGCGGTTTTTGAAAATGGGTTTTAATAATAGGTCAGTAGCGGATATTATTCATGAAATTATTTCATTTTTGTATGATAATAATATTCCTAACATATTATCGAAAAATAAGGAAATTGAAAATTTTGTTTATAAATGGTCAGAAAAGTGGAGGAAATGTAGTTATACTTGGACCAGTTTTATTTCCAACAATTGTCTCTGGCTGAATAAAAATTTACTTCAAATGGAAGAGAATTAATCTTTTGATGACCCTGGCCCTTCAAGAAGAATTTTTTTTTCAGAATTGGCCCAAAAAATAAAGAGACCAAAGGTATATATTGCCAAGGAATTAATTTATAATGTCTTACAGAAGAAAAACATGTTTTTTTATCTACATAATGCTGCAAATATTGCATTAATGCTTTTAATTAATGGCAAAGATTAAAAATCAATTTATTTCTAGAAATTAGAGATTCTTACACCTCGGAATCTCGTTTCTAATTTAAGGAAGGAACATAACAATAAGACGGGAAAAGCAGTCCAACTAGGGTTTGAATTTCCAGAGAAAGTAGTCGCCACTAAAAATAGGTGAAGATATGGCAACAGAATATTATTGTCAATCAGATAGTGAAGAAAAACTAGAAGAAAGTGGTGGTGAATCATGTCATGAAGAAAATGAATTTGAAGACTCCATTTAACGCATATTGCAATTTATGTTTTTTTCTTTAATTTAGACCAGATAACCTAATGGGTATTCTTTTTTTGACTAGGTTCGAAGCATTTTTCAAACCTTTTTAAAAACTATAATTTTTGAATAAAATTCATAGAAAATCCCCCTTTTTTAATATTTTTATACTAAACAAACATAGTCTGAAATATATTTTGTTTATTCCTTGGACTATCTTTGTCATGTTAATAAATCCGCCATTAAACCTAATAAGTCTAGAATTTGTAATAAAATTAAAAATATCCTATGCGCCACTTTTTGGCAATCTGAACCACTGTGCAACATATGCTAATAGTACCACACATAGTAATTTGAAATTGATTGATTAAAACAATATTTTCATAAAGACAATATTTTCTCTAAAAAAGAAGAACTTAGGCAAATTGAATATTCCAATAAATCACAATCGCACGTTATAAACCATCCAACAATTCTGAGTAAGATCAAAGAACCGAGGTGAAGAAGAAGAAAACCGCACAAAAAATCCATTATTCGTTAAACAACCGGCATTAAGATGACCAGTATTATTTATCCGATTCCTTAGACACACAAATTTTTAATTTGACGCAACATTACCAGGTAACCGCATCGCTGCCGACCGACACGGCTGAATTTCAGTAATCGTTTCTTATAACAAACAATCTTCTAGCTAAAGCAAACAAATCATTCATAAAATTGAATAATGGGCCGAATTAAATCGCTTAGTCGGGCAGGGTCGGGCTCAGGAAATCTGTTTATTCATTTTAAATCATAGTCATACAACAACTTAAACATAAGCTCAAGAAAATGATTCAATATATATATCGAAATGAGATATCTCAATATCATTGATATGAATATCAGAACATACTGAAATGGAAAAAAAGAATGTTATCAACTCCCTCTTCAAAATAGGTGCAGATAGGTCATTCTTGATTTATTTTATTGTATATGGGCCTCAGTGTTCACACGCTCGCCTCAGTATTAGGTTAGGTTGTTTTAATGTGTAAATCGCCTCAGTGAACGTGTGTGTGGATTGACTTTAATTGTATTTGTCTTAATGATGCTTGTGTTTTGTCTTCTTAGTTTTAATACTGAATCATTATCTACCACATTTAAAGTAAATTAAGTTAGCTATTGAGTCAATATAATATAAATTGATCAGTAATCCACAAGAAAACACATTAGAAAGAGCCTAAAATTAAAGAGTTTTTATTTTTAACAATAATATGGAAATTTCCACAATATGGCAACCACCTCTAAAACGTATCAATACTGGCTTCCCCAGTGGACACGCTTGACTGACTGGTCAGCTGATTAGTGGCACATCTGTCCCAAACGTTGGTAAAACAATCAATAGCTAAAGACCAATGTCAATCCAAGAAAATATATTTATACCAAGAAGATTATTTGTATACAATTATACAAAAAAAAAATTAAGTGTTATGCTTGTATAATAACTCGGGGAAACAATATTATGAAGAAAAGTTGCACGCATAATCATATTGCTGATGTTGCTAGAGACGCCGAAAAAAATCAGTTTATAAAGACTATTATACGCGACGAAGCTAAGACAAAGCTCCTTATTTTTTAATATATTGTAGGTTTGGTTTAGTTCTTAATAGATGGATTGTATTAGAGCAATATTTTACAAAAAATCGAAATTTCAGGGAATTTTTATTTGTTGATTGGTTCAAATCATAATTTGAAAACAAAGAGTCTATCAATAAATAAAAGCTATTTTTATATCTAATCTGCGTAAAACGTGAGTAGAAAAAAATATTAAAGTCACTGTTTAATAAAATTATGATGTGGAGAGTGGAGGGGGGTTAATCACAGCGACCTTAAAAATCCATTGTGTCAAATTATAACTTTCTTTCTTAAGTTATAACTAAGTCATCATTCAGTCTATAACACATCATACATGCGGGGATCTTGTTATTGTAGAGGGGTCAGGGTATTTCCCATCCCCCTCGGAAAACAGCTGTGCATCCCCCGAAGAGTGGACATCAACCTCCTATGAGGGTTTACACCCTTTCAAGGAGTTTAGCCCTGAGTTTAGCCCTGCCTGCCTTTCACAGTCGAGGAGCTTGTTTCCCGCTGAGGTATTCTTGAGATGGAGGCTGGAGGGTCAGCCTCTATTTTCTCCACCTCTTTAACTTGGTCTCTCCTTAGACCTGATACAGGTGTTGTCACGGATCTATAATAGAGGATATATCTCTTTTTCTCTATTGCCTCCTTTGATTTGAAATCAGTGCCTATTGTGAGGGCCTGACTATGACCCTCCTCCCTCGAGTTAATGACTTCCAAAATTATGATGACTGCCCATCCTTAGGACCAAACATATTCAAACAAATTTAGTTTTAGTCCGACTCTGCGCTATCAAAAATGATCCGTACAGTGTACGAAAACCGCAAGATGTCGTGAACGTTTTTCAATTTCGAAACTCATCTTGAAGAAGAAGCTACAGAATCAATCGGCAGAGATGAAGCAGGCAGCAAAAACGTAACGATATTATGTTTGTTTACCGAATCAAAACGCAGAAGGACGTGATAATATCTTCGGTAGTAGAACCTCAGCTTATTTCTATATACAGGGCAATTCCATTCTAACTGTGATGTTTTTATCCTGTTGATCTTACTGGTTGTCTATTATCAATCTATTCATGAAATGTTTATATTAATATACTGTCCTTATGAAAATTATTTTATTACTTTTTGTATAATATAAATTGCAGTCGAATACGGCCAGTTGTATACGAGAGAAAATCGCTGATAGACCAATAGGTAATATCGTGATATACTCTGACAACTTGGGTGCAATAAGAAGCATCACCATGCAATCAGTGAGATCGAAAACTGTGATGGACTGCCAAGAAGCAGTCCTGGATGCGTCAAGGCGGGACCAATCTGTGCTGCCTGGGTGCCAGGCCACAAAAATGTGATGAGCAACCAAGAAGCGGACAGACTCGCCATAGAGAGAACCAGGGGAGAGGCCGTGGCAGATGACCCACCACTTGTGACGATCAACACACTGAAGAAAGCTATAGAAACTACCATCAAAGCCAAACAACAAGAGACGTGGCAACACCATGAGGACTGCGCTACGGCTCGAAGACTGTGGCCAGTGGTAGATAGCAGAAAGACAAAACAACTACTACAGCACAAAAGGAACCTAGTACCAATAATTGTAGGTGTCATCACTGGAAACTGTCCCACGGGGGTAAACCTCCTGAGATCGAAGATATCCAAAGACGACCAGAACGCTTTAAAACTTTAGGGCCAGGTTTTTTGGAGGGACTAGAGGAAGCAGCAGAAGCCAACATCAGTGACATCGGGAACTTTGCAAATAGCTGGAAGTGCTTTAACGCAAGTAAAGAATGATAGGAAGGTTTGGTATAATAATACAAAGGTATCAAAATGAGTCCAAGGCCTCCGAGTGAGGGATCAAGCATTATTCCCAATCCCAGCAACCTAATCTAATCCAAGTTGAAGTCGAAAGAAATATTACAATTTCTACTAAAATTCAAACTAATTTAGAAAGAAATTATCTACTCAAGTCTCTCTTTTTCGAAATGAGAGGATTGATTTCTCTTAAGAACTCTAAATTCTTCTCCAAAACAAAAATATTACGAAAAAATTTTAAATTTTATTTTTTTTTAAATTGGAATAAAAATCCTATAAGTGTTTACCTACTTTTACTTAAAATTTAATGATGATTATCAAGGAAGCAATAAAATCAAAAAAGTTAACTTAAAAAGTAACTATATGTAAATAGAAATTCCTCTTTCTTTGTTCTGTTAAATCTCAGATGCAACAGATAAGCCGAATGCCTAATAACTTTTTCACGCTATTGTAAATCTGTTTTAAATTTAATTAGTTTTAAATGTCTGGAAAATAGTTTGTAAATTTATTGCTTTACGTTTAGTTAAAATTAACTAATTTAATTTTAGGATCTTCTTCATCGGTGTAATATAAAAGAATGTTGTATTCTAGGCCATTTCTAGGGCTCTTAACTGTTTTTAATGAGATGATAAAAATATAAAATAATATAAATAAATGTAAATTTTTCATTGAGTAAAACTCAAAAGATTCTTTTTGACCCATTAGAATGGACTTACCAAGGTTTATAAACTTAATAAACAAGTTAAGAATCGGTTTCTGCAAAATATCGATAAGAGTTTAATAAAAGAATTAGAAATATCAAATATTGAGGTTTTTAAAATTCAATATTCTTATTATAAACTCTTATTTTATGTTTTTTATTGTTATTATATGTTTTTGGTTGTCGCTGGTTAACTGAATTTACAAGTCTTCTTCATTGCGTTTTATTGTGCGCTGCGTTGTAACAGTCAAATTTCCTCGCAACGGCCTCTGTGTGCTGGCTCATAAAATATCGCAAATAGCTATTAATTTTGCACCATGTTTACTATAATTTTATTGTTAAATATTATTTTATTTAAATTTTACAATTATGCAACCCGATATACACCGCGCTATAGAGCCACAGAATATCGTCACTGGATGCCGCCCAGCATTAGAATTTTTGTCGACCTCTTTTTATCTTTGGTCATCACTTGTCACTTGTCACTGTCAGATCAAATCAGATGTTTTTGGATTTATTTATCCTTTGTTTTGGTTATTGAAATTTTATAATTATCAGATAAAATTTCATAGTTAAAGTGGTTATTTTTGATGTGGATTGCAGTGTGCAATTCATTCATTTAATTATGGGAATTTGTGAGTTTAGTTTGGTTTGGTTTGGTTTGGCTGGTTTGGCTATTTTTGGTTGGTTCATTGACCGGATATCGAAGATGGCTGCGAAAATAATCTAGAACATCGTTTTTTATTTATGCCTTTTTGTGAGTTGGACTAGTCAAGATATATAGTTCTCTATCTATATCCTGGAGGGAGATTTCCGGTTGAAATCTGATTTTGTGAAGGAAACCGAATCCTTGCATCGCTTCTTGTGTATCCACCGTCAGAATATCGTCGTGAAGAACTGGCTGCCGTTTCGTGAAGCATTCCCTGTTGGTGAAAAGCAGGTCTTCGTAAAGAAGGATTAAGGCTTCCGAAACACATTTGGTCAGAGACGTGGTTGGATTTTGTTGAGTTTACATGGACCACCGACCAATTTCCGTAAGGAATTAAATAGCCAAATTTTTCCGACCGATATCCCGATTCCACGTGCCCAAGAAGTCCCTGCATAGTTCCAAGGTATGCTATAATTCTTCTGCCTATTCTAAGTCAATGCTCAACTGATTTTTATTCGTATTGTTGACTGGGTTTCGACTTTTCCACGCCCACGTGGTGTAGAAAGATTAGTTGAGTGTTATCTTTCTTAAATCTTATTTGGTTGTTCGTAATTGTAGAGCAAGAAGACCGATCCAGACCGTAAAGCACAGAACAGTCCAGAATTCCATCCGTTCCTGTTGTCCGTGTAGAGGTACCCGTTGGACATCATAAACCCTCGTTGAGGTAAAGTTCAGATTTGATTAGTCCTTCTTTATTACCTTTATTAACTCCTACACGTTGTGCTAGTTCATGTTCTATAATTGAGGCTCTATTCTAAGACAACCAATATTATTTAGGGTTTTTTATGTTCACCACTTGAAGTCTCAACAACTGCCTTGCATCTGTACCTCTGCTGACATCCGTGGGCTCCAGTGACAGTACACCGAGCTGCTGTACACCGCCGTAGCATCCCTGTAGCTATACGCCGTAGCTCAGCCGGAGGAAGTTTTCAAGTATATCACATCAAGTAGAGTAAAACTGTTTAGATATTTGTATAATTTTACATTTGATTTATGGGTGGTATGGGGATTTATTATGGTAAACCACCCTGATTGTATCTAGTATTAAGTTAGATAAGGGGGTTTGACGTCATAGGTTTAGTTATTTCATTTGATTTAAATTCTATTTTTCTATTACCTTTCGATTTAAATTTCTTAACGCATTTCATTTTACATTTAATTAATTTTTTTTTATATTTAACTTTTTAATATTTTAATAAATTGCTTAAATATTTTTAGTAGTATTATTTGCAGACTAGTCTCATAGTTAAGTTAGAGTCACTTAAGTTTAAATAATTATAGTAACATTTGAAGTTCATGGTTGTTACACTCAACAGTTCGAGGTTAGTGTTGAAGTCTACTTAATAGTTACATCTTTATTGCCGAGTTCATAGAGTATAATCTCGTGGCGCCCTTTTATTAATATCTTTGAACCCCGACCACCCGGCTGTTAAAATTAAAAAGCTAGTGGCCTCTATGCAACTCATTCAGATTAAGTAAACTTTGTGTTTTATTGAACTTCAAATTAGAAAGGGCGTGGCAGCGTCTTCCCACTGATTCTGCATGCTTATCCCCTTTAAGTTTTGGTGGAAAATATCATCGTATCTCTTGAGTTGTCCACCCAGTTTCCTCATACCGTCTGCAAGCTCACCGTAAAGAAGAGATTTTGGTAGGCGGTTTTCTTGCATCCTGCATACGTGACCATCCCATCTTAAGAGGGATCTTGTAATCATGACTTCAACGCTCTCGCAGCTAGTTTTTTTCTAAAACTGATACGTTTGAGACATGGTGGAAACATTTGATTCGTGAGAGTTGTCTAAGGTGTTTCTGTTGCAACTTGTTTAATGCGTTCATTTGTCGGCGATACGGCACAACCTAAGATTATCGGTTAGAAAAACAGATACAGGTTGCCAACTGCTTCTACTCATCTTCAAAAAATTTCTTTGATCTATCTATATTGCTTCAATATGGAGAAAAATAACTTTTACAAATATTACTTAAAATTCATTCATCCCCAACAGGATTCACAGGTCTGCCTTAACACAAATTACAATCTAAACTTTAATTTACCGACAGCTTTCGACGACACTCTCATTTTGATATCAAACGTCCGTTAAATAATGGTTTTCGAGCCTGTTATCTGCTTCTCTAATTAGAGAATCGTAAGAGCAATCGACGCATTATGTGTCTTGATAAATAAGTCTCATCCATCAAGTCGATTTGAAGCTTAGACTATGAGTATATTTAATAGATACCGTCTTGATATATATATCTTACATCTATAGTCAAAATTACATGAATAATATATTTTTCCTTATTTATTTACAATTTTGTCTGACCATAAACTAAATACAATTCTTTGTTCAAGATTTGAGGACGTGGTGTAGATCAGGATCCCTACATATAAAAGAGGGTTAAATAAATATCCCTATTTATACCAAAAACTAGAATGTAGAATATAGAATGAGTGGGAGGGGGTTGATCACCGTGACCTAACAGATCTATTGTGTCCGCCTTTCTTCAGTTATAACTCATCATATAGACCCGGGCGTTGACAAAAGCCAGTATCTGAGACGGTTTTACAGCGGTAGCTCTTCGATATCAATTGTTCCAAAGTTTATGGCACGAATGGTTGTCGTCTCGTGTTTCCCCATTCTTCTCACAGAATATGCATTCGCCATTTTTTCTTAGCTTCAGTCTACTGAGGTGTTCATTCAGGAAACAGTGTCTTGTTAAAAACCCCGTGACAATTCGAAGATTGTTGTTTAAATCAAGGAAAATCCTTAACTTTTCTTGGTCGTAAGTCCTGAGCAGGATTCCCATTCCAGGATACGGATGGAGTCTTGCAAATTATTTAGTTCTGGTTCTAGTTGGTTTCTACTTGAGAAGCAGAAAGGTTCTGGTCCAGTTAGAGGAGTGTTCGCTCTTTATCTAGCTAGATTATTTGAGTTCTCATTACTTTCTATCCCTAGATAGGAGGACACCCAGAATAGGAGGACTTTGTTTTCTTTGCAGAATTTGTTCTAAGAAATATGATACCTAAGTAAATCACTATACCCAAGTAATCACTTGATATCATCAAATTTAATCACAGCCTATTGATCTCGCCTATCGTGTAAAAACAAAAAAAATAATTATTGAAGGCTTGACAGAGAATTCTGAAAGAAGAAAAAGATAATGAAATACGAGTAGAAAGAGAAATTTAGAATTTCTATAAATTACTTGTGAAAAAGCAACTCTCTACATATACGCACTTACAACAACTCTCTACAATATGCACTTGCGCATGAAAGTCCGGAGTTAACGAAGAATTTAAACACTATTTATCTCAGGCAGTTGTACACTTTAAATATAATTCTATACTTTACTGGGAAGAATCAAAAAAAAATATTTATCATCACGTTTACTCAACAGCCAAGAAATACATGTGTGCTATAGGGTAATCAGTAGTGATGGGAAAAACCGATTAATTTCAATAATCGAGTACTCGAGAATCAAGCGATTGCAATAATCGAGTGATTACTCGAGCGAAATATGGCTCGTATTTAAAAATACGGTTTTCTGTTCGTCGCATGTTGTAAGTACTCGTTAACGCCAAGCGCCAAGCAGTAAGCTACGTGCGCAGGGCACATATTCTTTCGGTAATGAACGGCAACTAGTAAGCGGCGAGCGATTCGCTTGAATCTTGATCGCCTGATTTAGTTTATTTCGAAGCATTGTCGATGTAGGTCGTAAAATTTTGTCTCTCAGATACGCAACGGATAAATATACCGGGTGCGTCTCAAAAGTGGATCACCCCCTATAACTTTTTTATTTTTTCAGATAAAACAACGAGATTTGGTATGTTAGTATATGACACAAATTAGGATTGATTGACATATTCAATTGTTTTTCGGTCACTTCCGGTTTCACCGAAAATGACACTCTGAATATAATGACATATCACATGTCAACGTTTGACATTTTCGCATATGGTTTATTTGAAATTGTAACATGCGATTCATAACGACAATTTGACTCGAAGTACCAAGTATGTGGTATCAAATTATTCGTAAAAAAATTCTTTTTCGAAATATGCTAATTATCCACCCTCGTTCCATTAGAAAAAAAATGAGATATGATCAAAAATACGATTTGGGCATCTTTTAACCGGCCAGGGCAAGACACTAAAAACATTAGACGATCAAATCTATTTTTCCAAGGCACCTTCATTGAAAATGAGTGTTTTTAACACACCCATGGCACTCTAGATTGAAATTTAAAATACAATTTGTTTTTAAGCGAATATGTCAAAAGTTGACATATGATACGTCATTCTATTTAGAATGTAATTTTCTATAGAATAAAGGAAAAAAATACCGAGGGTGCCATTTAAAAATCAAAAATTGTAGTCATTTCCGGTGAAACAGGAAGTGACAGAAAACAATTGAATACGTCAATCAATCCTAATTTATGTCAGATACTAACATACCAAATCTCATTTTTTATCTAAAAAAAAAAAAAGTAATAAGGGGTATATACGGCGTCGTATAAATTTGCTACCTGTAATGTATGTAGAAAATTCGCTCGGCTTTTTATCGAGGTCACATTAAAATCGGATTTCATTTTATTGCATTCTAGGATCGCTTGGTACTCGTCACTTGCATCGTTCTTCATAATCGAGCGATGTCGGTTATTTCAATAATCGAGTACTCGAGCGAATTTTCGCTTGAGTTTTCCCATCACTAGTAATCAGTCTTGTTTAACCTGCGAGCGGTTTTGTTCGATTGCTGACAACATCGCACCCGTTTGATTTTTAGTAGACTGGATAAACTGTTGTTTTTGAAAAGCTTGAATGTTAAGCACTGAGAACTGTAAACAATATAATTTCAAAACTTTTTAAAACTGTTAGAAGAATTTCAGGCTTATTTTTACTTAGACAAGTTTTCGGTCAGAAGTATTCGATAACGGTTTAGGTTAGATGGATTACTGACCGGTATCAAATGTGAACCATTCTAAATCTTAAAACTAATAAGTTTATAATGATAGAGAATTTACCCGGGCTTCCAACTTTTTTATATTGTGGTGCTTGAGCCATACCTGGTCTGAAATACATGACTTCACTGTTTCACTTCTTTGCGTATGCTTTTTGTGTTCATTATGTGCTATAGTTAGAGGATCTTTTGCTCACTATTATACAACCCAGCGCACTCACAAGTGCTTGTTAGATGCACCCTTTCTTCTGTTTTGATGATTCCGATTTTGTTTTTGTTAAGATACTCCTTATGGTAGTCCTAAACTTAAAACGAGTTTTTATATTATACTGTTTGGCAGGTATCTTTTCTGATTTTCCTCTCAGATATGGAATCGTCAAAAAAGAGAGCGTCTTCCTCAATCAGGCGCACAAGTGAGTCAGTTTTGCAAATGGATATATAGTTGTAAAGGGAAACTATTCTGAAGCAGATCTGTTTTAATATCACTTATTACAATTTCAAATACTACCAGATAGTATAAGTCTGAGTCTAATAATGCAAAAAAAAGAAAAATTATAAATCATGTTAGTTTCAAAACGTTGGCCGAAATACTTGCTCTATTAGGCACATAGTCTGAGGTATAAATCAACTCTTGAGAAAGAAACGAAGATGGAAAAAGAGCGAAGGAGGGCAGTTGGGGAGATAGAGAACCGTAGGATGTAGTCCGTTAAATTAAGGTATCTCTAACATGACAAAAGGACAGATAAAGCGGGCCCAACGAGTCATCAATAAATGGCGTAGCGCCATCAGCGACTGTGGCGTTGTTGGCCCAATCCGAGGGGATCGAAAAAATATTCCAGCTATTACATTAACATAATTAGGGTTTAGAGAGTTTTAAAGTTTGGTTGTATGCGGTCCGATTCTACCTACACGTCTCATGTTGACTTTTGAGACAAGTAACAAATATGTGTTTGTATTTTTTTTAAATCCGTAAAAGAAATAATTATTGTTGAAATGTTTGCTGAAAGGTTTCTTTCACTAATCGATTTTTGTAAGCTTTTTTGACATTCCAGTCTCGGTCCTCCTTGATTTCTTCTGCTCGTTGCGTTGGTTGCCAATTCAGTATTCTCTTGGGTCATATTATATTTTATGTCTGTACAATATCAGCTGCCAGATTCTGTGTTATTGTGCCATCTATACCCATTTGTTGTTTTATGGTATTATTATTTATTCTTTGTTGTCTGTAAATTCCCATAAAGGTTGCTATTAGAAGATTTCTCTTCTAAAAGCAACTTTTCTACTGCCTCTACCCTCTTGTTGTCTTTCTCGGTTACTCTCCATGTTTCTGTTCCATTTAGGAGGTTGCTCTTTATCATAGTCTCAATTTTCTTCGCTTTGTTATTGATGTGCTCCATAAGACTCCATTTAGACATTCGAATATTTTTTTCGAGTTGATAATCATTTAGTCAATTTCTTTGCTATCAGTTCTGGTGTTATCAGATGTGACCCTCAGGTATTCATACTCTTGACATTGAATAATTTCTTGACTGTTGTCCAAGTTTAAATTTTTTTCTTGTGTCCATAGATATTTTTAAATGTCTATGTTAACTGTCAAGCCCCATTCTTAGTATTTTTCAATAAGTTTTATCAGAATATATTTATTGCACATCATCTTTGTCATTAGGAGCTATTAATTGATCAACAAATATTCTTTGTCAATCTCTTTGTCAATCTCTTTGCCCATACCACGGATCTTTCTTTTCCAATTATTGAAATAAAATAATAAATGACTGCAACGTATGTTTTAAAGAAAGTAAGGGAGATGCAACAAGCTTGACATAGGGCTTTGTTGATTATAAACGTTTCTGTAAGCTCTTTTCCTACCTTTATTCTTTATTTTGCGTCCTTATACAGGGTGTCAAAAAAAATAGTGTATCTACTTTGGTTGATGATTCTACAGATGAAAAACAAAAAGTTCCTATAAACATATGTCCTAAAATGCTTGCCGAAGAAGTTACAGCCCCCGAAAGGTTAAATAAAAATAATATATTTTGTTTATTTTTAAAAGAACCATAACAACTGTTTTTTAAGCCTCTAAAACAACAAGCTTCGAGTGTCACCATAATGGATCACTGAGCAACCCTTCCTAACAAATACAGGAGTTATGCAGAGAAACTGCAGGAAAAAGGAATGGACATTAGATACAGATACTAGGGCAGTCTGTTCAACGTAAAAAGAGTGAGGGCAAAAAGACGTATAAAATTCATCACAGAACTTCAATACGCTGATGACTGCGCTCTAGTTGCAAAATCGTTACCGCAATTACAAGAAATGCTGAACACATACTATACCTGGGCATTTCACTAAATTTAAGAAATGATTTTGTTTTCTATCCATTTAAATTTAGTATTGACATTATATACAGTTGTTTATTTACATGTATGTTTATATTTTATTTATATTTAATTAAATAAATTTTTGACAATATACAATTTCTATAATTGTATAAAGTATTGTTTTAGTTTTGTATGTTTGCTGTTAGTTTTATATGTTTTTCTATTGTTAAGTGAAGTTTTGTATGTTTTTTATATTCTTTTTTTTAAGCTTTGTCAACAAAATTGTAAAATTTTTTATGACAATAAAGCAATTTCTTTCTTCTTTCTTACAAGGCTTTGCACTTTAAGCTGAACATTGATAAAACTAAAATCATATGCACTCCCCTGGAAAATCATAGCAATGCTATAAAAATCGGAGAAGAATGTTGGAATGTGTAGGCAATTATCTCGTCAGTTTGATTACGGAAAAGGCCAATATTGACTCTGAAATTCAGCACAGAATTAGCAGCGCCTCTAGAGCATTCTGTTTTCGGTCACTTCCGGTTTCACCGAAAATGACACTCTGAATATAATGACATATCACATGTCAACGTTTGACATTTTCGCATATGGTTTATTTGAAATTGTAACATGCGATTCATAACGACAATTTGACTCGAAGTACCAAGTATGTGGTATCAAATTATTCGTAAAAAAATTCTTTTTCGAAATATGCTAATTATCCACCCTCGTTCCATTAGAAAAAAAATGAGATATGATCAAAAATACGATTTGGGCATCTTTTAACCGGCCAGGGCAAGACACTAAAAACATTAGACGATCAAATCTATTTTTCCAAGGCACCTTCATTGAAAATGAGTGTTTTTAACACACCCATGGCACTCTAGATTGAAATTTAAAATACAATTTGTTTTTAAGCGAATATGTCAAAAGTTGACATATGATACGTCATTCTATTTAGAATGTAATTTTCTATAGAATAAAGGAAAAAAATACCGAGGGTGCCATTTAAAAATCAAAAATTGTAGTCATTTCCGGTGAAACAGGAAGTGACAGAAAACAATTGAATACGTCAATCAATCCTAATTTATGTCAGATACTAACATACCAAATCTCATTTTTTTATCTAAAAAAATAAAAAAGTAATAGGGGTATATACGGCGTCGTATAAATTTGCTACCTGTAATGTATGTAGAAAATTCGCTCGGCTTTTTATCGAGGTCACATTAAAATCGGATTTCAATTTATTGCATTCTAGGATCGCTTGGTACTCGTCACTTGCATCGCTCTTCATAATCGAGCGATGTCGGTTATTTCAATAATCGAGTACTCGAGCGAATTTTCGCTTGAGTTTTCCCATCACTAGTAATCAGTCTTTTTTAACCTCCGAGCGTTTTTGTTCGATTGCTGACAACATCGTACCCGTTTGATTTTTAGTAGACTGGATAAACTGTTGTTTTTGAAAAGCTTGAATGTTAAGCACTGAGAACTGTAAACAATATAATTTCAAAACTTTTTAAAACTGTTAGAAGAATTTCAGGCTTATTTTTACTTAGACAGGTTTTCGGTCAGAAGTATTCGATAACGGTTTAGGTTAGATGTATTACTGACCGGTATCAAATGTGAACCATTCTAAATCTTAAAACTATTAAGTTTATAATGATAGAGAATTTACCCGGGCTTCCAACCTTTTTATATTGTGGTGCTTGAGCCATACCTGGTCTGCAATACATGACTTCACTGTTTTACTTCTTTGCGTATGCTTTTTGTGTTCATTATGTCCTATAGTTAGAGGATCTTTTGCTCACTATTATACAACCCAGCGCACTCACAAGTGCTTGTTAGATGCACCCTTTCTCCTTTTTTTTTGATTCCGATTTTGTTTTTGTTAAGATACTTCTTATGGTAGTCCTAAACTTAAAACGAGTTTTAATATTATACTGTTTGGCAGGTATCTTTTCTGATCTTCCTCTCAGATATGGAATCGTCAAAAAAGAGAGCGTCTTCCTCAATCAGGCGCACAAGTGAGTCAGTTTTGCAACTGGATATATAGTTGTAAAGGGAAACTATTCTGAAGCAAATCTGTTTTAATATCACTTATTACAATTTCAAATACTACCAGATAGTATAAGTCTGAGTCTAATAATGCAAAAAAAAAGAAAAATTATGAATCATGTTAGTTTCAAAACGTTGGCCGAAATACTTGCTCTATTAGGCACATAGTCTGAGGTATAAATCAACTCTTGAGAAAGAAACAAAGATGGAAAAAGAGCGAAGGAGGGCAGTTGGGGAGATAGAGAACCGTAGGATGTAGTCCGTTAAATTAAGGTATCTCTAACATGACAAAAGGACAGATAAAGCGGGCCCAACGAGTCATCAATAAATGGCGTAGCGCCATCAGCGACTGTGGCGTTGTTGGCCCAATCCGAGGGGATCGAAAAAATATTCCAGCTATTACATTAACATAATTAGGGTTTAGAGAGTTTTAAAGTTTGGTTGTATGCGGTCCGATTCTACCTACACGTCTCATGTTGACTTTTGAGACAAGTAACAAATATGTGTTTGTATTTTTTTTAAATCCGTAAAAGAAATAATTATTGTTGAAATGTTTGCTGAAAGGTTTCTTTCACTAATCGATTTTTGTAAGCTTTTTTGACATTCCAGTCTCGGTCCTCCTTGATTTCTTCTGCTCGTTGCGTTGGTTGCCAATTCAGTATTCTCTTGGGTCATATTATATTTTATGTCTGTACAATATCAGCTGCCAGATCCTGTGTTATTGTGCCATCTATACCCATTTTTGTTTTATGGTATTATTATTTATTCTTTGTTGTATGTAAATTCCCATAAAGGTTGCTATTAGAAGATTTCTCTTCTAAAAGCAACTTTTCTACTGCCTCTACCCTCTTGTTGTCTTTCTCGGTTACTCTCCATGTTTCTGTTCCATTTAGGAGGTTGCTCTTTATCATAGTCTCAATTTTCTTCGCTTTGTTATTGATTTGCTCCATAAGACTCCATTTAGACATTCGAATATTTTTTTCGAGTTGATAATCATTTAGACCATTTCTTTGCTATCAGTTCTGGTGTTATCAGATGTGACCCTCAGGTATTCATACTCTTGACATTTGAATAATTTCTTGACTGTTGTCCAAGTTTAAATTTTTTTCTTGTGTCCATAGATATTTTTAAATGTCTATGTCAAGCCCCATTCTTAGTATTTTTCAATAAGTTTTATTAGAATATATTTATTGCACATCATCTTTGTCATTAGGAACTATTAATTGATCAACAAATATTCTTTCTCAATCTCTTTGTCAATCTCTTTGCCCATACCACGGATCTTTCTTTTCCAATTATTGAAATAAAATAATAAATGACTGCAACGTATGTTTTAAAGAAAGTAAGGGAGATGCAACAAGCTTGACGTAGGGCTTTGTTGATTATAAACGTTTCTGTAAGCTCTTTTTCTACCTTTATTCTTGATTTTGCGTCCTTATACAGGGTGTCAAAAAAAAATAGTGTATCTACTTTGGTTGATGATTCTACAGATGAAAAACAAAAAGTTCCTATAAACATATGCCCTAAAATGCTTGCCGAAGGAGTTACAGCCCCCGAAAGGTTAAATAAAAATAATATATTTTGTTTATTTTTAAAAGAACCATAACAACTGTTTTTTAAGCCTCTAAAACAACAAGTTTCGAGTGTCACCATAATGGATCACTGAGCAACCCTTCCTAACAAATACAGGAGTTATGCAGAGAAACTGCAGGAAAAAGGAATGGACATTAGATACAGATACTACGGCAGCCTGTTCAACATAAAAAGAGTGAGGGCAAAAAGACGTATAAAATTCATCACAGAACTTCAATACGCTGATGACTGCGCTCTAGTTGCAAAATCGTTACCGCAATTACAAGAAATGCTGAACACATACTATACCTGGGCATACCAGGCTTTGCACTTTAAGCTGAACATTGATAAAACTAAAATCATATGCACTCCCCTGGAAAATCATAGCAATGCTATAAAAATCGGAGAAGAACTATTGGAATGTGTAGGCAATTATCTCAGTTTGATTACGGAAAAAGCCAATATCGAGTCTGAATTTCAGCACAGAATTAGCAGCGCCTCAAGAGCATTCTGGAAATTAAAAGACAGTGTTTTTTACAATCATGACTTGAGCACAAAAACGAAACTTGTAGTGTACCGAGCAATAATAATCCCCACCATGTTATATGGAACAGAAACCTGGGTGCCGCATGCCGTACCCCCGGCGCCGACACATGAACGTATTATACAAGTCGCAACACTTAGACGTACCGCTCCTTGAAAAAGTTAGCTGTAAGAGCGCTGAAGTCATGATTATTAAATCCCGCTTAAGATGGACTGGTTACGTATGCAGGATGCAAGAAAACCGCATACCGAAATCTCTTCTTTACGGTGAGCTTGCACTGAAAAAATTTTTGTTCATAATATTAATGAACATTGATTATTAACTGTTGTTTCATTGGGACAATGATTTTTTTCATTAATATAATGATTTGTTAATCATAGATCGATGTCCGATTTATTAATACTATGAATCTAATTTCATCAATATAATGAAAATCTGGTTATTAAATTAATGTAAGATTTTCATTAATATAATGAACGCGTTCATTGTCCCAATGAACGCGTTCTTTATTTTAGTGCTGAATCTTTAATAACCACATATTCATTATATTATCATAAATAAAATATTAGGGCTTAAATGTCCGCCATGTTGATCGGTTACTTTGGCACTTTAATAACGTCTGTGTGGTTGAGTTATTCGATGAAGCTTTAGTTTCATTAGAGCGGTAAGTGTTCTCTTCAATATTTTAAATATTTTAAATAAAAGTCCTATCGTATTGTAGTTAATTTGTTGTGTTGTCAAATCAAATTCCGCTGTGTGAGATCATTGGTATGGGTATTCATTAAAACAGCGGTTTCCAAATATGTTTCAGAAGATAAAAAACAAAAAGAAGAAAAACATAGTAACAAGTAGAGGCATGGAACTGATTATGGTAAATTCGAATGTTCTTTTAATATTTGGCATTTTAATTATTTTGATATACGTCTTTTAGAACCGGAAGATGTTGAGACCTGCCTTCAAGCCCTCAAATTCGACAATTTAACATCGGACCCACTTGATGCGACTTGGAAAACCTGTTGCAAATTCGTCTACACGTTATCAAGTCTAAGGATACAGCTAATATAATGAAGAAATGTTATTTTTATAGAAATCCCTCAGGATATCGACTGGTAAATTAATTTTCTTATTATAATTTACTCTAAAATTAATAATAACATTACTATTCTCTTCGTCGATTCGATTTTTTTAATTTTTAATTTGTATATGCTATATCGAGTTTAATAAATTATTATTAGTTTATTGCACTTGTTTTTTATTAATAATCCCTAATGGAAAAATTTACTGTGCTCGCAAGTAAGTCGGCACTATTAGTAGTTTTGTTACCTTTGTAGCTAAGGGCTTGTTCAAATGGAAATCTATTTATAGTAGAATTATTTTAGGTAGTTGGCTGGGAAATGACTATCAATGACATTTCATATCAATGACAGCGATCTTCATCATCGATTATACGGTGTAACAAGAGTTACTAATAGTGTCGACTTTTAAATGTATAACTAAATAGGTTATGAAATTATTTTATGGTATTAATGATAACGGTTCATTAATACAATTAAATAAATTTCATTGTATTAACGATACGGTTCATTAATATAAGGATTTAGGTACATTATATTAATGAAATCTGTTCATTGTACCAATGAATGTGTTCTTCAAATTAATGAATACTGTTCATTGATTTAATGAACTTAAAGTTCATAGAGTTAATGAATTACTTTTCATTGTGCCAATGAAATCGTTCATCGGCTCAAAATTAATGATTTAATTCATTATATTATTGAACTTTTTCATTATATTTATGTCGACTTTAGGTTCAGTGTGTAGACGGTAAGAGGAAACTGGGTGGACAACTCAAAAGGTACAAGGATATTTTCCACGAAAACTTAAAGGGGATAAGAATACAGAGTCAGTTGGAAGAAGCAGCGCGCAATGGAACGCAATGGAGAGAAATTGTAAACTCAGTTAACAACGACAGCCAAAAAGTAAAGAGGCAACAATAAAGTAACGAGATTTTTGAATGTCCGGAGTGCGGAAGAGAGATAACATCACGTATCGGGCTTATCAGTCACAGGAAAGCTCATGAAAAAAAATGCTTGTGTCAAATACTCGTCAGCGAGTAATGGCGTAGTAAGTAAATATTATATTATAATAAAAAAATATTTCAATATAACGTTCTTTCACAGTTGACGTAAACGCACTGCATATTTCTGTAGCACCTTGTACATCTCTAAACCGATTATTATTACATAGAATGAATAGCGTATCCGGATCTCGTAGTCAGTGGCAAGGAAAATATGAAGCCAGTCCATGAATATGCTCAGTTTAAAGCGCTGTTTCTGAATAATAATGTAAATAGCATTAAAAAGGCGCGTTTCGATTAAGATCCCCCTGCGATTAGCAGTAAATTGTTCTCATTATGGCAATTTTGTATTTTTAAACCGACGCATACATTACCTGTTCAGTGAACGCGTTCGAAAAGATAAACGAACACGCTCGTTTGCCGGAAATTCTTTTTAAAACGTTTTCTCTTTGTTTACCGAGTCGCGGCCAACTCTGATGGAGTCCAATTGAATTGAAAATTGTTTTATTTTATGACGATTTATAACAAAAATGAAATCAAATCTGCGTTTTTATTTCATTTTATGTCAAATTTAAAAATTCATCATTTATCACTTTTTTTCTAAAAAGACTTAAATATTTTTCGAATAAAGATTTTAGTACAGTATCCACTTCTTAGTCTAATTTTAGCAAACAGACAGCTAACTCCCATACAGCCATTTCCTACTACGTACGTAGGGGAGGTCGGGGCATGATGACGAACGGGGCAAGATGACGAAGTACTGATTTAAAGAAAACTGTACATCCTAAAAATCCCATTTATTTTTCTATAAATTCCTTTAGGTGTATAATACGTCGGGTTACACATAGATGGAGCTATAGGTTTTGCATCGGGTTTAAAAAATCATAACCGCTTTTCACACCTGTTAGATGTAAACATCCAGTTCCAGAAAATAAGCAATTTCGCAGGTTTAAAGAAAAATAGAAGCCCCTTTCATAGTTAATCTTGATTATTGTGGACATTTTAAATATTAGAAGGTAAGATACAACCTAATTTCACTTAATTAATAATTTAATTTTTGCTGTTTTCTAAAAAATGTTTCCTGGGGCAAGTTGACGGAGGCAAGATGACGAATTCGTCAACTTGCCCCACTGTGTATAAAATTAGTTAAATTCATTTTTTGATGTTTTTAGATGGTAAGAACTTATAAACACCGTACAGATAGACGCTCTTGGTCAGAAGACGTGCTTATTGCCGCGTTGCACTCTATTTTGCACGACCATAAGTCAGTTAATGCTGCCAGTATTGAGCATGGAATCCCGGAAGCAACATTAAGACGTTATATAAAAAAGCAAAATAACAACGAACCAATTCCTCTTAGTGGTGGGAGATTCAGAAGAACGTTTTCTGATGCTCAGGAAGCTCAGTTTGTGACCTACCTAACTGACCTGAGTATTAGAGCATTTGGAATTACATCAGTACAATTTAGAAAACTAGCCTACGAATTCGCTGAACTTAACAACATAAACCATCAGTTCTGCAAAACCACAAAATTGGCAGGCACGGACTGGCTTAAGTCGTTCATGAGTAGACATAGGATAAGTCTTAGGACCCCAGAGTCGACTTCGCTGGGACGATTATTCGGATTTAATAAAGTTGAAGTAACTAGATTTTTTGAGTTACTTAGAGAAACTAGATTAAAATACAATTTTACTGCTGACCGCATTTATAATGCAGATGAATCGGGATTATCAACGGTTCCCAATAAAAAGCCAAAGATTTTATCGCCCACTGGTTCTAGGAGAGTATCAAAAGTTGCTAGTGGTGAGCGTGGAAAAAACACCACCGTTGTATGTGCCATGAACGCCCAAGGGAGCTACGTTCCACCCTTTTTTATTTTTGGAAGAGTTAGGATGCGACCAGATCTTTTAAATGGATGTCCTCCAAACTCTGCTGGTATAGCTCAACCCAGTGGATGGATGAATACAGAAGCCTTTGTCCTATACCTTAAACATTTCGTGAAATTTGTTCGCCCAAACACAGAGACACCCGTATTGTTGATCGTTGACAATCACTCGTCTCACACTTCACTGGAAGCTATCAATTATTGTAGGGATAATGGAGTGGTTATGTTGGGACTACCCCCGCACAGTACCCACCGCCTACAACCGTTGGACGTTGGGTTTTTTGGACCTCTCAAGACTTTCTATAGCCAGACTTGTGATAACTATTTGGTAAACCACCCGGGAAAACAAATCACCGATAAAGAAGTTGGTAGGTTGTTCGGGCAAGCTTATCTAAGGGCTGCAACTGTGGGAACAGCTATAAAAAGTTTTTCCGCTTGCGGCATTGAGCCTTTTAATGCTGAAATCTTTGGAGATTCCGATTTTGCGCCTTCTATGGTGAGTGAGAGGCACGTAACTGCGGACAACGAGTTCTTAAGCAGTGACGATGAACCACTAGCAGTTCCTGGGTCTTCAGGCTCAAATAGAATTGATCAAGCCAAAACAAAAAACAATGAAATACAAGATGGTAAACCACCAGCGGTTTTCAACAAAACTGAGCCAGAAAAGCTTGTGAATTTAATTCTCCCAGGACCCTCAGGATTGAATAAAATGGATTCTGCAAAGAATAAAAACTATGAAACACCAGATGTTGAACCCCCATTGCTTTCCAAAAAAAATCAGCCGGCAAGGTCAATGAATTTGTCCCTTCCTGGACCTTCAGGCCTACAGCAAAAAAAATCTGCAAAAAACAATGAAGCACAAGCTCTTGGCACTATGAGTTCATCCAGCTCCAGTCAAACAATCTCTAATGTTGATAGTCGAGTTACGCTACTTGAAATGAGACCCTTTCCCAAATATACACGTCCCATAAAAACTACCAAAAGAATTAAACAAAGGGCTTCTGTTATCACCTCAACACCCAACAAAGAAGAACAGGAAAGAAAAAACAATGAAAAAAACTTAAAAGAAATTAAAAGAAGGAAGGTTGATTCTGTGAAAGTCAAGAGAAATGTATTTCAAGAAAATCGTGAAAAGCAGGTAGGAAAGAAGAAGAAAACTAATGACATTTTTTGTCCTGGCTGCCAGGAATCCTATATTGAGCCTCCTACAGAAGACTGGATTCAATGTAACACGTGCGAGAGTTGGTGGCACGAGTCGTGCACAGCCTACGAAAAAGATGGCACATATACCTGCGACATTTGTTTATAATCGTCATCGTGCCCCTATAGGCTCGTCATCTTACCCCGGTACTGGGGCAAGTTGACGAAAATGCACTTTTTTGTTTTTTTCTTTATATTTTTTCAAGAGTATACTTTTATTTTGTTTTTTATGTTTTATTATGTACCTGAATAAATGTACTAACAGATGAAATGGGATCTTTTTTTTTAAACCCGTTAGTTCATGTTTTGGAGCCTTTTGTATTTTACTTCGCCAACTTGCCCCGATCTCCCCTACCTGGTAGGGGAGAGGCGGGGAATCATACGCAGCGGGCAATCATACGCATCCACCAGTACGTTCAAGCAATCGTTAATTATCGTCCATAATCGTATAGACTAGTTTAAATAGCTCATAAGCATAATGGCGTCAAATCGGGTAATGATACGCGGTTGCGTACGATTACCCTCGATCTGCGTACCATTACCCGAATTTCCGAAATTTAATTATCATTTGTGTTAGATACATTACAATTTTAGTATTGTTATTTCAGATGCCTAGCAAGTACGTTAGAAAAACTAATACCGCTGGTTGGACCGAGGAAACATTGCAGAAAGCTCTTGAGGCAATAGATTCTGGCAGAAAGATTCGAGAAGTCTCCAGGTCATTTAACATTCACGAAGCAACATTGAGAGCTCGTAGACGAACTAACAACAGGTTTGGTCCAAGGTTAGGGAGACGTCCTACATTCTCAGCTGAGACTGAGACTCAAATGGCAAATCATGTTCTTAAATTAGCTAAATTGTTTCATTATTATTGAGTCTAATGGCATACGTCATGAATTTAATAAAAACCGACAGGAAGCAGGCAAGGATTGGTTGCAATCATTTCTTAAGAGAAACCCGCAAATCAGCCTACGAAAACCTGAAGGAACAAGTGTGAATAGAATAACTGCTTTCAATAAAGAATCTGTTAAACTTTTTTTTTCAAATCTGACAACTCTGTTAGAAAAATATAAATTTGCACCAAGCAGAATATTTAACGTTGACGAGACTGGAATCTCAACTGTACAGAAGCCTGCTAAGCAACTAGGACCCAAAGGCGTTAAACAATTCGGATCAAAAATTTCCTGGGAACGTGGAAAGAATGTCACTGCCATATGCGCAATGAGTGCTTCTGGGAGCTTTGTTCCACCGCTTCTTATATTTCCCAGAAAACGAATGTCGCCAACATTGGCGAAACATGGACCAGTTGACGGGATATATGCAGTTACCGATAATGGCTGGAGCAATGAGAAATGTTTCCTTCAGTGGTTAGAGCATTTTAAATTTCATGTAAATTCAAATCTAGAAAACCCTGTTTTGTTGTTGCTTGACAACCATTATAGCCATATATCTCTTCCGATTTATAATTATTGTAAAGGTAATGGAATCGTAATGTTATCAATACCACCACATACCTCCCATCGCTTGCAGCCTCTCGATACCTCATTTTTTGGACCATTTAAGGGCGCGTTTAATAAGGAATGTGATCTTTTTTTAAAAACTGGCAAGCAAGAAAAAATAACTTTTGCCGATTTGGCAGAAATATTTAATAATGCCTACGTTAAAATCGCGACTATGGAAAAGGCTATATCAGGTTTTAACTCAACTGGAATATATCCCTTTAATCCGGATAAATTTACAAAAGAGGATTTTGAAGCTGCTAGTCAATATCTACCTACTATATGTGATGATTTGGACTCTACAAATGAGGTTGATTCTGCGCCGTCAACTTCTAGTCTACTAACATCTGTCCCGTCAACTTCTGGCCTAGCAACATCTGTCTCCTCAACTTCTGGACTATCCACATCTGTCCCGTCAACTTCTGGCCTGTCAATTTCTCATCAGTCGCGTATTAAAGGAAAATCAAGGTTAAGTGTCTTACCAAAAGAAAAGGTTACCATTGCCGAGCTATCACCATTGCCGTCATATTCTGGGAAAGGAAAAACTAAAAAAAAGTAACAAGGGAAAGTCGGAGATCTTAACTGCCACCCCATTAAAATTGATTCTAGAAGAGAGAGTACAAAAAGTAAATAAAGCTAAATCTGCTCAACAAGGTAAGAGTAAAAATATTAATGAGAAAGCTGCGGTAAGCAAAAAACCAAAAAATAAAAGAGATATGGAATTAGATTCAGATAGTTCCGAAGGCGACGAAATTGATGAGAAGTGTCTACTTGATGATGAAGAACTGGACGACATGGTCAACATGAATGTGGATTCCAAAGAAAAGGAGCAATGCTTAGTGTGTGAAGATTTCGGAAAAGATGGAGAGATTTGGTACAGATGTGTTAGTTGCGGGCTGTGGGCACATGCTGAATGCAGTGGGTGGGACTCTGCCGTTGATTATAAATGTGACTTTTGTTTTAAAAAATCTTCTGTTAAGAGAGACCTTGTGGGAAAATTTAATTTTAGTTCTTAAGTTTTGTAATATGTTTTGTTTTCGTTTTTAACAATCTTTAAATATTATGTAAGTTTACGTTCTTAAAGTTTTGGATACTTTGTAGCGGTTTCTTAATAAAAAAAATCTTTTATAAACAAAGTTTTTTTTGCGTATCATTACCCGACCAAATGCGTACCTTTATCCGCACAAGCGGGTAATTATACGCACGGCACCAAACTTAACTAAACTTATTTTACTTATACACGTTTAATTTAAACTAAAATTTAAAATGGTTATGTAAGAGAAAACATATATGTGTGCAAATCTGTAATATGTTACAAATCTGTATTGCATAGTGATTAAAATGTCAGATTTATACCAAATATTGCTTAGGTGCTTACGATTCCCCTCTTCTCCTCTACGTAATGTTGGGACAAACGTCAGGTCCCTGGTACGTACAAGTACGTACAGGTACGTACTATGTACGTACTAGGGACGTACATTTTCCAACGCTATGTACGTCCCGGGTACGTCCCTGGGATGTGGTAAAGTACGTACTATGTACGTCGCATGTACGTACATGCCAGGTACATACATTTTATGTTTTGTTCCGGACCAAAACTGGATGTAAAATGATCGAAAGTACGTACAATGTACGTACTATGGACGTACATTTTTCAACGACGTCTACGACCTAGGAATTTAATTAGAAATAATTCAATGGAAGTCAGCTTAAAATATTTATTAATATAAAAACTCAGGTACAGGGTCATCCCTTATGTCTTGATACACCCGTGAGTCTGGCTTCGGTCCGGCAACTACACCCTTAGCGCACTCTGTTTTTTATTGGATGTTGATAGATATTTTATTTTTTTATTCTCGAACTGCTTCTAACTAAAAAATACAAAAAGAAAACTAAGTATTCAAATGTCTAATTCTGGCCTCTGATTTGAAAAAATTGAATGAGCCGATTCTCAATCATTCGAGGTTGTGACTGTGCTAGGTGAAATAGTCACATTATATTATTACACTTTAACTTACGTTGAAACAACGAGCAACGACAAAAGAAAACAAGGCGGAAGCCAAACAACCTACGGCCACCATGACACATGATACCCACTCACACAACACAATCGAAAACTGGATCGGAGTAGGTGCGCACTCAGTGTATTGTTGTTTTTACTTTTTACGTTGATTAATAAAAGATGGAACTACACTGAGTGCGCACGTGCGCTCTAGCTCTGCCAATCGAAAACGCCATTAGAAACCGCCCGACTTCCGATTCCGACAAGACTCGAATGTGAACGAATAACTTAGCGGGAAATTTAAACATAGGACTGCATAATTTTCCTGTTAGGCTTGATTGCATAATATATTGCATTTTTAACACATCAGATTTCTTCAAAGGCTGTCATGCATTATGGTCATTGGATAATTCAGGAAATCATTTTTTATAGCGGTCGGGTTAGATTTTTTAATAAAAGAAGTAGAGATAGGTTAGAGTGACTTGAATTAACATTAGCCTAGAAAAGATCCACTGATCCAGTCCATTCATTATTATTAGGTATATATCTGACCAAAATAATCCAGTCATGATATTAAAATTAAATAACATTTTGTAATGCATTCTCAAAAATTTTCAAGATACGTACGTAGTACGTACTCGCATGTACGTCCGTAGTGAAGTATTACAATGTACGTAAATAGTACGTACATGGGGCACGTACTATGTACGTACATAGTACGTCCCTAATTGGTTCAGGGACGTACCGACGTAAAATGGACATAAAATGTACGTCCCTATAGCCTAAATGAAAGAAAAAAAAATCTATATAACAAAAACACTTATAATACTAATTACCTTAAATTTAAACCATTAAAATTAACAAGGATTTTCTTACATATAATAATTATCATCAATATCAACAATGTACATCAATTTGATCTTCTAATACACTATACGTATAAATAATTCTTTAAGTTTATTCTAAAATGATAACAAGGACATATTGAATAGGTCAATAGTAGTATCTACATTATATTCATTAAAATTTTGCAACATGCGACATATTAGAGAATTATAGAACAAGTTATTTCTCCTATACGGAATCAAGAAATAATCCTGAGCCCTAAACCGTCTAACAGATACATAAAGTTTAATTTTCGATAGCAGGTCTGGAACATCTAAAAGGTTATTTAGAAGTTTAAACAATATCACAAGATCCAGCATTATTCTGCGTAGCTGCAAAGGTAATATTCTGAAATGCAATTGAATCTGCAAGTAATCATGATTAACGATGGGGATGTTAAATTTAAAAGACAGAAACTTTAAGAACTTTTTTTTACCCTCTCAATTCGCTCAACATGCACGTTATATCCCGGCGACTACACGGGAGCAGCAAATTGCAATTTATTGTATATACATGCGTAATATAAGGATAAAAGTGCTTTAGAGCTTCTAAAGTCCTTACAACTGCGCCTAATGAAGCCTAACATCTTAAACGCAGAGTTGATCATTTGATCAATATAAGGATTAAAAGACCACTTGCTATCCATTACAACCCCCAAGTCCCTGACCTTATCAACAACGTTAATATTTTTATTATTTAGAGAATAATTAAATTTGAACATGTGCTTGTTTTTTGTAAATGATATTTTATAACATTTCTCTACATTTAACTTTAAATTATTATTATTACAGAATTCACAAAATCTTACTAAATCTTCTTGAAAAAGTTCACAATCATTAATAGATTCAATAGTTTTAAAGATTTTAATATCATCAGCATAAATTAAAATTCTACAATGCAAAAAAACAGATCTAACACGATTAATAAAAATGTTGAAAAGCAGTGGATCCAGGTGGCTCCCCTATGGTACTCCTGAGGATAACAAAATGCATCAGATTTATGACCCAAAACTCATTAAAATGACTTAAATAAAAAAAAGCTTTCTGAGAGCTTGCAGCTCTATTGCTAACTTATCTTTAATGCCCGTTAATAAGAAATTTTTGAAAAGATCATCTTTTCATTACCACGGATACAATCCGATTTACAACACTCTTTCCTCCATCGTCTTATTCCAAAATGGCCTCGACTTTCCTCATCTGTAATTTCCGTAAATACCAATCCGCGTTGGTGATCTTCTAATGACAGGCCGTACACCCCACAACGACGACCTCACCGTATCTCCGTCCCATCTAACAAATTACCTTCGGCCGTATCACGTAAAAGAATTAAATACAGCGTTCAAGCGTCCTTTTACTTATCTCATTCGAGCTATAACTTTAATGTTCATCTGTTCCAATCGACCAAAGCAATACGCAACGTCGATTCTAGAGCACGAGATTACACTGACGAATTGTCCGACCATGTCACTCGGACAGAAAGCTCTTATTTTGTCATTACGGGAGTCTATGACGAGGTGGATAATGCGCGGTCTCGATGATTCCTTGCCGCGCCATTGGTCCGGGCAGATTGCTTTGCCATCTCTGGGCCAATTACCGCGCAAAACGTGGTATCGGGCTCTGGTTATTACCGACGAGGACTGCGCCGCGATTTCGTGAACGTATTATTTTGAGAATGGGTCCGATTCTCGGGCTAGAGAGCCGGATAAAATCGATCCACTTCGGTTGTTGAATCATTAGACTGAAAATGTCGATCGCGATTGCCGATACCGTTTGATGGCAGATAATAGGAAATATGCAAGTGGTAGAAAAGGGTGAATTATGAAGTAAAATAAAGTATCTTCTTGGTCTGACATTTTATTTAATGTTAAACTTTTACCTGATGTTTTGACTTGTAAGTATCAGAAGTCACTATCAAATAAAAACAAAACTATCATCACTATTCCTTCCCAAGTAAGAAACTGTTTCGCAATGTTTTAGCAGCAGAGATTTTGTTTCGATTTTGTATCTAAAAAATGCTACTTTGTGCATTTCAGAGAAAATTAAGAAAAACATGAAAATATGGTTGAATTTTTAAGCCATAAAAATCAAAACGCATTTCTATGGTAATATAACTTCGTTTTCATTCATTGATAGATTGTTATTAATAGAATTTTAATTAACGTAATGTTTTTTGTTACTTCAAACCGATCTATTCATTTCTAAAAATCCAATCATTTGGCTACAAAACTCCGTGTTGTATGTATAACCCTGGGTATGAATAACACCATAATTTTTCTAAAAAGATATGGTTTCATATAAATCTCCCAAAACACCATTTTAAGTTAATCTTAGATACAAAAAATATCTACGGCCATCAATGGTCATCTTCTGGTTGTTGAGACTGAAAAAAATCAGTCTAATTTAAAGGCAAAAAGACCATTTGCCATAATGGCTACCTGGCCCGATTCAGATGCGTTTCTCACCGGCATGCCATCATTTCGAAATGACATAGTCGCCGTTTCGATCCCACTAATGTCATTTAATTTGAGGCATATGTTTAAGCGGCAGTTTCACGTAACGTAATATGGGTCTGTGTCGTTCTGCGTCTCCCTTTTTTTTCGATTCGTTTTTCTTTTAAGAAATGAGATTTAATCGACCAATTTCATCGTCCCATCGGCCATTAGGACTATAGGACCAAATGATATGAAATTATGTTTGGCTTTGGGGTTAATATAATACAAATGCACGAAAGAATGACAAAATTTCTTTAGCTATTTTAAGGCGATAATTGCTCCACTCTATAGTTCTATAAAAATAAAAATAAAATATTTTTATTTAGATATATTCGACACATATCAAGATTATATGTATATCATGATTATGTAATGATATATAAAACAACCGCAGAGTTCCCAACTGGCAAAGGAGTACGACAGGGAGACGCGATATCCCCAAAGCTGTTTACAGCAACACTAGAAGAAATCTTCCGTCAATTAAACTGGAACAACGAAGGCTCAAAAATACATGGGGAATATCTTAACCATCTAAGATTCGCTAATGACATAGTCCTAATTGCCAGTAGTCCTTAAGAACTAAAAGCACAAATTAACAAACTAAATACAGCCAGCAATAAAGTGGGTCTGAAAATGAATTTAGCAAAAAATAAGTAATGTAGAACGAACTAGTAGACAGAAAAGGTATTCTAATAAATAAACCAACACTGGAAATAATAGAAGAATAAATATATATTTGAGACAACTAATACACAGCTCGGGATCTCTACTACCAGAAATCAACAGATGAATTAAGTTAGCATTGAGTACTTATAGAAGAAACTGAATCATATTCAAATCTAGAATCTCAAGAAGAAAACTTTCGACCAATGTGTACTACCGGTCATGACCTATGCATGCAAAACCTGGACACTTAAAACAGATATTATAAGGAAACTGCAGGTCGCAGAACGTACAACACCCAATGGAAAAAATATGTTGGGAATAACCAAGAAAGGCTGTAAAAGAATACAGTGGATACGACAAAAGACCCAAGTAATAGATATCATCCGCAGAATCAAATCCCTCAAGTGACAACAAGCAGGACACCTGGCGAGAAGAACCAAAAACAGATAGACCACAAAAATTACAACATGACACCCACGCGGAATTAAGAGACCTATAGAAGGGACAAACCTGAGATGAGACCATGATATTAGGAAATTAGCAGGGATAACTTGGGCCCGCATATCCAACAACAACGGGTCTAAATACAAAGAAATTATCTAAATACGGATGGAGGCTACACCATAATTGGAATTATGATGATATCATGATATTTATCTTCTTCTTCTTAAGGTGCCGTGAAGATTCCTGCGTAGGCGTTCATTTTTTTCTTCCTCATCATCAAGGTTCTATTAATTGCAGCGACTTGGAGTCTGTGAGTGCTTGGAAGTCCTGTATGCCTGTCCATTGACTAATATTTCTCAGCCAGGATAGCTTCCTTCGACCTATTCCCCTTTTGCCCCCCTCGATTTTACCCTGGAGAATCAGACGCTGAAAGTGATAAACGTTCTCTATGTAGTATGTGTCCAAAATAGGTTAATTTCCTCTTCTTGATGATTTCGAAGAGTTCACGTTGCTCTAGACCAGCTCTTCTGAGAATGTCTTCATTCCTCACTCGGTCGACCCAGGGCACTATTAGCATTCGTCGTAGGGTCCACATTTCGGAGGCTTCAATTCGGTTTATTGTTGCTACCTTCAGGGTCCATGCTTCCACACCATATAACAAAACGGACCAGACATAGCACTTCACCATTTTATATCTAAGGTTGAAGTTCAAGTTTCTATCTGTGAGAAACCTTTGAAGTTTCAGAAAAGGTGATCTTGCTTGTCCGATCCGGGCATTTGATCTCCTGATCTGGTTCCCACGTTTGGTTAACCATGCATCCCAAATGTTTAAATTGTGTGACCTGCTTGATAACCTCTCCATATAAGTAAATTCTGGTGTTCGGAATGTTGTTTCTAACAGCCATAAATTTAGCTTTTCTTTCTTAGTATTAATGTTTAAACCAAGTCTTTGGCTTCCACCTTATTTAGAAGGATTTGGAGATCATTTGCATTGTCTGCCAATATCACTGTGTCATCCGCATATCGGATATTATTAATTGGAATGTCATTTATTTTTAAACCAATGGAACTGTCGGAGATTGACTCAGTGAATGCTCTTTCCACATATAAGTTAAACAACATTGGAGACAGAATAGCTTTATATATTTCCAATATACAGGGTGGTCCGAACTGTATTCCGGAAACTTTGGCAGCATATTCTGCAGATAAAAATGGGTAAAAAGGTTCGTATAAATGTATGTCCTAAAATGCTTAGTTTCGGAGATACAGGGTGTAGAAGTTTCATTTTTATTTTGATTTTTTCTAAATGATTTCTGCAATAACGTCAATATTTGGATGAAAATTGCTGTCTTGGAATTTTTTGACGTGAGAAATTTGATTTTGATGACAATATGACTCCTACTTGTAGAGGGCGCCACCTCGATATTTTTTAACCGCGGGTTTGAGGAATTATAACTTTTCGTCCGTACCTATATATACTGTATAATACTACTGAGTCAAAAAATATACATCATAGACTAATGTCACGTACTAGAGATAGACTGGACACTGATATAAAACAAATAAGCCCGTCATTTAGAGCCACCTGGTGATTCGGAAGAAACTAATGGAGAGTTTTGGCATAACATAATTTTAGAGTTCCGTTATTAATTGTCTATTATGTCTAAAATGTCTCTATATTATGTCTAAAATGTCTTTAATAAAAAAGTTTTAATATCTAACACGAAAATGATGATCAACTGTAAATATCAAAATGCGCAAACTAATAAAAACACAATCTATAAACACAAATCACCGAACTTTCCGCAAATCAAGAATATCTGAATTCATAATTATTTAAAAATTATTTAAAAATAACTTGACGGATCACCAACATTTTGACAACTAGGCCAAAACTAGACCATAGATGGTAGTAAATATAGAGGCTGTCATGTTATTTTCATATATAAATTAGAAACCTGTACTTTAATGTCTTTTGCGCTGTCTGGCGATGCGGAAGAAACTAAATTTGTAGTTCCATAAAATTAGTATTGAGTGTCAAAGGCCTGATATACATTTGCATGATTTTCTACATAAAAAATGTCTCTTGGTAAAAATCGCTACGAGTAACTGTTCTCAAGATATTTAGCATGGAAACAGTCAATACATGTCAATTTTGACAAAAAATAATCATGTTGAGTAGGTAGATAGTTATTTGACTAAAATGATAAATTTGGGAACTTTTTATTTTATTAAAAATTAATCATATATTTTTCTTCGAAAAAATGATGATAAAACAGTTTCGGTTGAACTTGTGGTAAAAAAAAATTTAAAATTTATGATTTCAGTCTAATAACTATTTAGTCAACATGTTTAATTTATGCCAATGATGGCATAAAAAACGTCATAAATCTATATTTTTTTACTTAATAGTTTTATACAAGTAGGAACGAAAAGTTATTATTCTTCAAACCAGTTAAATAATATGTAGGTGGCGCTCTCAACAAGAAGGAGTCATATTGACATCAAAATCAAATTTATCATGTCAAAAAACTTCCAAACACAAATTTTTATCCAAATATTGACGTTACTTCAGAAATTATTTTAAAAAAATTGAAATAAAAATAAAACTTCAATACCCTGTATCTCCGTATCTAAGCATTTTAAGACATATAAATATATTATGTCTTTTCTACTTATTTTTACCTGCAGAATATGCTGTCGAAGTTTCCGGAACACAGTTTGCACCACCCTGTATATTCCATAATTTCTATTTATTAAATTAAATATTTTTTTCTGGACAACCTGCCATACCTATTTGATGGTTCTAAAATTGTAATATATAATTGAAGTATTATTTATTACAACCAAACCAAACCAAATAATAAATTTTTGAAAATTATGTATATCGGATATATAATTAAATTGATATTTTGGAACCATGACACTTATCTAAAGTCCTCTTAAAAACGATAAAACGTTTTTAACGATAAGACTTTTACGTTACCCGTCCAGCAAATTATTTCACACCGACCGATCGAAGAATGACAAAGCACTTTACAAATTTTATGGCCCACGGTCCGATACTACGCCGAGATAAGCGGGCAAATTGCAGAAGAATGATCGTTGTCCACTTAAGTGCTGGTGGATGTTGCGGCCGTCGCCTACACGGGATGCGGCGCCTAGGTGGGTCTCCAGGTGCCCCGGACTGGCCGGGCCGTTGTCACCTTAGATTAAGAATAAAAATAGATAGAGCAAGTCATTCATAAATTCACAAAATCGAGGTGCCTACATCGTTTTATCGGTGAGTGCCCCCACTACCATAGTTTATGGACAGCGGGGTAAAGAGGAAAGTGGTAGGGGAGTTTACAGCGGAAGAGCATCAAAACAGAATTTAACCTTGAGATTCATTGATGATAGTAAAGTAAAAGCCAGAGATATAGAAGTAGGTGGTTAGAGGCAAAGATAAAATATTTTTTAATAATAAATTTTAAAAATATGTTCATGCAATAAAACTAATAAATTATTATAAATACATAATAGTATATGCTATAAAATATTTAACAAACACTATAAAAAATTTGTTTATTAAATATTCAATAATTAAAAGTTAGATATAATTAAAAGATATTATACGTATTGTATATCGTATAGTGATTGATAATTGATAAACTAAAATGTTAATGGATCTATTATATAAGATGTCTTGTTATTTAGATAGTATTAATTACAAAAGAAAAATAGATGCATGTGAATAACTATTTTTTATATTAAATATCAGTAGATATTATTTACAATAATAATATAATTAATATAATGTATAATTAAAAAGCACAAAATTCATCTTTTCCTACCTATACCATAAATATATTCGGTAATTTTAAGTGGAAATATTAGCACAAAAACTAAAAAAAAACAATGTTCTGTAGTTTTCAAATTCATATTAGTAAGAGAGTAATATTTTGACCAAACGAATTCTCAGTGTAAGGATATTTACATACCATATAATTTTACATTAATTAGGTATTAATCATAACACGATATTAATAAAAAACACAAGTGTTGTATTTTAATAATATATTTAGGGACTGAGTAAAAAATATAATATATGTATAATATTCTTACATTTACAGGTTCATATTAAATAAAATATTGTAACCTGAAAAAATATATATTTTGTTAAATGCCACTGTAAGGATCCAAGCAGAAACTAATTTCTCATTGGCTTTTTACTTGTTGACATATGTATTTGCATAACAGATAACATAGTTATAGCAAATAGTCTAAAAAAAACGGCGTCAAAGGCGGCTGAGGAATGACGATTGATAATTTAGCGAGGTCAATCTTAAACTACACCATTTAAAAATCATATTTACTTAATGTAAAAATAAATTACAACCTTAGAGCGCCTTTAAAAAATAGTACGAGCCAAGAAAATGACTTCTAGGGCTTGACCTCACTGAAATTATCATATTTTCATTCCCCAGTCGCCTTTGAAGCCGTTTTTTTCTCGATCGTATGGTTTCCTAACTTATTCAATCAATCAATCATTTATTTATTTCCATAAAACAATGTACAATTGTATAGGAATAGTCAATAAATTCTTAAAGCTAACACAAATATATAATACAAAATATAAAAAAACAAACACAACAGATCATAATAAAATTATCATATACGTAGGCCTCATATTATAATTTGCAGGTATTCCTCCACACTATAAAAGTTCATTCCGAACAAATCATTTTTTAAGTAAAAGTCTAGAATATGCGATTCTAATCACTATCATAATTTGTCTCTCAACAAAAGTAATTCTGTAGCTCTGCCTAGGGTTCACATCTCTCACTATTTTGCATAGTAGCATTACGTCAATTTTAAACATGATGTAAAGGACCAATTTCATATGCACTATGTAATTAAAGTAACGACTTCCACACCATGAATATCTTCACTTCCTAAAACAAAATATAAACATGAAGTTGGTGAATATAAATATCTACATTGAGTATACATTGTGAGCAAAATAAAATTGACGATCAATGACATTCACCACATAAATTTACATTTTATAAAATTACATAAATCTTGCTTTCAAAGCCCACCCTAACGCTGTTTTTTTTTTCGATGGTGAGATCTTATACAACTATAGTGTAATTTTAGTAAAATAATATTAATATAATATATATTATATATATATATATATATATATATATATATATATATATATATATATATATATATATATATATATATACAAATCTATATACATATAGGGTAACACCTCTCATAGGACGCGAAGGCTCCAAGGAAAATGAAAGTGAATTTGTATGACTTGATTGATTTCTAAACCCTCCATTTGTTCTTTCAATACAAACTTCCATCAACAAAAATCCTTGAAACCTTCATATCGTATGAAAGGCACCACCCTGTACACTTTGAATCTGTGTATACATATTAGTATATAGTAATATTTTATATTAAAAAATTAAACTGTAAATATATATGTACTTACATATTGTGACGGAATAGGTATCCTAACAAGATCATAGTTCTTATCTCGTTATATGCAGGATCCTGATATCTTAATGTTAATTTCCTAGGTGATGTTGAAACAACTGAAAGACCACAAATCGCGACATAAATGGCTGTGAAAATCATCAGATTTTAAATATTTTCTTCAATTCCTTATAAAAAAATCAGCTGTTCTTGAGTTCTCTTTTGCTCGACTTTTTAATATTATGCTATGAATAAATCCTAACAGAGAAAACCATTTAATTTTTCTCTCACTATCTTTTAGAAATCTGAAATAAAATATTTATCTTAGTAATAGAAAACGTAAATAGGCATTATTTTACAAATGTAAACATACCAATTATAATTTATGTAAACATACAAATTATTTGTATTCATAATTAAATACAAATATACGATTTTAAATCGGACAATATTGTAACAAAAATATAAACATTACTTCTTATAATATACATAATATATTATATTCACAAAATTATATTATAAAACAAATAAACAAATTTTAACAAATATGGTAAATATTTTAGGTAAATAAAACGAGATGTTGTATTACCACAGAACAGTACTTACTTTTGAAATGACGATGTTTAAATTCTTTTATTCTCACACATTTTGCCAGTGTAGACCCATTTTAAATGCTAATTTTGGTCTTTTATATAAAATGAAACAATTATACATTAATAGTTTATTAATAGTTAAGAAATATGGAAAAATAAAAGCACGGCAAACAGCTGATCATGCCAATCAGCTGTTTATCGACAGTATTGACACTGTTGACCGCGTCCAATTCCCCTACTATAGAAAATACTATAACAACAGAGCGGCGTTGTCAGATTAAAAATTAATCCTAACGGCTGATGAAAAATGACGAAATTTACAAATATTTCAAGTTTATTTTTCTTGTAATCTTGACTGAATCTTAATAAGTACTAAATAAAATTATAAATGTCGAAATTTTGAAAAGTAGTAAGCTAATTATATTATTATTTTCTTAAGATTTCCCCAAAGTATACGTATACAAAATTAAAAATAAACAAAAGCGGAGAAATACTGGGCAACATACCAAACAATAACAATAGGATGTTGGCATTCGCATAAAATGTAAACAGTTCCCCTGTGGTTGTCACCACCCTCGTCGAGAGACGGGCCCCATTGATGAGGGGACCGGACCTGCCTTTTGTCTACCTGCACTGTTGCGGTCGCAAAAGGTCGGCTGGATAATTAGGGATCGATTTGTTTAAAAGAGAATTTTGAATAGTTGGAGAGATTAGTAAGATGGTAAAAAATGTAAATTCTGAAGAACCAACCAGAAAAGTTACTTTGGAAGTAGAGGTATACAGACAGGGTCCGGCAATAGTGCGTCGGGCATCTATAGCTCCTAGAATAAAAAACTTAATACTTAACTTCTATAGGGTGGCTCAAAAAAGTGTGAGTGGATCGGGATGATTTTTTTTAAATGGAACACCCTGTATATTATTGCAATTTTGGCTTCCTTCAGATCGCTTTACATAATCCTAAGATACGAATAAATATATTTAGATAGTTTCAGAGATATTAATAAATAAATAAAAAAATTATATTTTTCAAGCTTAATTAAAAAAATTACAAATACAAAAACTGTCCTGAAATGAAAACTATATTAGGTATTTACTTTAGATGGTCTATAATTAACTTTGGTATAAGGGCCTTTCTCTGCTAACAGGAAAATCATGATCCAAGCATTTTTTTTTACTTTGGCTATGTTAATGCATAGTTTTATTGATTACAACACATAATATATAACCTGTTATTTAAGGCGCCAAGCTTAATCAATATTTAGAATCATAATCATTTCATAAATTCGGTCTAAATAAGTACTAAAAACAGTCCTCTGTTATGTCCTAATTCCGGATCGAGTATGATTCGGTTCGGTTTTTATTAGTTGTCTTCAAAAATGTAAAATCTTATAACTCTATAAACATAAAGAATATTGAATGCATAATCCTGACTACAGGGAGTTTGATGACAGCAAGCCTATTGAATTTAGAAAATGGATATCCGAGAAACAAACTTACAACGACCCCAAGACCAAGAATGCTCGAACAGTTACCAAATACCTAAAGAAAACGTTCACGGTTCGCCCTCGAGAACTAATAGAAGAGCTGTACGAGGATTTGGAAGCCTATTATCAACACGAGAGGAACATTACCCATCAATACAATGCAATCAAGAAATATAAACAAAACCTTACCGACGAAGACGCTATCATACATATGGATTTTTCAGAAAATTATTGTTCCAAATACGGTCAAGAAATTCAAGCATTTCATTTTGGAGGGTCGAGACTTCAGCTAAGTCTTCATACTGTGGTAGTGAATACCAAAAACTCTATCAAGTCTTATTGTACCGTTTCCAAAAATCTCACACATTCACCAGCTGCTATATGGGCACATTTACGGCCAATCTTTAAAATTCTCCCACCTAACATAAAGAGCATCCACTTCGTCAGCGATGGACCCGTAACTCAATACAGAAACAAAACGATGTTTTACATCCTGGCATCAAGGCTTCAACAAGAGATTTTAAATATGAGCTATCCAAGAAATGACAGACGACCTTCAAAATGAAACAGTTAATTTAAAAAGCTTTAATGACACTCTAAAAATACATCAAGTAAAGGCTGAAATATTAAGAAGTCTTCTGGAATCAGCTCCAAGTCCCGTTAAACTCATAATGAAAAGTTTAAGTTGCACTTGTGAATACGAGTGCCAGCATTTCAATTTAGGAGTGTTAGAGTACAAAAATGAGACAAGACTTAACGTAGATGATATTTACACAGACTCTGAATGTGAAAACATGGACAACTCACAGGATTCCACAATGGAGATCGACGACGACGCTGCACTGGCTGGACCTAGTTCAATCAACCAACAGAATTACACCATCGGTGATTACGTCTTGGTTAAATTTCTAGTAAGAAACACTGAATATTTTTATGCTGCAGTAATCAATAAGATAGACATGGAAGAAGGCGAACTAACAGTAACCTTCTTAAAAATTTGTGATGACAAAAGACACACATTCAGAGTCGATGAAAATGATGTTTCAGATGTGTCCTTTGACCAAGTATTAAAGAAGTTGTCTAACCCAGATATTGCCCTAAAGGGGAAACGAATATTTTATTATTTTAATATACCTGTACCTGTTTTTGAGAAATAAGTCTGTACTGATAAGTAAACAGGACTGGCTAATTGTTAGTACCTAAGCTTAATTTTGATTATAATTATTTTAATTCGTTACTTAGAGAGCTAAGCTCGCAATTTGTTCCTGATAAATATAAGTATTTAAATTCTGTATGTGATACAGTATTCAATAAAAAAGATAATTTATTTGATTACATTTAATAATTAATATTGTGTTTTTCTTCATATAAAAACTATTCTCTGGGTGGGAAAAACAGTCCTCTGGGTGGCAAAACAGTCCTCTGTCTCATTTTTTTACAAAATTGCCTATAATTCAAAAAATAAGGGAAAATTACAATTGTTTCTTCTTTATATGTATTTATATTGTAACTATCGACTTAACATTTATATTTATAATATTCTAGAAAAATAGGGTTGGGACAACTGTCAATAGACAAGTTTCCAGTTAGTAGAGAAAGACCCATAAATATCGTAATCTTAACTCATACATGGTGTTCAAAATTCTACGCCAACCTTTCTAAAATATAGTAGGAAACATATTGGGCATTTGCTTTCATCTAGCTAATTTTTGTGTCATAAGATGGTAACGCCTATATCTAGATTTAATTCTGTAATAATTAAAATATGGTTTAAACCTGTATTTTTTTAGTGCCCTTGCGTATTTTACTCTATATCCTTTAATTTTTATTAAATTAACAAAACGTATATCACAGCCACCTAAATTCTAAATTTTATCAATAATAAAGATCTACTGAGGCAAAATAATAAAAATGAAAATATCTAGGAAAATATTTGTCTAAGGGGTAGATAACCTTGATAGTATTTTAAAAATATATTAATTCTCCATTGAATACCGGTATAATATACTGGGAGTTCCATTTAAAATGGAGGAGTAACAACTTGCTTTTAAAAGTGGCCAATGTTCAATATTAATTTTGTCTCACCAATTTTTGGCTCACCACTTTTTGGGCCAAGTTTTAATTTTATTTAACATATAGTGGTTACTGTAAATAAATATCAGACTATACAGGGTAAATTACAATTCAGGTAGCTGTTATTGAAGTTTAAAATGTATTCTTTATTTTCACAAAATGTGAAATATGACAAAATCCTTGGAATTTAGGAATAAGCTTCTTTAATGAAGCTTAACTTTATTTTTTTCCTAGAATCCGAAAATCAATTAATATATAGAGTGTTCCATTACAAAAAAACCTAACTTTGATGCGTAACTTTTTTTTGGGACATCTAACCTAACCAACTGCTTTCAATTAACCTACATAATATGCTCCCAAAATTTTATTTTGATATAAAGTCCCGTTCTACTTGGAGCCTCCGCGTCGTATGAGAGGCGCCACCCTGTATTTTAATCCAGCATATACGCAAACACACACACCCACATATACAGGGTGAGTCTGAAATAAGTGCATATATTTTCAGGGGAGGTTTTTCGCAAAAAAAGATGTTGAAAATCGTGCATATTTTCTTTTAAATTTCCCTGTATAATTTTCGAAAACTTTTTAGAACTGCCTGTTCACCGCAAATTTTCCCACGGTATAATTCCTTAATCTCTGATATTATCATAGTTACGGCTTTACTCTGTGGTTACGGCACTAAAATGGATGCAAATACAGAAAAAATCCGGTGACTCTGAAATTTTTTCAAAAAAAAAATTTTTTTTTAAATTTTCAAACTTAAATAACTCGGTTATTTTGGACTTATCTGAAAAATGGTAAAGAGATAATGTGTTTATTTTATCGAGATCAACCAGCCCTGAAAATATTTGCACTTATTTCAAACTCACCCTGTATATTATTAAACTGAACATCACACAACTATCACTTGCAAAATATCATTTTAAATCTTTGACATCATAATAATTGACAAAAAGTGTCAAAAAACTTGCTTTGTCTGGTTGCATAAACACAGATAAATCATCAATTATTCTTATTTATCTGATTTATCTGTGTTTAAACAACCAAATAACTACCAAGATCAACTGATCTGTATTAGTATAGTATGTATATTATCAGTATAGAATGGGTATAATTGATATTAACTAATGTGAGCAAAATGATCCCGCACTAATACACGATTTTAAACCTCCTAGCAACTAATACCGGTTAAAATACACATTTTAAACAATGGACCTTTCAACCATTATTATTCATCAAATGCTAAAATATTCACATTAAAACAAATTTTCTTACTGGTCTTCATCCCATTGAGAGAAACAAAAAACCTTGATTCATCTGCCCCATCCATTTTCTTCAATGAATCGTAGTTTCGGCTCTTAGTGCTCTAACCTGTAATTTAGCCCCGACTGATGATACCGCCGTCTCTACCGCCGATGCTTTACTCGCAAAGCCCACTATTCTATGAGCAAAATTGTGTGTAAAATGGGCCCAGAAACGATCCCTAATCGACTCGAAATTAAACGTAATTTGGTCGCAAGCACTTCCGGTGTAGGCGACTCGTTATAGATGGCGTTTGATCGTGAGCGCATTGCCATTATTATTACTATTATTATTGTAGCCGGTGATAAATTGAATAGATGCGGTTTTGAGGACGCAGGTGCTAAAAACGAAACGGTTTATTAAAAGCGGTCAAATGGAGACAGTTGTGGGTTCATCATTTGTAAATATGTCCATAAAAATAAAATAAATTCATTTAAAAAGTAAAAAACTTCTGTTTGAGGTGAATAACTATACTGTTACTACTATATTATACTGTAATACCAGTAATTTTTAACCAAATAATTTATTTTAACAGGACACCATGGCAACTCATGTATATTATCGAAATTTTGTCTCTACGGTGAGCACCTAACAGCGCATATATAAGATGTTCCCAAAGACATTATAAATATAGACCGAACATCTCATTCATAAATACTCGTTGGTAGTGTATCAAACATTCCATTGTGTCAAACAAGGACAGAAGAGACAGAGAAGTCTAAAATTTCCGACCCCGGCAACTAGGCTCATTTGGATTGTTTTAATGGCCAGTGGCGTATCGTTTTTTGGAGCGAATTTAATTAGTAAAGTAAAAGTAAAGTAATTAGTAAAATGTTTACTCCATATTAATATACTACATTAACACTTTTTCGTCAGGTGAGTTTTGTTATAAGGTCTAATATAATAATATAATTAATATCCCACATATACTTATGTTGAAACGTTAGTAGGTAGTTTTCGAAAATCGCTCCAACGTCGATTTTCAATTTAAACTTTCAGTTAATTCTATATAAACTTTCAGTTACTTTTGAATATTTACAGGGTGACTCAGGCTTCCGAAACAGTTCTATATTAGGTTTGTGGTTGGTGACTTTTCTTTCATTTTTTTGTCAGAATATGGAGGCAATGGTAAAGCACGTTTTAGACATTTCTGTAAACATAGATGGCCGGAACATATTTTCAAACTAAAGTTGTAGATTTGCCATTAAATTTCCATTCCAGAAATACCTTGGGTTGCCACCTGTCCTTTTTTGAAAAGGACAGTCCTTTTTTGGAATAACTTGTCCTTTTGACTTTTTTTGACTTAAAAAGTCATTTTTATTTACGTATTTTCCCTGAGAAAATTACCTACAGCAAACAAAAATATTATTTTCGTCTAAATTTAATTAGAGATGTTATAAAACTTATAAATAAATTTTTCTTGTTTAAAATAGGCAACATTATTTAGAACTTCCCATTTAATCTCAAATGATAATTTAGGTTTTAGTTTTACCTTTTTTGATCTTAAAAAGAACTTTTTAAAATTAGTAATTAGTAACGATTTAGTTAGTTCGCAATCGATAACTACCTGTAAAGTACTGTGTAATAGATGTTTATTATTAATAACTTCCTATACCCAAAATCAATATTTAATGAGAAAATTGTGTTTTTTTGAAAATATAAGACAAGATTTAACTTTCGGTCTTCTTCTTGTATTATGATGGCCCTGATACGAAGCAATTACCTTTTAGTCTCTCAATAGAAGGCATTTATCATTAAAAGTCTCAAATCTGTGTGCTACAGTATGGGATTTCTGTCGCATAATAATGAATATTACGTTTATTTACAAATCCATTACTTTTAAGGTAGCTTCATCAGACAATCAAATTTTAGTTAAATGTCCCAATCTTCATGAACTGTATTAAGCATATATATTGCGGTTTGAATCACCCCGAGAATCACCCTGTATGTTGACAAAAATATTTTGAAAATGTGCGTTACAATGGCCCCCATCTTATGTAAAAAATTGAAATAAAAATTACAAACCAAAAACGTAATAGGTAAAAAGCTTTTTTGGAGGCCTGGGTCACTCTGTATATAGGTATGTATAAAACTAGTAGCCTAAGAATTGTTTACAGTTCGTCCCATTCTAAAAAAAAGGTAAACACACCGTACAAATAACTCTAGGAGAGGTATTTGTACGGTGGTAAAAAATTGTTTAAACGAGGCCGAAGGGGCAGATAATGCAATAAAATGTAAAAAAAGGGCGGGTAAACACCTTTGTTTATTTGTTGAGCAAAATTCCTTTAGAATATCGTATATAATGACCAAAATATGACGCAATTTTAAGAAAAAAAATGTCACTTTCTGGCTTATAATAAAGTTTCAAATGCAACGTTTATATTCAAATTTGTTATGATCTACAAGAGTTAAGTAGTAATTGAGACGAATTATAATTCAATTACCGGCTACTACGTTCTTGTTTTAATAGCTCAAAATTCAACAAATATAATTAGAAATTATTTTAATTGTGAGAGGCTCCCTTGTGAGACGCCTATGTATGGCGATTACGGCGCGGCGGAAACAATACCTACCTGTGAAAAGACAAATTCTGGTAATTTGAGCTTATTTTTCCACACATTTGACACTGTCGTACCATATTGAAAATTCGCAGATTCAAAAGTACGTTAAACAACAGCAAAAACTACTGAAAAACACTGAAAAGTTCACTTCGAACTTGATTCCGACTTCAAACATACCGTAAGCTAAACGTAGTACGCTATAACGGACCAATGGCCGTCGCGAGGGGTTGTGGGACGGACGGCTCGTTTCATTCTGTAAGACTAGCAGCGACGTTGCCAATAGTTCTAGACGTTTCAGCACATTAAACAGTAAACATGTATTTTAATAGTAACACATATATCCTCTGGTTAATAACCATATTATGCTTCTTTAAAAATAAACTATTAATTTAATTAAAAAATTGAGATTTATTGATATCCGGTGAAGGTTTTAAAGTCACCTTTTCTGCAAATCAAACTAAGTAGATAGGCGCAAATTTGAGATGTGGCAATATCGCTTTCTCTATCTCAGTTGGTTTTTACAGTACGTAGTCAACCTCCGATTGTTTGATCGGGTTAAAATGCAAAGTGTGATATCTGTTCTTCCTAAATCTATGGATGTTCCGAACTGTATTCCGGAATCTTCGGCAGAATATTCTGCATAAGTAAAAAAGTTCGTATAAATATATGTCCTAAAAGGCTTATTTTGGGAGATAGAGGGTGTAGAAATTTCATTTTTATTTCGATTTTTTCGAAATTATTTCTGAAGTAACGTCAATTTTTAGATCAAAATTGGTGTCTGGGAGTTCTTTGACATGAGAAATTTCATTTTAATGTCAATCTGACTCCTATTTGTAGAGGGCGTCACCTACATGTATTTTAACTGTTTTGAAGGATAATAACTTTTCGTCGGCACTTGTATAAAACTATTGGGTGCAAAATATACAGTGCCGTGATTTTTTCCGTAAAAAATATCTCTTGGTAAAAATCGCTACGAGCAACCGTTCTCAAGATATTTAGAATGAACATGATCAAATACATGTCGTTATTGACAAAAAGTAAACATTTTGAGTAGATAGATATTTGACTGAAATGATAAATTTGGGAACTTTTTATTATTTTTAAGTTAATCATAAATTTTTCTTCGAAAAAATGATGATAAAACAATTTCTGTTGAACTTTTGACACAAAAATATTTCAAATTTATAATTTCAGTCTAATAACTATTTGGTCAACATATTTAATTTATCTCAGTGACGATAGGTATTGATAATTTCGATTCCAGATATCTCGAAAGCCATTACTCGTAGCGATTTTTACCAAGAAATCTTTTTTACGTAAAAAGCGTCGCAAATGTATATTTTTTTACTCAGTAGTTTTATACAGGTACGGACGCAAAGTAATTACTCCTCAAACCGGTTAAAAAATATGTAGATGGCGCCATCTACAAATAGGAGTCATATTGATATCAAAATCAAATTTCTCATGTCTAGAAACTTCCAGACACCCATTTTTATCCAAATATTGACGTAACTTCTCAAATTATTTGGTATAATAATCGAAATATAAATGAAACTTCTATACCCTGTATCTCCCAAACTAAGCCATTTTAGGATATACATTTATACAAACTTTCTTACTTATTTTTATCTGCAGAATATGCTGCCGAAGTTTCCTAAATACAGTTCGGACCACCATAATGGAAATATTTTTTGATATACAGGGTGTCCCAGCGTTCATTAGAAGTTGCTAGAGAACTACAATAGCTAGATCGGAGATTTTTTGCACATCATTGTTTCACAACGAGATCTATCGATTAAATATATTTTCAATATGGCGGCACTTCCGGAAATACCGGAAGTATACACAGCAACTTTCTTATTGTAAATGGGTGCCCCCATTATTTAATACATACTTAAATTCTCTGTAAAATTTTATGAATTTTAATATTAAACACTCTATACCTAACATTAACCGTTTTTGAGAAAAAAATATTTAATTTGTTTTGCACGAAAAAAACTCCCCGTCAAAAATATGTGTATAGCCTAAAAGTCAAATTTAGTAACAACCTAACCACAGCCACTGTGCCATAAAGAGGAGACATGTGGATATCTATTTCAAAAATAGAATTGTTGGAATGTTAATATAATAATGAATTGAGCGATTTAAATATTATTATAAATCATTTTTTTCAAATGGAAACCCCCTTTTTTATTTCACTAGAGAAAAGCTTTTTCAGTTCATTACTTTTTGCCTATTATTGTTCCTATACCTAAAATAAATTGTTTTTATGTTATTTGAGATTTAGTTTTAAAGCGTATATTTTTCTTGATTTTAACTAGTAACCTTTAAATGTCCAGTGATGTAAAACAATAGATCTGGCCATGTCATATTGTGACACTTTGTTCAAAAAGCAGTATGTTATCGATCATCATTTCCAAGCCAACTTTCCGCTTTGTTTTTTCGATCATACGGTATATTATTAATAATACCAACTAAGTATTAGATATTAAAGAGTGAAAATACGAAATATATTTTTATAAAAAATACACTTTTTAAACTCTTAAGCAGGCAGCATTTATAATATAGGAAATTCAAATAATTCGTTTTCTGACAGATAGAAATAAATTGCTGACTGTTTGACACTTAATGTCAAAGGAAATTAGATAAAATCAAGAAAAATATACGTTTTCAAACTAAATCTTAAATAATTTAAAAACGATTTATTTAGGGTATTGAAACATATACTTAAAAAATAACGAATTGGAAAACCTTTTCACTAATAAAATAAAAAAGTAGTGTTGCAGACCCGTGCCGTGTGAACTCAGCATTAGGCCTGGCCACTCGCCTATGACTCATACGCCCAGCAATGCCGACGTTCTAAGAACGAACTAGAATTTACTAGACAAATCTGGATTGTCTGTTTCTCTCCTATATAAGCAGACGCCGGGGCCTAAGAGAGACAGAGATAAATAACCGATCGACGCGTAGAGTTAAAATCGCCGCGCTAATTCAAAATAAATTTCTGTTAGATAAATAATTAAATAAATTGTAAATAAGTTATAAATAGTTCTTTAAGTCTTTTAATCGTTATTGTTTTTGTTAATTAGTGTTAAATAAATTGTGTTTAAATAAATTGTGACTTTCTATCCACACGGAACCGACGAAAAACGTAACAGTAGGTTTCGATTTGAAAAAAAATGATTTATGATAATTTTTTAATCGCTCAATTTCGTGACAGCTACCGCCATTATATGACATTTGAACAATTGGATTTTTAAAATAGATAGCCAAATGTCTTCTCTTTATGTCACATAGTACGAGAGCTAGCAACGTCGGAAAAACAAGTATTTTAAGACGTCTGGCTCTTTGATAGATCTTTTACAAAGCTCTCTAGAACAGCATGCGGCCCGTCTGGCTGCCGGTAAACGTTGCGTTCCCAATTGCGCATTGAAAGAGGATCCTATATTTTTATTAGTCCTTTAAATTCTAGTATTGAATATAAATCAAACATGTCTCCATAGCGCAGTGCGTAGAGCTTCCGACCACGGACCGATAATTCAGAGTTCGAATCCGGTTCGGGGCAAAGACTTTTTTATTTTATTTTCGTTTATATTCTGATAATAAAGTATTAAATATTTGTTTTTATTTAATTGCAAGAATTATTTAATACTTTACTATCAGAATATAAACGAAAATAAAATAAAAAAGTGTTTAACCTAACCCAGATTCGAACTCTGAATCATCGGTTCGTGGTCGGAAACTCTACGCACTTTGCTATGGAGAGATGTTCGATTTATATTCAATGCTAGAATTTATAGGACTAAATTAATAAAAATATAGGATCTTCTTCCGCGCAGTAGTGAACGCAACGGATGCTGTTCCAGAGAGCATAGTAAAAGATATATCAAAGAGCCAGACGTCTTAAAATACTTTCTCGAAAACGTTGCTAGCTCTTAGACTAACAGTGGTTGTGGTAATCAATAAGTTTGACGTTTAGGCTATACAAACTTTTTTGACAGGCAGTTTGTTCGCCTAAAAATTTTAAATCTAGATGTTGTGGTTCTCTAGAAACTTCTAATGCACGCTCAGCCTGGGACACCTTGTAGGGGTTCACGGAGATGGCACGTTAGACGTTTATGGAGAACCGGTGATAGATTTTTTTTGAAAATTTGGATTTTTACGTAAAGGCATCTGCTCAATCATTCTAAAATATTTTCAGCATTACAGTGCTGCCGCATCATTTGAAAAGTGGTAGCATCTTTCTTATTTTAAATAGAACATCCAGTATATTATTGCATTTTTGGAAACTACTTTCATATATCATAATTTTTCTATTATACTAACCTACATAATATATCTATATTTAATAGTTGATGGGATAAAAAATAAAACATGTGTAAAATTGACAAAAACATGAGTTCTGACTCCATTGAAGCTTCGTTTATAAAATAAATAATCTAAGTGAGGCAAATTAGTTGCGGATACTCAAAAATAACCAAAGGTGGCCAGCTGGTACTGAATCAATTGTGGTTGTAGTAAGATTTTTTCAGACAAAAATAAATTCAAAGAAGTAATGAATTTTAAACTTTGTTATTATAATTTTTTCTCAATTAAAACGCATTCGACCACACAACAACATTAGCAAACCAAAGTAATAAAGTAAAACGACACATTAATAAAGCTAAATAGCTAAATCAGTTCGTCGTCCTTGACTTCTCCACTCCGATAGCCGTTATTAGGCGGCGACTAAAAAACGAGGACTTTTTCCTCTTGTCATTTCGGACTGACTTGTGGTTTTTCATCCTTCAATTATTTACCCATTAGCTTATTAATGGCTTTAAATGTGTTTTTATTTCGGACGAATAAAAGAGACGATTAAACCACTCGTTTTATATTCATTTCCCTTAGTTAGTTGGGCAATTTGTCCTGATTATACGTTTTCGAATGGATATATGGGAAAGGACAGTGGTCAAGATGGAAAAATTTATATCGACGGTGCTTTTAACGTTTTTTTTGTGACTGTCTTGATTATGGTAAAATTATTTGGTTTTAAGTGTGTATGGAGAACAATAAGTAATTAGTATTTATATGTACAAAGTTACGCAACGATACAGTTAAGTTCTTTATCTCCTTTGATTTGACAATTAGGTAGAATATTAAGATACACAATTTAAAATTATTTTTAAGTATACAGGGTTTCAAAAAATTTCTTTTATTTTTAGATTTGATATAAAAGTATATAACTTTTTTTATACTCATCATCATCATCATCATCATTTCCAGCTTATTCAACCATTTTCAATTATGGTGTAGTCTCCCTCACATACTCTCTTTGTCTATTGTTGACTATGCGGGCCCAAGTTATCCCTGCTAAATTCCTAATATCATGGTCCCATCTCAGGTTCAATCTATCAAGTAAAGTTGCCGTTAAGCTTCCAGATATTCCTTTACCTAGTTTTCAAGGTTCCTACGAGCGTTGGCTTGAATTTCGTGATACTTTCGAGTCTTTAATTCACAAAAATGATGATTTAACAAGTATCCAAAAATTTCATTATTTGAGAGCGTCGCTACAGGGCAGCGCATCCGAAGTAATTAAGTCAGTTGAATTTTCGGAAAATGGCTATCGAGTAGCCTGGCAAGCACTTTGTGATCGCTTTGACAATAAAAAATTGCTAATTCATAACCATGTCATGTCAACTTTTTCTTTAGAAGTAATCCAAAGGGAATCCTCAGTTAAAATTCGAGGTTTGATAGACGGGTTAAATAAGCACTTGCGGTCTTTACAGCAATTAAACCATGATACGTCCAACTGGGACACACTGCTTATATATTTATTAAATTCTAAGTTAGATTATAAGACGCGCAATGATTGGGAAAGACAATCAGCTGATATCGATGTACCTACTTTAGTCGATTTTAGTAAATTTTTAAAACAGCGTGCTGACTTTCTTGAAACAATAGAGTATAAGAACAGTGATAAGCAGGGTGTACCAAACAAGCAGGACAAATCAAGGTTTCGAGATAAACAAAATACTAGAGCACTTCTAGCCTCAGGTTTTGCCTGCTATTATTGCAACCAAGATCATGCCATATATTCTTGCGATCAATTTTTAAGTTTACAGCTAGATAAAAAGACCGAATTCATTAAAAAGGGTTAACTCCTCGTGGGAACCATGTTGTAATTTTTACGGTCTATCTGTTGTCCGTTCTTCTTGCCAGGTCTCCTGCCCATTGCCATTTGAGGGATTTGACTCTGTGGATGACATTATTACCTGTTTTTTTTTGTCGTATCTACTCTATTGTTTTACGGTCTCTCTTGATTACTCCCAGCATATTTCGTTCCATTGAGCGTTGTGCGATCTGCAGTTTCCTTATGATATCCCTTTTAAGTTTCCAGGTTTCACATGCATAGGTCATGACTGGTATTACACATTGGTCGAATGTTTTTTTTTAGATAGAGTGGCATCCTAGATTTGAATATGATTGAGTTAATTCCATAAGTGTTGCATGCTAACTTAATTCTTCTATTGATTTCTGATAGTAGAGATCCCGAGGTATTTATTAGTTGTCCCAAATATACAGGGTGTTTCAAAACAAATGCGAAAAACTTTAGGGGGTGATTCCTTGTTCAAAATAAAGGGTAGTTTGCTTTACAAACGTTGGGTCAAAAGTCAACCATTAGGGAGATATCGCGGTACAAAGATGGCGGAAAATTAATGTTTTTATTTTTTATCTTGAAAACGAAAAGAGCTAGACTAATAACATTTTATGGAAGCATTACTGTTATGAAAACACACTTTCTGGTAATTCGGTATTATAATGAATAATAAAAAAATAAACTGGACAGAACACAAAAATACATCTACGTTCAAAAGAAAGGTTCTTCAGAATTTAAAAAAAATAGGAATAATCCAAACCTTATTCAAACTACATCTAGCAATATTGAAAGCCAACATGCAAATTTACATACTTACTCCACAAGCAGAAATCAGAATCAACCTGAGATATTTCCAACAGAAAGTTGGCAATACGATCAGGAACAGGAAGATGCCTGGTTAATGCATTCTCTAACACAAGAGAATGAGCTTTGCGCTTTAACATTACACATTCTGCACTTAAAGAGCTTTTTTCTATAGTCAATTCATTCATAACTGTTCTACCAAAATACCAAAGGACCCTAGAACTATTTTGCAAACTCCTACCACTTTAAATATAGATCAAATTGAACCAAAACAGTATTATTTCAATTTTATGAAGTTATGTTTTGTTTTCTGCACATTTTCTGTCAAATTGCTGTAATGTCAAACTTCGTCGCAGGGAGTCGCTACAGTCGACACCACGGGTTACATAAAGGTTTTCTGGGTGACTAAAAGTAGCCATAAACATCCCGGCATTTATAATGGTGATTTGTATCACCTTTAGTTGAATAAAACACTCAAATTGGTGTTTTAAATAACCCAAACTCATTTACACAACCTGAAACTGAAGTAACCAAATTTATACAATGGTTGATGGTTGAGTATGTTATAGACCCTAAAGTAATACAGAATATATAAACAAGGGTAATATATAGCAATTTAAATATAATGGACGCCATTATTATTGATGTCTTCATTTCTGGCTACAATGAGTATTTCTAAGATAACGTTGAAAACTGGTACAAAACTATATTTTGGCCAGTTGCCAGTTATTTCTTTGTATTAAAAAAGTCGTATGTTCTATTATTTATATTAATAAATTTGACTTTCATTACAAAAATTTTTTTGTTTATAAAAAAATCTATTAAATAATTCTGCTTTTGGGGGCGCATGTGTTTTTTGGAGGTTAGATTGTGGTTAGATTAGGAGGTTAGATTAGGTGTGAAAATAGATTTTCACACAGTAAATTTAATATCGCATATGTATTTAGGACTCTGGCTAGGCACAATAGATTTTATTAAGCCAGTAATTTCTATAAAGTCATTTGCATAACGCAAACGCTTTTGTAGGCTAGGACAGGGATGGTATCATATTGTCTCTTTTGTGTCTGGTCTGGATTATCTGCGTAGGACAACTTGGAGCAATAAGATCATATCTGCTTTTTATGTTAAAAAAGAGGCAAATATTAAAGTAGTTAGTCAGAAAGAAACAAGTTTATTTTCAAAAAACGCGCGTGCGCGATATTTCTATGGAGGTAATCTCTGGAAACCTTCTCAACACCACTATATAACTATTATATACCTTTTTTCAGTTTTATAGCGGTAACTCGATAGGATATATAAAGGTTTGATGTGTTGTATGATATGATATATATATATATGAGTTTTCAGGGCTTTGGTTGCACACCTTGAGTGTTAAGGGTTACCACAGGAACAGTTATAAAATCCACCGTTTAGGGCATATAGGTAAGTGTTATATAATGATTACCAATAACTCACGACAATCACGACCATTCTAGATGCGTTTAGGTTGTATAATATGCTGTTGGGAAGTTTCCAAACACACTTATAAAACAAAAAATGCTTCTTGGGGTGGTATATATTTTCTCCTTAGACAGCTGGTGTACTTTTTATAATATATGTTGTTATATACCTAAAACCAGTATATAGTTTTTTCAAAATTTAAATTGATTAAAAAATATTAGATCAGTAAGTTAAAAATAATTGTAGCGCTGTGGTTTCTGAAATTGTAGAGTATTTAAATTTGATATTGAATTGGTGTTTTATAGAAATGAAGAATAAGGTACATGTAAAATATTAAGATATCTTGAATTAGACTACAGGGTGTTCAAAATATTTTTTTATAAATTTCATCTATTTAAAATTAAAAAATTATATAATTTTTTTGCGTATCTAACCAAACGTTGTTTAAAGTTTCAAAATTAAAGACAACGTCAGTCCACGAATATATTTTATTTCACCATTCTCTACCACTTTCAAATAAACGTATATACTTTTAGCTATTAGATCATTTCATTTTTTTCAGAAAATACACCAAGAGTGTTTTGAATTTTAAATCTACTCCATTATAAATAAATACCGACTGAGCCACAAGCGTCATTATGTAATAAAAATACAAACGACCAATTAAAGTTATATTAACAGACCCATGTTAAATTGGCGGAAAAATTTTAAATGTACGCCAACTAAATAATATTATAAAGTTGTATATTGCATAAGCACTGAATAATAGGAAGTGGAATATGTGGATAATTTCTATAAACAGTTTATAAAATGTAATTAGAAAATCACATTTTAAAAAAATTATAGAACGAATATTTGCCGAAACCAGGTCTATTTTATTTAAAAAAAATAGCTAATTTAATAAATATTAGCCTTAAAATTTATCCATCCATCAGACATACTGTCTGTCTTCATTCTCTTCTGCATACTTTTACATACCTAGTCTATTTAAATCTTTACATTTTTTAACTAAGCCATGTATACATATGTATAGCTAATTAATGCCAATATATGTAATGCTCTAATATAGAAACAAGCAGACCTAGGAACAACGTTTTCATTTTTTTTCTCTGTAGATCATTAGTAGGCGGCGAGGTAGGCGGCTACTTAATTATTTTTTGAAATGTGTTTTGTTGGAATAAATATATTGTAAAGTTATGCATTTTAATATCAATGGAACTAAACATCTCAGTACTAGACATGAAAGTGCTGATACACATTTTCATACAATTCTGACCATTAAAAAACGATTAAGGTTATACGTAAATTAACTGCAATACGTTAACCAATTGTTTTGCAAGATTTATTTTTATATACGCATATGTATTGTACAGTGTTAGTTATAGAGTTTATTTAGACTAATAAAATTGCTTTTCAACGATATAATATCATGTTCCTATACCTAAACCTTCCGGTTTCATAAATAAAGCTATTTAATAGTTATTATTGATACAAGTTCGATACGAACATTATAATGAAACGCCTGTAACGTTAACTTTGGTTTGGTTTGGTTAGAAAAAAAATTGTGATTATTTTGGAAATACGTGCAACTTTTAATGGGCATGCGCAAGTAAGGTCCTCGAGAAAGATAAACCTATTGAACGTTTCATAAGTGCAATAAAGAGGGTTTGAAAATGGCATGTCGTGATGTTGGAGACATATTTTTTAATGCTAAACTTATGGCGTTGATTTATCCACGTAAGTATATATGATCTAAAGGTAGAACCAATGCTTATTCAAGATCATGTTTCTGTCAATTTTGCACATGTTTTATTTTAAGTTTATTTTTCGTTCTCGATATTTTATAGTTGGCAAAATTTCTGTTACACTTTGATTTCTACTATAAAAAATGAACATAAGCACCCATTTAACGTAACATTTGCGTGTCCAACGGGCGCATTAACATACGCACAAACCACTTAATTTAACGCATAATATTTCCATAAAACCGAATCCGAGCACAAAAACAATTTAATATGTTTTAGATTATCTTCGAGGGCCAGCACTGCGGCGCCCCCTTGGTGCCCCCGGGGGCGCAACTTTATCCGTAACGATCCGAACGGAAACCGGGCTGGCGGAAGCGGTGAGAAAAACGCCATTTTGTACGCTGGTTGACTCCGTTTTCGTGATCGAGTCAAATTACCCAACTATTATTTTAAATTGACAGCGCACGAAACGTAACACGAATCATCTTTCGGTTTCGTTGGTGTTCTTTAAAGATCATGGATCTTTAATAACCTAAAGCCGCGTCTTTACCGAAAAGTTTCTCGTGGTTGTTGAGTTCGTCTCAGGAAAAAATTGAGACGGGGCAAGTAACTTTTCGGCGCCCCCCTGAGAGGAAAAAAATTAGTATACTATTAACTATTTTCTTCACTCGTTCAAATACTATAGTTTAACTACAACTAAACATATTTTATAATTGATGAATTATACAAGGTGTCCCAGAAATAAGTACAAGTATTTTAAGGGGTGGTTTGATCTGGTCAAAAGAAACACTTTTTCTCTTTACCATTTTTCAAATATGTCCAGAATAACCAAGTTATTTTACTTTGAAAATTTAAACAAAAAATGCTTTTTTGCTTAAATTTTGAGAACCACTGGATCTTTTCTGGATTCTCTTTCATGTAAATTTAATCTACTACCCATGTTGCCATATTATCAAGAAATTATGTTTTTAACTAATAACTAAAAAAAATTTCAATTTTTTTTTCAAAACATTCCAAATTTTTAAAAAAAAATTTTCGCAAAAAAAACTCATAGGCGTGTTTCTGAGGTCGAAATATACTACCAGTTAAAATAATTGCACTTATTTCTGGGACACACTCTATACAGGGTTGCTGTTATCCTTGTATTATAAACAAGGCTGGTATGTATGGAAACGGTCGATTATTAGGTAAAATATACAAGGTGACGCAAAAAGTTAAATACAAAAATTATAGGGTTATTAAATGTCTATTGGCGAGTAATAAATTTATGTATACAGGGTCGGCCATATAATCGTGGCACAACAAAGTTTCGATTTTTAAAATAGAACCCCCTTGCATATTTGAATTCTTCCTTTAATTCTAAGCAAAAAACGATATACATACAATGTACCTCAAAAAACACATTTCCGAGTTATTGACTTTTGAACATATCACTTAAACAATTTGATTTAATTAATTTCGATATGTTCAGTTTCATTTAATGATGCCATTCTGCCAAAACTGTGATACTTTTATAATGGGTTTTTAAATGCCTAATAGCACAGAATATCTAGCTACGCAACAGAAAAATACTCGAAATGAAAGAGCTAAAATTGCACAAATAAAATACTAGATGGCGCGACAATATCATAATCAGAATATAATTGGAAATTTTCAATTTTCGGTTTTGGATTGACGGCACGTCGACGGCCTTGAAGCTCGGCTAAATATGCACAGTTGCCAGATTCAAAAAGACTTGAATTAGCATCCCATTCTTTTTATTATATATAATGCAGTATGTGTTTCTTTCTATTCTTCTTTTCTTGTCAGATACACTTATATTAATTATTCCTTTGGCTATTAAAATAGTTTTAAGTATATTATTACAAAACATATACATTTTTTATATACACTATCTTATAATGTTAACTAAGAAAATACCTTTAATTACCTTTAAAATTAATAATATACAGGGCGATTGATAGTGATATTTATTAATGCTGGAACGTTAGTAATGAAATATAAGTTTAATAATAATGGAAATAATTTATTAAAATGCAGTACAAAAAATGTTAACTGACTAAAAAATACTATAATAACAAATTTCTTCCGTTTGCCACATTATTTATATAGACCTAGGTAGATTTTAAAAAGTGACACAGGTACAATTAATAATATATTAGTTCGGCATAAAAGTTGCTGTCACGACATCGAACAATAAATTAAAATTCGTAAAATAAATTAAAATTACTAATTAAACAAATCTTTATAAAGAAACGCAAGTATACCAAATTTGGGCCCAATCGAACTCCAGGCAATGATATCATAATAGTGTACTATATTATGGTACCACTCGATATACTTTAAGGTACCATAATATTGCAATGTCACCGAAGATCCGTAGTATAACAAATTTAAGAACAATCGAACGCCATGAAATGGTATCATAATATGGTACTATATTAAGGTACCACTTTATATACATCATAGTTCAATCATGTTACAATGTAACCGAAGATACGTAGTATACCAAGTTTGAGCTCAATCGAACGCCAGGAAATGGTATCGTAATATGGTACTATATTAAGGTACCACTTTATATGCATCATAGTACCATAATATTACAATGTAATCGAAGATACGTAGTATAACAAGTTTAAGCCCAATCGAACGCCAGGCAATGGTATCGTAATATGGTACTATATTATGGTACCTCTTACTATGCTCCATGGTACCATAATATTACAATATCACCGAAGATGGTAAGTAAGTATCCCAAATTTAAGCCCAATCGAACGCCATGTACATAATATGGTACTATATTATGGTACCAGATGATATGCATCATAGTGCCATCATATTACAATGTCACCGAAAATACGTAGTATACCAAGTTTAAGCCCTATTGCCGCCATGTACCTAATATTGCTATGTCATCAAATATGGTACTATAGAAGGTACCACTTTTTATGCTTCATGGTACCATAATATTACAATGTCACTGAAGATATAGTATACCAAGTTTAAGCCCAATCGAACGCCATGTATCGTAATATAGTACTATATTATGGTATCACTTGATATGCTTCTGAAAAAAACGGCGTCCAGTTGGCTGGAAAAGGACGATCGATGACATTTCTCATATAAATTTACATATAAAATGACAGCGATATTCATTTCATAGCTATCGCTAACGCCGTTTTTTCCCGATTTTACGATATGAACTTGGTATGAACACAATCGAACGTCAGGAAGTGGTAGAACTATAATAATAGTAGAACAATACTTATTATATTGTCGCCGAATTACAATGAAAATTCAGGATTCAATTATACAATCAAACGTCAGGAAGTGATTGTAATTTAGCTCATAAGATTTAATTTCATCTAACGTGGCAAACTGAAAAAAACAGCTCTGATCTATTTTAATATGTTTAAATGATGTAGCAAATTTGAAGGTAGGCTTTATCAGGAAGTATTACGATATGAATTACACAATGGCAACACTGCACAAAATTCTTTTAAATTTTGTTTGTAGAAAACTGTTTTCTTTTAAATTTATTGCCCTCTGTTATGTAGTAGCGAAACTACCACATCAAAATATTTGATTTGGAGACAGGCTTTTAAAGCCTGTCTCCTTTTGCTACCTACAATTTTATACATATAACGAGGCTTCTGTTGCGTAGCTAGATATTCTGTGCTATTAGCTTCTAGTAAATTTAAGTATACAGGGTCGGTCATAAAGTTGTGGCACATCAAACTTTAATTTTTTTTTAAATGAAACCCCTTGTATATTATTGCATATTTCAATTATTTCTTCAATTTTAAACAATAATCGTAATACACAATGTACATAAATTGAAGAATTGAAATGTTAAACGAGAATTTTGTAATTTCCAGACTTGATTTAATCTCGTTTTATATATCTATAAATGCTAACTTGAGAACTAATGTCAAATACGTAGTATTCCAAGTATTGATATAAGTATCCCAGTTTCGGCAGAATGGCACCGTTAAATAGAACTGAACATATCGAAATTTCATTAAATCAAATTGTTTAAGTAATATTTTCAAAAGTCGATAACTCGGAAACTGTTGGTTTGAGATACATTCTATGCATTTTGATTTTTGCTTAAGATTGAAGGAAGAATTGAAATATGCAATAGTGGCATAATTGTATTGTTCGACGATATCCACTTCTCGATATCCTTATAGACCAGGAGTTCTATCTGCGACTACTAATTCTTGTACTACTTTTTTTTATCGCAATGGTAATTACCGAACTTAGCATAAAATATCATTGTCAACTGTCACTGTCACTCAAAGAAAATAAAAGATTTCTGTTGTACCGGCGTTACTCAACCTAATATAGCCCATTTTTTAACTTGCACCTCGAAGGAAAAATACCTTAAGCAAGAAATTTTGACCTTTGAGGTTATTAATTTAAAGAAATCTTAACCTCGTACAAAGAAAGCGGTATTTAAGGATTTAAAATTATGGAAAACCTAACTTCATAGACGAATAGGTAAAAACACCATTAGCGGCCATTCTTAGCCAATTTGATTCAAAAAATATTTTTTTGTGATATTGTTCTAAACTATTGAGAAAAATAAACAGACGTTTATGAATAATACTAACCTACCAAAAGTTAAATTAACTAATTAAGAACTTTAAAAGTGTACCAAGAAAGTTAGCTGAAAAAAAGTTATGTTAGAACCTTGAAAATAACGATTTATTCTAAAATTAATTGTTGAAAATACATAAAATTTTAATGGCGCATAATTTTTTAGGGCCTATCATATTTACATCTCACAGAAAAATTTTCTCCACAGACATAATTATCCTGGGAATCCATCAGTAATCCACTTCTTACCAATAACTTATTTACATTTACTAGGAAGTGCATATATATTATGTAGGTATTTCATCTATATTGGATTAATGTTCAAACGTCCATGCCAGTTATTACACTTTTTTGTCTTCCTGGTCCATTATTGGGAAATTCATTTACATACACATTTTAACAAGAACAAAACTTTACCTTATTCTTTCTCTTTCTTTCCCATGTAAAATGTAGGTAGTATAAATTAGGACTATTTTTAGTAAAATTCACCTCTATTTTACCATGTTATGACCTCAGGTCGGTTATTTTTGACTTCATAGCCCATATTTCTTACAAGACATCATAACCTGTTAACCTGTTTTTAACTTCCAAATTACTTTAGTTTTATTCCCCACTTTGGGAATTTTAATGTCAATTCTTGGAAATTTGACCAATTTCCAGTTGGTCAATACAGACGAACTGCTGTCCGCATACGTTCCCGAAATTTCGTTCCGAAATTTCGTTCCGATCTAGACAAACCACTACTGCGTCCTACACATATACTGGGTTTGGCCGGAAACGCTAACGAACTTTTCGTGCTATATCACCGAAATATTTCGGGCCGATCTGGTCAGAAAAACCAGGCCTTTACTTTTATTGTTTTAACGAACATCCTGCGATCCATAGAAATCCCGCGAACATTCGTCTAGCCGTTAATCATGTCTCTATCGTCCGAGAAGAACTACGCAATTTTTATCATGAGTAGTGCGACTCTTTAAACACTCCATTAATAAACAATATTCAAAGAAAAAAAAAAGAGAATTTATTCAAAGAAAATACACATAGTCACTGATAAATGCGCGCGGTGTCTTCACCGGCTGTCCCAATTGAACTGGACTTGACTTGACTAGAGATGGTTCGCCGCGGCGGATGAAACTGCCATTTGAATTTTAGAAACACGGCGGAGTTTCTGCCAGTAGAGGGATAGATGGCGCTGCGTAGAAATTTCATCTAAAGTCCCTAGATATTCATCTAGGGACTTTAATTTCATCATGATTTTATCAAGTTATCCACAGAGTATAGTTTAATTAACGAATTCGTTTGATTCTGTGTGGAGTAATTAGAGTAGTTGGAGTAGTTGAAAAATATAAATATTTATATAAAATGTTGATAATTTAACAGTGATGTGCTTTGTTACCCTATGAATAAATATTGGTATGAAGTTGCTTTCGCCAGAAACAATTATAATTAAATAATTTAATAAAAATTTAATTTCTTAGTGACCCGGATCAGTTAGATTAGTAAAATAAATTGAAAAATAAACATCGTTCCATATTCGGCGAGTCTGTCAGTTTCTGTTTCTGTGAAAGTGAATTGTGATTTGTTTTTATGGGATTATTTTACGGATTTTCGCGAATATAGAGTATTTTGGACGATAGGATTGTGACATTTAAGAGCCAAGTAGTTCAGTATACATACATATAAGATTAATTGATCCCTGTGATAATTTTTATGAAATTTCTCATAATCAAAACATTGTTAATCTAAGATCAAAACAAAGCAAAACAAATTCTTTCAACAAAATGGCTGTCTCAGAAATTTGGAAGATCATTAATTTTAAAGTTTTATTTAAATTAATTTATATCGAATCAAGAACTTGTATAACACATATTAAAAGCATAATTTTAGAGGTTGTGCAGTAATTTATGTAAGTGTACGCTTTTAGATAAATATTAAATATACAAATTTGCAAAGACAAACAAGTAATTTTAAAAAGATCATTTATTTATTTAAACGAGTATAATCATTAATCATTTAGTTTGAAAATATATTTGTATTTACTTATTTATATATTTCCTATACCTTTGTGTTATTTATAAGCTTTACATGTCCTGTTTTGTTTGTAAAAAAATGCTTCGAGTCATCGAGAATAGATTTTCTAACAATTTTGTCCCTTGACTTTGTGTAGTATATAACGCGAATTGTAACGGTCATTAAAGTTGTAATTAAAGTTATACTAAATTATATACACGTTAACTAATATGTCTTTTATATAATGATTTATTTATAATTTATAACCCCTTTTTTATAATTATTTATAACTGATTATATAAATTCTGATAACTTTTATATATACTTGTATAGTGCTGAATGTGTTATATGTAATTTTATTAACAATGTTATAATAAAATAATCAAGTTACACATTTTTCGTGTTTTATTCTAATTTTAGGAATAATTTCAATCTAGGTTATTAATTTATCTGTATCAAAATACATTATTTTTATTTTGTAAATGTTTTGTTACAAATAAATTAATAATCAAGATTGAAATTACCAAATATAAGTAAAAAACTTATGAACTGGCAGTAAAGGTCCATTTAAAAATATGGCGCGAACCTTTAGTTCTGCCAGTAGCCCGCTTGGATCGCGGCGAGCGCGTGTTTCCAAGCTTTAACATAGGAGTTTTCATTTCTTTCAGTTAGTTATTCTATGGTTCGCCGCTAGCTGTTTGCGCGCGCAACTTGAAAACACGTACCAATAGAGGCGAACAGGTGCGCGCGTGCCGCGCGTTCGCGGCGCAGCGCGCCAATGTATACGTACCATAAGAAACAATGGCAAATGTAGATTCTGTGGGGAAAATGAGGTAACACCAGTACACTTCATCAGTGTGATGCGCCAAGACGACAACCATTCGTGCCATAAACTTTGGTTCGACTGATATCGGAGATGGAGAACTAATCCCTGTAAAACCGTCTCAGATACTGGCTTTTGTCATAAAGCCCTGAGACTATGTGATGAGTTATAACTCAAGAAAGGGGGACACAATAGATCTGTAAGTTCGCGGTGATTAACTCCACTCGTATATATTTTACATTTTACATTCTACTTGTCATTAGAAAAAAATATATTGTCATGTGGCGACGTTGTCCGTTTTGGAAACATCCGGTATATCATTATCTGCGTTTTGATGCAACAACAAGGATGCTAGATTTATGTAACTCAATTTTAATTAATCCTTTGCTCGTGTTTAATGAGCAGTTTATACCGATCGTCGGTGGAAAACCATGCGTGGAAAATCTACTAAATATTATATATAGGAAATTAATTAATAATTTCTCAAATTACCCAACGATTTAGTCTAGGAGTTCCGCATTTTTATTCGCACACAAATAAAAACACTATTAATTGGAATAATAATATACATAGAGCTCGTTTTTTAATAATTTATATTATATAGATATGCGGCGGAGAATAGCGTGAAACTTTCTAGGCGATTGTTTAGACCAGACATGAAATGCATGCCGTGTTAAATGTGCATATTATGAGATTGCATATTGCATACAGAGTGATTCCACCACAGTTAGTTGAATAGCAGTGAAGAAACATAGTTTTTAAGGTTCCGTACACAAAGGGTAAAAACGGAAACCCTATTACTAAGACTTCGCTGTCCGTCTGTCCGTCCGTCTGTCACAAAGGTCTATCTTATTAACCGTTATAGCCAGACAGTTGAAATTTTTACAGATAATGTATCTATGTTGCCGCTATAAGAACAAATACTAAAAACAGAATTAAATAAATGTTTATAAATAAAAAAGTACTTTCACTAAACATTATTTTTTAAGTAAGAATTTTACATATAATCTTTCAAGTCCTCGGTGGCCGCGTGGTTAAAGCGTTAGAACTCTACGCTGCTATGATGTTGGAGCCGTAGTAAGGCAGGTTCGAATCCTAGTCAAGGCGTCTTTTTTTTAACCGTTTTTTTTAATTTGTACATATTTTTACATATTTATTTTTACTTTATACATATTTATTATTGATTAATATAATTTTTAGTAATTTTCTTCATTTTTTTTTAATTACTTATACGCGCATTCAAAATTTCAGCTAAATCGGAGAAAAAGTTTATAATAATATAGTGTCTAATGTTGTATAGATAATGAATGGTACGGAACCCTTCGTGCGCGAGTCAACCTTGCACTTGACCAATTTTTATATTTTATCTTCATATACACTAAGATATGTTGATCACAGTTTGAACACCACCATTAGCCTCCCATACACCAGAAAATTTGATCTGCGGATAAAAACTTTGCGTTTGTGAGGCAAACCAGGTCTATGGCTGGCCAATCGTTTGGCGGACCAAGCCTGTTACAGACCAAATCCGCAGACTTGAACTGTCAGATTAGATTGCTCTAGAATACGAAGTCGGCGGATTTGTAACGCTTTTCTATTCTAAGCGGCAGTTTTATTCCAATAAACATTTATCTATAAAAAAAAACTGCTATAAAACGTGGAATTTTGTCCCAAACGAGAATATTTAATCGGGTAAAGATCTAATCAGCCGACCAAGTTAAAAATAATTTTAAAACTACAAGAAAAAAGAAGACTGAGAACAAATCTAAGTTATCTTAGGAAAAAAATGTATCGATCAAGTTACTAAATCGATGAGCTATACCATAACTACATTTATAAAATAAGTCCATAAATAAAAATAAATAGTTAGCTACCATTTTTCTGCTTATATCTGCTTTTTACATCATGGGTGCCTCCATTTTATACAGTAGGTTTGTCTATTTATTTGTCTGAGCTATATATTTTTTACGTGACACTCTGTATAATAAATATCCGTAATAACTACAAACATGCGAGCATTTATGTAATGGAAGATGTAATTATGGTTATTGTTGTTCTCCAACGAACTTTTATATAACCTACCAATTAATATAAAAGTAACACGAACTATTTATACATTCAGATTTAAATATAGAATATGCACAATTTTTTGTGCAACACTTTAAATTTGAATAACTTTTTTCAATAATTTTGTTAATATAAGATATTATCTATGATGCCTGTATTGGAAAAATTGGTATATTCTAGAAAGAAATACACATTAAAAAAATTAATTTTAATAAGTTTAAAACTACATATCTGGTTAGGGATCTGTAGTGTAAAATCGCTTATTTCTGGGCCTTACTCAACCAGGTCTCACAACGCAAATTCACTTCGAATATCCATTTAGTTGATCATTGGCATGAACTCTCTCATTGTACAAATTAACAAAACAAACATTTACTGAATCTGGATAAAATTGATAGTTAAATAGTAAAACTCGCCCGGGGGTACTCCGCCCCCTAGCCACTGACATCACTGACATTCTATTCAATATATCCCATTCCATATCTTCCATCTAATTTAAATATTATTCGGATCTATTAGTAATCTTCAACAACTAGCTAGTGTCACCTGAAATAGTATAGGGGCTTCCCCCGGACGCAAATCTGCCGCTAAACAAATTCGCATCCCAATCGAATAGGCTAATTGGGGTACCTCACTACCCCAACTCCGCATCGTGTCAATCGAGAAGACAAGGGAGACCTCAAACTCTCAAGACCAACCTTGAAGGCAAGACGTCACAAGAGGTTTTCTTCTCAATAGTCAAACGACCGGTTGCCTTACAGTCGACTTGCAACTTTTATAGTCAAAAGACTCGCAACCCCCAAATGTTAGCTCTGTGACAAAACACAACACTACAGCCGGCCGGCCCGTCTACTACTGACCCGCCGCCGGCAAACTAAAGATTTATTTACATTTATCACTTTGACATCCAAAGTGTACACTAAAATTGACCGATGAAACAAGTTGACGGTATTCCTACTTTAGTTGAACGAAGCGTTCAACGAACCGTTGATTCTTCCAGATTGAACGGCAAGTGAAAAATGTAAACAGCCGACGCCGACCCGTGCGGCCAACCTCGATATAGAAATCACTGGGAGAGGTGGCAGCCTGCGGAAATGAAACAGTGAACTGCTGCGAACTGGATGAAAATATGTAAACAAGGATGTTCAATTTGGATGAATTCAATCTGAGTGATTCATTTTGGTTCAGATTCAGATTTGGAGTTCAGATTGAATTCATCCATCCTTGTTTACATATTTTCATCCAGTTCACTGTTTCATCTTCCCCAGGCTGCCACCTCTCCCAATGTTTTCTATATCGATGGGTTTTTTTTCTACAGAGACCAGCTTAATTTTTTTAAATACGGACCTGCATTGTTTATTTCAGGTTTTGTAAGAAATCGGTCTCCTGAGTACAACTATATGCTACCTTTATACTTTTTTTGTTGTTTTGAGTACCTTAACAACAACAAAACTATTTAATTATTATTTTAAATTATTTCAAGTCCGGCTCTGTTTTTTTTTAATTATTTAATCTGATTATATTCATCGCAACAATATTGATCAGCGCTAATTAACAATGAATAAGAAAATCGAGCCAATTGAAAGATTCAAATAAAATATCCAGGTCAGCGATAAAAGATATTATTTTTTACTTTTTTTTGTTGTGAGTTTGAAATCTCAGTGTACGATCTAATAATATGTATAATATTAATCGTAGTTACTATAAGTAAATTAACTTCAACATTGCAGTGCACAAATTTATTTTTCGTTCAATTTTATTTATAGCTCTTCGAACATATCTTCTCCCTATACTTCCGAATGCATTTTGTACTCTTTATTGTAAATGTTGAAATGTATTGATTTCACTTTTACAAATGACGTTAAGTAATGCCCCCTCTGCCCCTTGACGACAGGTCCAGGAACCCTGCTGGCCATTATACTGCTCTAAAACCTGAAATAAAAAATGCAGGTCCGTATTAAAAAAAAATAAGTTGGCCTCTGTATCTCACAAATGATCAGCTAATTTGAAAATCTGAAAATACTATCAGATAGACCTAATAAAATGGCTATGAGAATGTGCAATTAATTTTTTGATTTTCCAAAAAGTAACAACAGGAACAAATAAAATTGATTTTCAAAATACCTTACAAGTAAAGGACTGAGACCAGTGAAAGCCGAATTTCTCGTACATCTTCGACAAATTAAATTTTAAATCATATTACCTATATCATATAAACTTATTTGTCATATAGTATATAATAATAGAATAATACACATGTATATATTTTACGGTAAAAGAATTCTACTTTTACGCTGATTTACATTAAACCCATCAATAAAGAACGGCTTTAATGCTATTCCATTCTACAAATTGTTATAAACAGGATATTCCTCGTACATAATATTTCTCACTCGGCAAAAGTTTACCGGCTTTAAAATGAGAACTTCCGCTAATTTAGCGCGATAAATCATTGTCTTATGCCGAGGCTTAACAATAAACGTTAACGATGCCCATTCTTCCATTTTTTCCCTCCTTCTATCTATGTTGCCGCTACTTTTTTTTATCTTATTTGAATAATCGAGCGGACTAGTTTGCGTTCCCGCGCTATGTTTTAACCCAAATAACACGAGTAATTGAGTTTAACAGTCTATTCGCATAAACAAATAGCATTAATTATACAGAGTGCTCAAGGTGTCCGGTGGCGAAGAGGTACAGCTCTCGTCAACCAAGGTTGTGGGCTCGAATCCTGCAGCCGTCATTCCATCAGCCGACTATATTTAATAAAATAAAAATTGTTTAGGGTACCTAGGTCAGCCTTAAATAAGTATAGTATGTCCAATGACAAGATCCTTGACAGTCATAGATGTGTCTGTCATTTTATTTTCAAAGTAGTTTATTTTATTTTACAAAGAAATAAGTTGGTACAACTGGAACGCATAGCAGAAAATTAATATATTTAAAATGTGTGTGACAGGTGGTTACTTCAAAATATTGTGAAAAAAAACTGTATTGAATTGAAAAAATGTAATCGAGTTATTTTATTAAAAACAATTACACTATATGTTGATACAAAACAAGCAAGGGTGTATTTAAAACAAACACCACATACGAAAAAAAAATATAAAAAAGATTTCCTGCTTTCAAGAAAGTTTCAAATTCGAGCAACTTTCTGCATTTATTGTTACATTTATCAATATAACGTACGAAAAAATTAAAAAAAAATATTGCAAAGGAATAAAAAACACAACATAAATAAAAGAACATATTTTATTAATAATAACACTTACTGAATTTTATACCCTACAAGTTGGTTTGGTAAACCAGTATCTTTTGACATTATCTCTCTGCAGTACTAAAATTTATTATTTACTTATCGTGTGCTGCTATTTTACAGATTCTCCAGTTTTTGGTATCATATACGAGATGGTATACAAACTTTATTTGTGGATAATACAACTCTTTGCCCATAATCTCGGACAAACTGTCTCTGTCGGTCTCTGGGCACCGAATATTAACTGTAAACTATGGTCTGGATTGACACTTCATTTTCTTTCGAGTTTTCCTCCACTTAATTTTAAAAAACACGAAACACACGTAATAACAGTCCAAAATGCAAAATATTTATGATTTCTATTTGACATAATTTGACACAAAATTATAACCATTGCCTGGAAACTTATATGGTGAAATTTTGATAAAATAATTTAGTACTCACTAAAAACACGGTATGTCGTTAGTGGTAGGAAAAATAATTTTTAGAGGTTAATAGTTTATTTGGTTGCCTGTTAATAGTTTATTTGGTTGCCTATACATATACAGGGTGTTTCCTAATTAATCTAAAAAATAAAAAATCGTTAGAAAACGGTTTAAGGCGGGCTCTTAATAAGTATATTTATTTTTTTCTCGGCAACTGTAGATCAGAAAGGAAGTACTTTAGACCTAATGGTTATATAAAAATAGTTTTAAGAACACATGAGGAATCACACCACAATTTTTTAGACTAATTAGAAAACACCCTGTATATTGTCAACTTGACAATGATTGTTGATAAATCAAAAAATACCTTTTCTGTGAAAAAAGCCCGATTTTCGCAGGAAAAGTTTTGGTTTTTATTGAATTTGGGCCTGCGTCTGCAAATACCGGTATGTTTTTTAATATTCTATCTATCTAAATTTTAAATATCATAGTCAGAAATAGTTTTATTATTTATTAACTGTAAAAATAGTATACTTATAAGTTTTATCAAATATTGTGATTTACTTTCTACCTTGTAGTCAAAATTTATATTTAATAAACTGTAAAATATATATATTCTTATGTTTTATTAAAGTTACTCTGATATACTAATATATCAGTGTAACTTTAAAACTAAATACTTTGAAATCAAATATAAACATAAAAAATATTTACAGCAAAAAAGGCGAAGGCGCTGTTAAACGTAGTCTCTACTAAGAACACGGAGGGGCGCTTTGGCCCAAAATTTTACTATTAAGTTTCATATCTCTCTTAATAGAAGATTATTTTCTTTTATCTATGATTATAACCAATAATTAGGCAAGAGTTTGATAACTCTAAAAAAATAAGTCAAGTTCATACGCATCGGCGCGGCGTCCTTTTGTCGTTTATCGTTCCGTCAAACCAATAATATTGAAATATGATCTGTAATTTTTTAAATAAACCAATAAAACTGGTTAGTAACAACAAGGGACGACAAATGACGGATTTATATATAAACCCATCCATAGTTAACTTAAAAAATATTAGAAACTTTTTTTAGTTAAATAAATGGATTGGTATGTACGTCATCTGCTTTTTTCTCTCATCTTCTGTGAAAATCTTACCTGAAAAAAAACGAGAGAGAGAGTATATCTTAGAATCCACAGAGTATACAGAGTATATCTTAGAATCCACAACATTGAGGTAATAGAAGCCGTTGAAGCATAGTTCTAGCCACATCGCCTTCCTGTATACCGACCGGCCACATTTTTTTAACAGGGCCGAATTTATTGTTCTGTTTTAAAATTTTATTATTTTTTAATATAATTTAGAACAAGTTAAATTTTGTTTCATAGTAGACTACAACACTTGTCCAAATTTACAACAGACCAGATAAGCAAACACAGGATAAGTGTCAAAACTGTAAAAGACGAGATGTAGCTGGCGTTACGGTCAGCCTGTCCGAAAATTCCTAGATTTAGTTTAGCTATGGGCCGCTGCGCGCTGATGGTCGTTTACAGCGCAGCGGATAAAGAATACTGTACATGTACACTGTACTGCAGTTCCGAACTTCTGCTTTCAGTCGTCAGAGTGAGTGGTTGCCGAAGACAGTGTTGTCAGAACTACTGATTAAATTTACGGATTTTGGTTACAGTACGTTAATAATACGGATATTCTATTATTAAACAATTTAATATAATATCATATGATTAAACAAAGAACGGCATCAGAGTTGTTATTTCATATGTAGATATTATAGTAAATGCCATTAATCGTCATTTCCAAGCTAACTAAACGACTTTTTTTCTATCCTACGACATATCCATTACCTATAAAAGAATTTTTAATTTTGTTTTTTATGTTTCTATGTTTAACACGAACAAATTTTCAATACATAAACGCTGATTTTTTATCCAAAGATATTTTCGTCAAACGCATTACAGATATTACACATTTTAATATGGCAACACTATCGCTTTCAGATCCACACCGTCTTCGATATGCATTCGCTGTCCGAATTATAGAAAATAGGTAAGAGTTTTATGCGTTGACCGCAGAGCGATTGGTGTCTCCACCGTACAGCACTTGAGACGTAAGGGGAAAGAAATCAAATCAGCCTTGCCAAGACTTCGCCCATTAGGCTGCGCATCTTTCCAATTCTTTCACTTAGCGGTACTAGGTAACGATAAGCCATCGGCAAAGATTTAGAAGTTATAGTCACCAAGTTACTATATTTTTGGAAACGAATACGATATACGATCACAATTTACACACACAGTAATATTTCAAATAAGTCTATTTTTAAACTTGATTTCTCGAAATTTACATCTTTAATAATTTATTTTTTCGCTTATTTTTAATTTAATTTATATTTATTTATTCCCTGTAAAAGCAGTTATATGCTTATGACCTCTGAGAATTTGTTTCGTATTCAATGTTATTAATTCCTCATATTTATAACGTTAATGGAAATCTGCATAATACTGATATATTCAATTATTCAATTTAAGAAAACGCACGTAAAGAGAACAAGAACAATGTAACAATAGTAATAGAAGAATCAGGGAGATTTTCCATTAAGCGTAATTGAATTTATTATCTACCCGAAGATAAACTAAACGTAACTGTTTTTTAATTCATTGAAAATAATTAAAGCAAATTGCTTGCAGTGCTCTTTGTTAAGGATCTGTTCACGTGAAGTAAGTGTAACTTTTAGAGTATATTTTTATATACATATTGAAATAATATATCTAGATATTATACAAATTATTTTAACCTTATGATAAAACAAAATCGAGAGAGTAATGGAAACTATAAAACTATACCTTAATAGAAAAGAAGATAGGTATAGTTTATCTGAAGTTTGAAGTCAGTTGGGAATACATTGGGACTCTAATTTTGGCACTGTCTTTGTCGGATCCTTTATCGGCATCATCGGGACAAAGGAACTAAGAGTCTCATTACTTTCAATTGACTTCGGAAATACTATACAATATTTTGATGACGTCTCTGGTGTTGGCTTCTGCTGCTTCCTCTGGTCCCTTCGAAAAACATTGCCCTAAAGTTTTAAAGCGTCGGTATTCCAGTGCCGAACAGAGGCATAGCAGATGCTCTCCGGTTTCTTCTTTTCTTCTTTCTCTCTGCATTCTCTGCAGTAGCCGTCATTGGAAATCTTCCATCTCACGAGGTTAACCTTCGTTGGACTGTTTCCAGTTATTCCACCGACAATTATGCGTACTAGGTTCTTTTTGTGCTCGAGTAGCTGTTTTGTCTTTTTGCTATCTTTCACTGGCCACAGTCTTCGAGCTGAAAAGCAGTCCTCAGGATGTTGCCACGTTTCTTGCTGCTTGGATTTTGGTAGTTTCTACAGCGTCCTTCAGCGTACTGATCGTCACAAGTAGTGGGTCATCTGCCACGACCACTCCCCTGGCTTTCTCTTTGGCGAGTTCGTCCGCTTCTTGGTTACCCACCACATTGTTGTGGCCTGGCACAGAATGGCCCCGCTTGACGCAGCCAGGACAGTGCTTCTCGGCAGTCCATCACAGTTTTCTATCTCACTGATTGCATGGTGATGCTTCTTAAAGCGCCCAAGCTGACAAACTATATCACGATATCTCCTGTTGGTCTATCAGCGATTTTCTCTCGTATGCAACAACTGGCCGCTTCCTTTATAGCGTACACATTCTGCTTGTAGAACATTACAGCCATCCGATAGCCTTAAAGATCGTCGGATGTCTAGTTCCTCTGAGAAGATACCTGTGTCTCTTGAAGTTACGGAAGCATCTGTGTAGACTGCTATCTCTTGAGTGTTCATTACTCGGTTGCTTTCTCATTCTTCTCTTGTCGGGATGCGAATCCTTATCTTTTCCGCAAAATCATGTTAGGTGAGCACATAGTCCGTTTTCTGGTCTAGGAGATGTGGACTCGCCATGATTTTCCCTATAATTGGCAATATCCTCGAGTGACCAGAGTTTGTCTGGTTCCACAGATTGGATTCCCTTAATCTTAGGGCACCCTTAGCAGCCAGATCCTTCACGAGCCAGTCGATTGATTGCAAGTCCAGAATTATTTCTAGCAGTGTTATTGATTAATTTTGTTTGGCTATTTCATCTGCTTTTTGGTTGCTCCTGTGACCTTTGTGTCCCGGTACATACAGTATTAGTCTGAAATCTACATTTATAAGGAATCAAGTGCTTCCAGCGTTGCTTGGCTATCTGTTAATATAGCAACTAAACTATCAGCCTTTTTTTCACAAAATACTGGATAGTTGATACACCAAACCAAAACCAGTATCTGAAACGGTTTTACAGAGTAGTTCTCTATCTCCGATATCTTGGATATAGTTTTGAAATTATTGAATATTGGACTTTGTGGACCTCTATTATATCGTGCTTCTTCTACATCTAAATAAATATTAAGGATATGCATTGGATGTTAGTACTTTAGAGAGTAATAGTTGAAAAGATATCTAAGTTTTTTTTTGTTAATAATGGTATACCGTTGCACACCATTACCCTCATGTTTTGTCACAAAACGTGTAAAAGTCTGATATAATTTCAATTTATTTAATATATTTAATTTACTAAAATATAAAACATAGTAATTAATAATAATAAACATAACCTTTGCATTTTTATAAAGAATTTTAAATGAAAAGCATGCACTTAACAGGATAGCTCAAAAGTATTGAATTGTCATTATTTGGCAGACAAGTATTTCTAAATTACATAGTATATCTACGTCTTTACTTTTAATTATATATTTTCATACACAGCTGGAATAGCTACCCTTTAAAAATACCAGGTATTACATTTTTATTTCACAAATATCAAATTAAAAAAAAACGACAAAAATAATTATCCTTTATATGTACTGTGAGTGAGAGGATTCTTACAGGAGCAATTTTTTTATTCGAAAACCTGGAACTAATTGTATAAAAACAGAGATCTTTTAATAAAGAATTTCTTGGAAAACAAGTGAAAGAAAAGAACTCTAATTTTTTGTAATAAATGTACTTTGGCTTATAATTAGCTGGTTGTGTTTCAAATAAAGTAAGGTTTAGACTTTGTACGAATAATGTCTACTAAAATCAACATTTAATAATTTATTTTTATTAACAAATTTAATAACCTACCTACTATTTTTATAAAACAAAGTGTTTGATACTGCTTTAATTATACCTATTATTTTAATTAATATTTTTTCTTTAACATAGTTTGCAATTTTCTAACAATTCTTCTTAGTATCTTCTGTATTAATACATAAAAATATACAGTATGGTGCATCAAAACACGGGACATAGGATATCCCATGTAAATTTTGAAAATGTCAAATATTATCTCCGCAGATAATTTTATGCAAAAGTTGTATTAGACTTTTTTGAAGAGGCGATAAAGTTATATTTTTCTCTAAAATTTTGTTTCATTTGGAATAGTCATTTAAAAGTTATTTGCAAAAATCTACCTTCAAATTAGTAAAATTTATAATACCGCCCAGAGATAGTTACAATTCAAATACCAACAAAAATTGATTATGTCATTGTCGAATTCGATGTCACATTTTGTTTACAAGAATTTGAACAGAATATGACAATGACAAAATCATATTTTTGCTGGTATTTGTATTGTAGCTTTCTCTGGGCCGTATTGTAAATTTTGTAGTAATTTGAACGTAGATTTTTGCAAATAACTTTTAAGCTACACGCACACTGGTGCGATCACGGCCGCGATCACGATCACGATCACGATCAAGGCAGCGATAAAATGAGCGATCATTCTAGCACACACCAAAGCGTTCACGTTGACCGCCGTACGTATATGTAGTGCGCCATTCTATAGGTATACATAGGTACAAATTAAAAATGTAAATTATGTATACCGAAAAAAAAATATTCTTAAATAAGTATCATGCGTGACTCTAGTATAGTCACCTATAAGCTGATTGAGGCTATAATCACTTATAAACTGTTTTGAGACAATGGAAAATCAGCCGAATACTGATTTAAGTAATTAATGAACAAAATCTTATCATACAAAAATATTTTCTTAGAACAAAGTGCATTTGAGAGACTTGCATCTAACTCTTCAAAGCCTTACAATCATTAAGGGGGGGCTTATAAATAAAAATGTGACATCGAAGATATGACAATGACAAAATCATATTTTTGTTGGTATTTGTATTGTAGCTTTCTCTGGGCCGTATTGTAAAAATTTTTGTAGTAATTTGAGAACGTAGATTTTTGCAAATAACTTTTAAGCTACACGCACACTGGTGCGATCACGGCCGCGATCACGATCACGATCAGGGCAGCGATAACATGAGCGATCATTCTAGCACACACCAAAGCATTCACGTTGACCGCCGTACGTATATGTAGTGCGCCATCCTATAGGTATACATAGGTACAAATTAAAAATGTAAATTATCTATACCAAAAAAAAAATATTCTTAAATATTTACCTACAATATTTAACTTAAGCAATAAAAATGTATACATATGTACTATCTAATCCAATTGCAACTCCAATTTTGTCTCAAACTTCTTATTTATAATTCTATTATTTTTGTAACTTGGATTGGATAAATCATATAGAATTTTGTGTATTTTTACAGCCTTAATTAGCTGCTCTGTTAACTCCATTTCTAAATTGCAACAAGAAAAAACACACAAAATAACGGGAAATTCCTATCAGTTGGGTCGTGAATCTCGATATCCCAGTAGAGTTTATAATATGTATTGTCTATTACTGTATTTGGTGTGTATCTGTAGTGCTGCATGTTATCTGTTGAAAGTTTATATGTGTTTGCAATTGCTTGGTGAATTATTTTGGCTGCTATATTATGTCTGGATGTATATTCTGTACCAACCAGAATCCTGCATCCACTTATGATATGATCAATCGTTTCTTTCTCTTGGTGGCATTTTCTACAACTGTCATCTGTTATATTTGGATCCCTAATAATATGTTTTTGGTAGTTCCGGCTGCAAATGACTTGGTCTTGTATGGCGAGTAGAAATCCTTCAGTTTCGGGAAAGAGTTGTCCAGCTTCTAGCCATTTGTAAGAGTGCATTTTGCTGATATGTTCTTGACTGATGTTGTACTTGTATTTGCCATGTAGTGTTTTCTGTACCCATGTGTCTATTTTCTCAGCTGTAGCTTGCTGGTGGTTATGTGTGTCGGCCGGATAATGAGTGGTCCCAAGTCGAGTGGTGTGTAGTTGTATGATAGATATTTATTCTTTCCCCTTTTTTTTTTCATTCAATATTAAGTCAGTGGCGTACATGCTTTTTTTTAAATATTCCAGTAAAAACCCATATGCACGACCCTGGTGAATATGTCGACATTTTTTTAGCTTTAAAATATGTCGCATTTGAAGTAACTTTTATTCTCAAAATTTCTTTCAAAACGCTAAAAGTACTTGGAAGAAAATTATCTATAATAAATCGAAACAAAAACACCCTGTAGCTACGAAACAAAGCAGAATCGAACCTATGTTGATATGAAAAATAAATCTTATTTTTACGTGAGGAATCTCCCTACGAGAGATGGCACATGTTTTTTGGAACATCCTGTAGATCCTAGCACAAAGTTCTGTACATTGTTCTACTTTACGTCTTTGTTCGTTCGAGAAGACACTCTACTATAAAGCAGGAGTTATTTATCCAGCGGCACAGCAGCAAACTGCAGAACTGAGCAAGAAAATGTCCTGCTCGTCAGAGTGTAAAATGTCGGTGTTTAAAGCTCTTCGCTGTTCCTAAGATCCTCAGAGAACTTCTTGGCAAATTAACATATAAATTATAAAGCCGGGCTCCGTTGTCGACGACTGCGAGCTTTTGTCGAGTCGCTTTCTTAGTAAACAAGCGAAATAATTTTGCGGAGAGATGCCATTGTTATGCAAATGGTGCTAATTACAGAGTAATCAAACTTGGGTAAACTTGGGCAATAATAGTTTCTTTAAAAGAAAAATGAAGCTAGTAAGCTTGTATCATTACGGTGCATACATTGTAACAAGAAATCCTGAGTAGTTTAATTGCTAAAAAACAGATAAGAGCAGTTAAAAAATCAAAAAAAATATATTTTACAAAACCTCAACGCAACGGAGAAATTAAAACGCAAAGAAATTAAAAAACACAACGGAGAAATTATTGGCCAAATTTAAAGTTGTTTTATATTTTTGTTATTTTTAGCTTTATTTTTATGATTTTTTTAGCAAGCTGTATATAATTATATCACCTTTAATTCGTAAACTCAACTCTTTATAAACTTTAGTATTTGACATATTACATACAGTATTTGACATATTGTATACATTTATACAGTGTTAATCCAAGGGTTGTTTTTTACCTTAACTTTAAAATACCCTGTGCAATAATTTCGTCTATAAATTTTCCTTTATTATAATTTTACGGTCAGAACCATGACTCCTGAGCATTTTGTTATTTAACTAATGTCAATACATGCTTTGGTTAATTTTTAAGAGCGAAATGAACTGATAACGATCAATTTTTTTAATCATCATTACTTTTTGACGTAATTTTTTAATACGACGAGATGGTTTTGGTGAAAAAAAAGTTAAAGACTAACGATACAGTCCAGGTTTTAATAAACATTAATAACGATAACAGAACTAACGATATTAAAGAAAACATCTATAATACTCAAGTATACAAACAGAAAAAAATTGTAAAAAATACCCTGATACTTTGTATTGCCCTTGGCTGCTATAACTGTCTGTATACGTCCGTTCATACTGTCATTGAAGCTGCATATAATATCATATTGCCTTATATATTCCCATTCTTCTTTAAGGACCAAGCGAAGTTCATTGAATGAAGATGGTACTGCTTCGTGACCTCTTACCCTCCTGCCAAGCATTTGCCAAACGTCGAACATGATGGGCAGTTCATAGTAGTATATGGTTAACATAATCACCAAAGCATTATAAACATTAAAATTGAAAAATAACATTGAAAAATAACTTCAAAAAAGAAATAATAATTAAACAAATTGCTAATTGATGGTGGTAAGCTTATTTCGCTCTTAAAAATTAACCAAGGCATGTATTGACATGATCCAAAGAACAAAATGCTTAGGAGACATGGTTCTGGTAGTAAAATTATATTTTTGGAAAATTTACATACAAAATTATTACACAGGGTGTTTGAAAGTTAAGGTACAAAATCAAACCCTCGATTAACCCTGCCAAATACTAAAATTTATAAAAAACTGAGTATACGAATAAAATATGATATAATTATATACAGCTTGCTAGAAAAAATCATAAAAATGTGGCTTAAAATATAACACTTTAAATGTGACCAATAACATAAAAATATTATCATAGATTTGCAAAATAAACTGTTCTTTTTATGAAGCAATGTCAAATAATCTTTAATAAATGTGCTGCCATTCTCGTTGTTACTTCTGTTAGTTCTTTTCTCTATTCTTTAAAAATGTTGATAGAGGAAGTGTATCTACAAGCATTATAGCATTTAGACTTCATTGTATCCTTTGAAGAAGGAAACTGCAAGAAAAATGTACATAGCAGAGTTCAACAAGGTAAGAAAGTAATCGGTCTTTTAAACTATCTCCTATGGCCAAATAAAACATCTATCCAAACAAAGCTAAGAATTTACAAAGCAATCGTAGAGCCAATTTTTGACATACGGTGCCGAATGGTGGCTATTTACATCAAAAGAAAGAAGGATGGTCGAGTCAGTGGGAATGGACTTTCTCAGAAGAGCATGCCGAATATCAAGAATGGAGCACATTAGAAATGAGGAGATCAGGCGAAGAACAAGGCGGAAATATAACAGCACCGACAACATAGAATCGAGACAGCTACTATGGTATGGGCACGTAAAAAGAATGGGAAAGGAAAGATTGCCAAAAAGGGTAATGGAGTATCGTCCCTAAAGCAGAAGTAAAATAGAGACACCTACAACTACCTGGTTCTATGGAATACACCAGTATAAGAGAGATGCGGGATGCGCCAAAAGCTGTAGAACTCCGGCTTTGTATATACATGTTTCCTTTGTGCATCATCCCAAAGAGATTCACATTATCTACGCCACCAGCTAAACTAATTTTGTAAAGATGGTGGCGAAGTAACTCAGGATGTCTCTCGTAAATTAGCCACAGTAGGCTGAACTTCACCTAGAGTGGTTGCTTTGATCGATCATGGATGAGTAATGCTTAACCGTCTCATCTCCTTGTTTACATCCTCTGCAGAATGGTGTGTTCCTTAGTCTTATTTTCTGAAGGTTTCCATTAGCAATATCCAATTAGAATTTCAGTGGCAGGCTTTTTACTGCTTAATTTCATTACTCCATTTGCAACTGCCTGTTTCATCCCAGTTGGAAAAATGAAACGTTTGCTCAGCAGTTAAAAGACCATACCATAATGGGTATATCGATGCTTTCGAAACCAAACCAGGAACAGTGATAGGAGTATTTGGCCCAAAAACTAAATACTCTGAGCCAAGAGACACCTACCCCAAAATGTTTGAGGCAGAAATCTACGCTATTGAAATAAGCGTACAACTTATGTTAGAAAGGAACTATCGGAAACAAGAAATAGCCATCTCATCCGATAGTCAAGAAGCTTTAAGAGTGATCAACTCAGTAACCATCAATTCAAAGTTGGTCATAGAATGCCTAGAGAAGCTGAACAAATTAGATAAAGGAAATAAAGTCTTCCTACTCTGGATGCCGGCTCACCAAGGGATAGGAGGTATTAAAAAAGCAAGCAATGTAGCTAGAAAATGAGCGAACACTCCAGTAACTGAACAAGAACCGTTAGCTTCCAAAGTGAAAACCAACTTAAAGCAGAACTTAAAAACCTGGAGGACTCTATCCGTTCCCTGATAATTGTAAATCAACGGCCTAAGACAAAATTTTCTCAGGGATTTTCCTTGATTTAATTAATAACATTCTTCGGATTGTCACGGGATTTATAAGAGGACTGAGTGAACACCTCAGTAAATTGAAGCTAAAAAACAACGGCGGATGCAGTTTGTACATCATCCCAAAGAGATGAACATAATCTAAGCCACCATCTAACCTAATGTTGTAAAGTTCTTGCGAAGTAATACTCAGGATAATTTCATATTGAACAAAAGCTGTTCTTAATTTACTACATAAGAGTTTTATGGGGAGTCATTACAAAAACAAATCAACTATTTTTTGTTCTTCAGTGACATAATTGTTTAACAATACCAAACTACAACAAAAAGAAAACGCAATACATATCAGTCTATTACCATAATAACGACAAAAACCAATTTTCGTGTCAATTTCGCAAATTTTATTGTTAGAAATCCAAATGGCGCAGTACGTATTTCATTATTAATTTGTCTGGAATAATAGCAGTTAAATCCGCGCACTGGTTCCTCCTAATTAAATAGGAATATAATCCCAAATTGGTAACGAAAATTAAATAAAAACAACCATAAACATATTACTTATAGTCCGTGTTAGGTAATGGAGAAAACAATGATGGTTCCTCATCACATACCTTCCAGAAATAATATAATAACGATAGATTAGTTTGATTAGCGCTTGATATATAATATCAGCGCCAGTGAAAGTATTACAATTGATACCGTATGTGCGTGTGTGAGTCTAAAGAAACTAAAATGATGGCAATTAGAGCATACAAAATCACGTATTATGTTAAGTTTTCTTGTTGTTTGTCGGATTTACAGCGGCATAACAGATCCTTTCATGTATGTAACAAATTTTGTTATAGTTGATAGTTATTTGGCTTGAAAGATGTGCAATTCGTACTGATGGAAACTATAATTAAATTATGAGAATATTTTGCTGGTTCTTTTGAAAATTCTATTATCTGACACAACCACTTAAAATTAAAATAGTAACTACCTATTTTCAGGTAAAAAATTAATTGAAAAATGCTACTCAAAAAAAGAAATAAAAGCTAGTCATGCCCAGATGATTTATGTTTGTGCTGTACGAAATTATTTGTTTTCTTTTAAGACGATGTCAGTCAATATACCTATGTCAGTCAATATATACAAAGATGGCCAAAATTATTGCATATAACGATATTTTTATTTTATTTTGGACCTAATATGATTCTTTTTATATTATTTTGGATATATTGGCTTACTACACGACTAACTAATATAAAATTAAAAATCTAAATGCAACTAGGCTGCTATTATAATTTTATTTCATAATGAGTGAAAATCAACAAAAACAAATTTCATTTTAAACAGAAAATATTGAAAACAATTTTAATTATTTCTCACAACTAATAGTCTGTATTGCCTCCTCGAGCCTCAATGAAAGCTGTGAGACGACGTGGCATGCTCTCAATTAAGTTGTCCAGAAGATGTTGAGAAATGGCTTCCCATGTTTCGCACGCAGCAATTTTCAATTCATTAAGGTACGGGGGGGATCATTCCTTTTGGCAAATCGTTTGGCAATATGGCGTTTTAGCATGTCCCAAGCATGCTCGATAACATTCATATCTGGAGACATCGATGGCCCACCACAGTTTTCTTATACCATCTTCCTCACAAAATTCGCGAACCGCTAAAGTGCGATGGGATAAGCATTATCGTCCATGTAAACAAATTCAATCCCCACTGCCCCTCGAAATGGACGTACAATAGCCTCTAAAACGTCTCTAAGATTTGAGGCACCTCTCATTGTGCCATCAATAAAAACAAGAGGAGTTCGAGCTCCGTGCATTATACCTGTCCATACCATAATGCTTTCCCCTTGAAACTGGACACGGTGTTGAGCTGCATTTAAGCGTGCTCGTCTTCCAGATACTCTCCAGAATTAGGTCCATTTGCTCTCATCTCCTCAGCCCATTGTAGTCGCGTAATTTTGTGCTGTAAATTAAGCTTCGGAACACGTAGAGGCCTCCTTAAATGTAATCCTCTGTCATGGAGTCTTCTTGAAACATTTCCTCAAGGCGAGCTAACTCATTTTTAATAGCAGTACTAGAAAGCAGGGGATTGCGTCGTGCAATTAAGGATATTTGACGGTCTTGCAGAGCAGTAGTAACCTCTTTTTACCTCTTCCAGGCCGGTCTGTAACCTCGTTTGTCTCCCTGATTTTGTTAATATTCGCGAAACATCGCTTTGATTAACTCCTATAATTTCAGCTATTGCAACTTGCCGGTAGCCCTGTTGAGACAGTTTTACTATTCTGACTCTATTAAACTGTGAAATAATGTTTCTAAGCATTTTAAGGCCAAAACAATGGCCAAATTTCTTCTGAAACCCAAGAGACCACAAATCGAAATGTGCAAAAATTTGTAATAATATTGGGTCTGAACGATAAACATTGTTTACCATATCCATTTTAACAAAAAAATGTTTATTACAGATTATCAAAGCTATGTATAAAAAAATATTCTTTAAATTCCTTTCCGTATATTTTTAAACGATATAGGTATGATATATGCAATAATTTTGGCCATGTGTGTATATCTTGAGTCTGGAAACAATACAGGATCGTTAGATTGGGAAATAAGAAGAAAATGTGAAATGGCTAGGGTGGCAGTTCGAAAACTCTCAAATATATAGTACAAAAACATATCAAAACTGAGATGTACTGCTGGCCACGAATGCTCAGAATTCCCTGGACTGTCCGACGAACCAATGAATCTATAATTCGTATCTATAATAATCTATAAATAACATATATATAATATTGATCAGAACATCACAGAACGTCTCTCATCTTCTATATAGCCACGTATGCTTAATATTTCGGTCACGTTATGAGGAGGGATAATGATTGTATAGACTATGGAAAGACTCCTTATATATGGCAAGGTTCCTAGAAAAACCGGATGAATAGACTAGCTATCAAAGCTCACCCACAAGCCACTGCACACGCTGGTACATGAAACACAAGACAGGGAATTATGGAGACAAACTACACACATCACTTGACCACTAAATTCCTCTTGTTATTTTTTTGGGTAGGTAGGTTATTCTACCCAAAAAAATACATTAACAAAAACGGAAAAGGATTTTGTAATGTGTCTGGTAAGTATCTAAACTATCAGCTATTTTAGTAAACTCACATGAGTAGATAGGCAACCTATGTTCGGCAGCAAAATCCCATGCTTTTTCTTATGAAGGTCCATTCTGTCGTTTTTTGACCAATTCAAGGTCACAGCAGTTTGGAGCATCTCGGACTCATATTGCGCAGTCACTTCCGGTCCAGACACCGAATTCCAGGAATTCTGGCGCCAGACGTATGACGCCACCAACCGTGACGATGAGTCATCACCTCTGAACCTTAATAAGTCAATTTATACGCATGACGTCATCCGCCTAACGTCATACAGTTTAATTTATTTTTAATAAAAAAGTTCGGTGTAGGGTTTGAACCACGGACCTGTCGATCGCCAAGCTAACGCCTTAATCAACATGACCACAAACGCATTTAAAATTAATTGTAGGTATGCCTATATGAGGGCCCCAATTTAAAGTTGTCTCAAAGGTATAGATCACGTAATGAACGACGTTCGTACACAAGTCAAATACCATATACGAGCGCTATTCACCAAATGCCATATACCTGGTGGGGGCCCCCCAAATTTATTATTATTAGCACCATTGATTTATCAAAAATAAAATAATAGCGTAGATTAAAAATATTATTTACTTACCACAATAGCTATTCCGTCTACATCAGCTTTGTTTAGGAGGAGGAGGATACGGCGGCAGCAGCGGCGGCGGCGGCGCAAGGTAAGTACCTATAGATATTAACAATAAGAACTAATAAGCGCAAAGTAATTAGATGCAATTCAAAAGGAAAAAGTTTAGGTAAACAAAGTTGACTTCGGCAAACATCGGTTGTTATCGTAAGCGCGCTGGGGTGTGGCACTGTCCTTTGTCGCGCGCGCGCAAGCCCTACTAATTAATAGTTTATAGGATAGTTTAGCAAAAATGGTAATAAAATATATACGTATAGCTCAATGATTTATTATAAAAACATAACGATTAATTAATTTAAGAGTATTGGGAATCAAAACAAAGATTAAATGTCAAACGCCAACTATGTCATAAGTGGTACGCCAAAACCGAACATCGCGCAAGCTCCAAAGTAAACAGAAAAAAATTAAAAATATATTACATATTATAATGCAAAACATAACGATTGTGAGGGGTATTGAAATTAATTTAAGAGCATTAAACCAAAAGACATTTCTTTACTAAAAGATTAAAAGTATTAAGTCAAACGTCAAATGTCAACTAGGTGTGGCGCGCAAGCTCCGAAATAAACAGAAAAATTTTTAAAATATACAAGGACTTAGGTTTAACTTCGGTAAACATTGTCAAAATCGACGCTAGGTGTGACGGCAGAAATAAACAGAAAAATTACAACAAGTACCCGCAAAACCCTTTGTAATGTAAAAAACTTTAATATTTATCGAAACGAAAATTAATTTAAGAGTATTAAATCAAAAAACAAAGCGTATTACTAAAAATACGTACTTAAGAGGTTTATATGTATTATTATCCATTCACTCAACACATACACTTACACCCTTTTTCTTCTTCAATAGCCCTTTTCACTAAACGCACTGAAAAGATTTAACATCCAGATTTTTACAAGATTTTGAAAATAATATGGATGCTAACCTATTTGATTGTAAATTAGCTGCTGGTTGTTCACTATTTTGCAGGAATAGGCGGATTCGTTCAAATTAACAGCTCTCTTAGTTTTTAACATTGCTGGGTAGTTTTAAAGAAGCCAACCAAGTATCCAATTTAATCGTAACAATTACAATATTTGATATAAATTTAAACTGATTCGTGGTTATCGTCAGAAGTTTACGATTATCGATATTAATGAAGGTCATCTCTGCATCCGAGGAGCGCCAAAGAAATTAACGGCAATTTGGTGCATGTTAGGGAGAACATGTGAACAATTAAGTAACCGCCGATGTGTTTCAAGGCACGACAGTTGGTGTTTTATCGCGTCCGCTTGCGATGCTATCGGGTGGTTCCCAGCACGACACCACGTCCGCAACTTCACAATAAGAATAAACATATACAGGGTGTTCTATCTGTGGTGCTAACTTTGAGGATTACTAACAATACAATTTAGGTCAAAACTTTAAATCTAACAGCCAGGGGCAGTTTCTCAATAAATGCGCATGTGCTCGTGAAGTCCCAAATTTTCTTAAAGAAAACAAAAACAACTTAAATTTTAATTTGCTTCCAAAAACGATTCGTCGTATACGTAGACTTGAAATTAGCACACAAAACTTAGGAGAGTTTCTGATCTGGCGTTAAGCTTTAGTCAGGACCTCGCAGTTAATGGAATAAATTAGTGATTTCAATTAGCATAGAAGTTTGTTCCTTTAATTTCAATGTAAGCATTCAGAACGTCAAAATTAGTAATAGACATTTTCAATTAGTAGGAAAAGTTGTCAAACTTTTAACTTTTCCACTAATTATACTTCAAAATTTGCGAGAAATGTCATTTTGGCCTTTGATTATCTTCCGTCGGAGAAATTGTGGTTAAAAATCAAAAGTGGATTGTTTTATAAGCTAAACTAGCGTGTACCAACGACTTCGCGTCGAATTAATCATTTGTAATGGTGATGATAAAGTAAAGCAAAAATTTCCATTAACATACAAACTGGATAAAATTTTCTCACATTTATGTAAGCATGAGAAAAAACAATATGGCGATATATTATATAACTTGGTAATATTGGTAATATATTGGTCGGAATTTGACTTTCGAAAAATCCGTTTGCCATCAAAAATAATCTTTTTACGTCAAGAAGTTTAAGCAGAATCGTGGTTAAGAAATTACCCAACTTTTTGAAACACCCTGTATAATTTTTTAAAAAATCTCAAAATATGTAAAAAAAACCAAATAAATTATGCTTGTCCAAGCGTTTTCCCGAAAGACTAACCGTTTTTTAAATAACAAATATTGTAATATTTGAGGGGCGTTTTCACCCTCTTGGAATTTGAGATTCGAGAAACCCTTCCTTATCGAACCTCTACACCCCACAGTCAATCAGTTTGTCAAAAATCAGCTTTAAACGTCAAGCAGTTTAAGCAGAATCGTGATTACTCAATGGTCATATTTTATGAAACGCCTGTATAAATTTATAAAAAATCTTAAAATATGTAAAACAACAAAATAAAATATAAGTGTTTAAGAGTTTTTCCGAAAAACTCACCGGTTTTTAAATAAAAAATATTTTAATATTTGAGGAATAGTTTCACCCCCCTAGAATTCGAGTTTCCAAAAATCCCTTCTTATCGAACCTCTACATCCTAAAGTCAATCTGTTTTCCAAAAATCAGCATTTTACGTCAAGCGCTTTAAGCAGGTTCGTGATTAATCAATGACCAGATTTTTCGAAACACCCTGTATATATTTTTATAAGTAAAAATCTTAAAATATGTAAAAAACAAAATGTGTTTTTTCGGAAACTTAACCGTTTTTTAAATAAAAAATATAGTAATATTTGAGGGGTGGTTTCACCCTCTTGGAACTGAAATTTCGAAAAATCCCTTCTTATCGAACCTTCTACACCCTAGAGTCAACCAGTATGCCAAAATTGAGCTTCTTACGTTGAGTGGTTTGAGCAGGATCGTGCGATTAATCAGTATGTCAGTCACTTAAGGATTTTATATATTAGTACAGTACGTCTGCTGGATCTGTGTCTATGAAAGGAATGCGGACAAAAAAGTTTAAATAAACAACGTCATATATTTTATACGTCGACTTGACGAGTACGTCCTCGCAAATCGCTCCGCCCACTCATTTTATTGGCTACTTGCAAATTTTGTCGAATTTTTATTGATGGGACGCGTCGTCTAATTTTTTACAAAAAACATGGAGAGAATATCGTTTCCCTTCTACGGATACCCCGTAGCTACAGAACGAACAAACGTACTGTATAGATATTAGGCTTGCTCTATGGATACAACTGACTACCACAAGCTGTTGCTAGAATATTGTATTAATTTTAATTGTGTTTTTTAGACATTGTCAATGATCGTAAACTAAAAAATAGAATATTTAATTGAAACCACTAATTTATTCGAGGTTCTGAATGATGCTTTACTCGCTAGTTTTGAAGTATAATTAGTGGTAAAAGTTAAAAGTTAACAATTTTTTTTCTTTGGAATTTTATTGCGTTATAACAAATCAGCGTTTTGTAAAAATCAATACATATTCTTGTAGAAAATTGAACGTTCTTCAAAAAGATCTGATTAAATTTTCAGTTAATCGACTCGTTTGGAAGTTATTGAAGCTTAAAGTTCAACTTCAAATCGTATAATATGATAACTTCAACAATTTTTTATATTTTATCACGAAATAATGGTTCAAAAACATAAAATAACATATTTTATGTAATTTGAGTTATCATATACGATTTGAAGTTGAAATTTAACCTTCAATAACTTTCAAATGAGTCGATTAAATGAAAATTCAAATTAGACCTTTTCTGAAGACCGTCCAATTTCCTACAAGAATATGTATTGATTTTTACAAAACGTTGTTTTGTTAGAACGCAATAAAATTCCAACGAAAAAAAATTGTTTCCACGTTTTATTTATATCGGGAAGAGAAAATCACACGATGATTTTTTCATCATCCTCAACTATATTTGATTTCAGGGTAATTAAAAAGAAAAAAACAAATTTTTTGTGCACCCTATACTGTATATAATTAACCTTATTATAAACCGGTGATAAAGGTGTAGATATTCATTTCCATTTAGTAGATTTAAATAACAGAAAAACTGTAGTAATGTGAGATATAGATCAAATAAAAAAAATCTAGAAATAACCCATTCGGTGTGAGGTGAAAAATAAAATAATGTATTGTTCAAAGCAGCGGAAAAAAGCAGATAGTATGTGAAAGATAAAACGAGTACAGCAAAGTTAACTGTGCATTCCCTTGAACACGATTTAAACATATCAAAACGTCATCCAGTGTAATTTTATATAATTTAAATTAGAATAATGGAATCGTGGCTTTTCAGTGGCGCAGCTCAGTGGTATTGCAAGAATATATAGTATAAAATTTAGGTATTTAAAAATATACATTTTTCTTTTTTGAAAGAATCGAGACGAAAAATAAGAGAGGTTTGGTTGATGGCCAATCATAAAACAGGATTTTTCTCAAAAATATGCAGGTGAAGAGGTATTTTAAATATTGCTAGTATATTCAATGAAAAATTATTAATTTTTAGATACAGCGTGTTTTCGATCTCATAAAATAAAGTGATGGGGGAAGGTTAAACTTTCTTTTACTAAAATAAGGATAACTCTGGTTGAGGTAGCCGATTTAAACAAACTAACGCTCGTTTAAAAGAGATTTTCTTTCTTAATAATCTTCAGTATAAATATTGTTTCCATACATTCTTTTTTGGCTGTTTGACGTCATAACAGATATTGTGCTTTCGCATAAAAAATTGAATAGTTAGTTATATTTCTTTTTGCATAGTTAAATAGAGCATAAAATTTCCAAAATATCAGCACAAACCGCAACTTTCTATCTTTTCTCTAAGAGGAGATATTAAGAGAAATAAAAAATTGAATAGTTAGTTATATTTCTTTTTGCATAGTTAAATATAGCGATGGGAACTATCGAATGAATTAGACTATCGAATGGTTAATGAATGAATGATTTCAACTATCGAATGGTTTTATTCGAATAAAATCATTCATTCATTTGTATACTAAAGCATATGTGACAACCTCGCCGTGCGACTAAATGGTTATCGTTGAGCCACGACTATCGAATGCTTTTGATTATAAATAAAAAACTACAAGTAATTCGGTTTGATTTTTACTCCATGAACGTCCAGCACTACATTAATACTTCTTCGTCAATAAGTTTTGTTATAAGGTCTAACTATAAATAATGTTGGTATTTTCCCGTTTATACTTATGTAAAAACGTTTAGTTTTCGAAAATCGCTAAAATCGTAGTTATTTTTTAAACTTTCAGTTACTTGACGATAATGTGCATGCTGTATTTATAGGTGGTCCAAAATTTTTCCGAAACATTTGTATATGGGTTTGTGTTGTCCGACTTCTCTTTTTAATTTTATATGGAATATGGAAAGCAATGGTAAAGGAAATTTTGAGAAGTAGCAATTTTTAAGACATGAGGTGAACTTACAATTAATTTTCAAAATATCAATTTGTAGATTTCTTTAAATGTCCATTCCAATATGACGCTAGGTTGAACTTAATAATCATATTTAAATTTTCCTAAAAAAATTACCTACAGCAAAACTCGAAGCAGCCTTTTCGTCCAAATTTAATTAGAGATGTTATAAAATCTTATAAATAAATTTGTCTTGTTTTGGAATAGGCAACATTATTTAATGAACATACATATCGAATCTCAATCGATAAAATTAGATTTTAGTTTTACCTTTTGATCTTTAAATGAAAGAACTTTTCGTGCCAATTAGTAAAAAGTTAACGATGTTAATTTTGTTCGCACCTCAGATTCTCTTCCTGTGAAGTACTGTGTAATAGTTGTTTAATTTGTATTTTTAATAATTTCCTATACCTAAAATCAATATTTAAATAGAAATATAATTGCTTTTTTGAATATAAGATAAAGTTTGATTTCTAATTCCTTTTATTTATATTATGATGGTTCCTAATACACTGCATGCCTTTCCAGTCTCTCAATAAAAGGCATATTATCATGATTATCCAATCTGTGTGCTACAATATAATAAATTCTTATCGCATAATAAACCAACGTTACGTTTATTTAGAAACTATATTACTTTTAAAGGTAGCTTCATAGACAATCAAATAGTTTTGACATCTAAATTGTTGTCAATCTTCATGAACTACTTTAAAAATATGTATTTATATTAAATCATTTTATATGTTGACAAAAATATTTTGAAAATGTGCGTTACAATGGCCCCCATCTTATGTGTAAAACGGCTAAAATAAAAATCACAAACCAAAAACGTAATTTAATAGGTATAACAAATTATTTCTGTATATTATTATGTATAAAACCAGTAGCTTAAAATGCTACTTACAATTCGTCCCATTAAAAAAAATTAACTTACATCCACAAATAACTCTAGAATTATTGTAGTGTAACAACAGAATATTAATAAAAAAGGCAGAACGGGGCAGACATACTAATCCAGTAAAATAACTAAAGCCAATAATATTCTTTGTTAATTTCAACTAATACTCAAAATTCCTTTCAACATATCCTATATAATGTATTTTCTGTGTAAATGACTATCACCTTAATAAAAAAAAAGTGTGTTCCAAACTATAATAAAGTTTCAAAAATCAAAGTTGCCGGCAAATTTGTTATGATCTGCAACAGTTAGGAGGGAATCTCGACTGAAGAATATTTCACGTCTACGGCGACAACTTTGCACTCAAAATTAATATATAATTAGATCCTACGAATAAAATGAATTTCATAAATGGCTGAATTTTACAAAAGTTAATGGAAATTTGCTGCCGACTTGAAAATCAATTTGGATTAATCTAAGCAATAAGTCCTACAATATTTGACGCTGATGTTTCCACTTGAAATTCGCGAGTTTACTCCAGCCGTTAAACAACCATCAAAACTACTGAAATAATTTTTGAAAAGTTTTCTTCGGACTTGATTGTGTAAGCTCATAAGATCCTAATTAATAAACTGCAGCACGCTATAATCGGTTCAGGGATCATCTCGACGGATGGTTTAAGTCGTACGGCTGATTTCAACAGAAGATTCTGGAAGACTAGCAGCGACGTTGCCAATAGTTCTAGACGTTTCAACACATTAAACAGCAAACATGTCCCTTTATATAACGCATATATCCTCTGGTTAATAACATATTATTACATGCTTCTTTAAAAATAAACTATTAATTTAATGAAGAAATTGAGATTTATTGATATCCGGTGAAGGTTTTCAACGAATGTTTTTTTACTAACTATCGAATTATTCGAATGAATTGCAACTATCGAATGTTTCGATAGTATTCATTCGATACTTCCCACTACTAGTTAAATAGAGCATAAAATTTCCAAAATATCAGCACAAACCGCAACTTTCTATCTTTTCTCTAAGAGGAGATATTAAGAGAACAAATTATGTTAGGATGTAGCCTAGGTCTATCCATATCCATACATATACTATGTTCAAAAGCTTAAAGGGTTTTTTTGTTACATCCATCCCGCCGAAACCGCTTCCCCAATCTTGATGATTCTTTTTTTAAATGAAAGGTATATATGTCTAGATTTGTTATGAAGTATTTTTATATTGTTTAACTGTTATTTCCTTGTGTAAAACGACTAAATATTAAAACATACCTGAAAAATACCTACACACAATACTTCCTGAAATAAATTATTTGTCATTGTCAGTGGTGTGTCAGTTAGATTATATATCAAGTTTTTAGATATTTTAGGAGTCAGTTAATACCCTCAGCTTTAGAGACATAAATATTAGTACAAATGTTTAAATGACATTAGTGATTATTGAATTAGCTACGCAAAGTGATTTTTGGAAATTCATGCTCTTAGATGTAATTCCTTACTATCTGGTCTAGAAGAATGAAATTCTACAGAAAGAATTAGAAGATATTTTTGAAATTCATCAACCAAATGGATAAAGTTAGTAAAAATTTATATAAACCTTTGTGATCTCTGGATTATACACATAAAAATTTGCACAAAGGAGCATTTAAAAGACATGAGTTAATTATTTGGACATAGCAAATTTATGAAATTCATACCCTTAGAGAGTAGAATAGGGAATGAAAGTTTGCTGTACGAAAATGCATTACTATAACATCTAGAAGTATAAAATTTTATACAAGGTTTTATTTAGTGACATCAATAATATGAACGAAATATTTCTTTTCCAAATCATCCTTCTAGGAATAAAAAATAACGTATAAAGAGAATATTAATGCTCTTGATAAATAAAAATAAACCAGGGGAGTATATCAAGAAAAGCGACAATTGAAAACCTCAAATATTCAATTAAAAACTGCTATTTATTTTAGTAATACAGTTTATATCATACCATAAGGGTTCTATCCATAGAGGGTAAATAGTCATTTCACTATTTATTATTTTCCAGAGATTTTCTTTTTTCAGATTTTGGAAAAATTCGACTTTGGTTCGAGTTGTAAAACATTCGGATTTTTTTAATTTTTTTTTATAATAATGATGCTCTTGAAATTGGCCTATTGATGGCTCTTTATGAATTTTAAGTAAAAAATGTGTAACAAGTCAAAAACAATAAAATCGATTTTTTTAAAGGATATACAGGGCGAGTCTTAAATAAGTGCAAATATTTTTAGTGGTAGTATATTTTGACAACAGCAACACGATTTTTTTCTCCAATTTTTTTTTGAAAAAGTGGAGTCTTTTAAAAAAAATTTTGGATTTTTTTTAGTTTTTAGTTAAAATCCATAAATTCTTGATAATACGGCAACATAGGTAGTAGATAAAATTTACCAGACAGAAAAACCCAAAAAAGATCCAGTGGTTCTCAAAATTTAAGCAGAAAATATTTTTGTGGAAATTTTTAAAGTAAAATAACTCGATTACTTTGGAGTTATTTAAAAAAACGGCAAGAAGAAAATATGTTTTTTTTTATCGAAATCTACCAGCCCTGAAAATATTTGCACTTATTCAAGACTCCCCCCGTATAATACCCAATTGACAAATCGACAATTGCAAACTTTCATATGAAATACGAATAGCCCTAAAACTGTTAAAATTAGTTTAAATAGTGGATTTTTGTAAGGCTCACTAGCTCTATCTATAGGTAAACAATCATTTAAATCAAGGCATGAACGATTCGAGGTGTAACGCGAACGTAGTCGCGGGAAAAAGCTAGTATATTATAAGGTCTAAAAATTATAGTAGTAGGCTAGGAAACAAAAAGAGGTAAATTGGTTACGTCAAAATATCGTAAATAAATTATACGATAAGTAGTTTCTGAGATATAGCCGGCGTCCATTCTTAGTTGGCTACCCGGTATGTTAGTAATGACATACCCTGCTTCGTTTCGCTTTTTTGATTTTTTTCAGTAGAAAAAACATAATTTTTCATATACAGTCATTATTAACTTTTTGACATTCCTTGATGAGGTAGAATGTGTGTATAGGAGATTCCCCTTTCTTGAGTCAGTCAGTCTTGATCATACAGTTCCAAAGTTTTGACAAAAGCCAGTATCTCAGACGTATCTTATAAAGGTTAGTTCTCCATCTCCAATATCAGTTGTACCAAAGTTTATGATACGAATGGTTATCGTCTCGCTGCACTCAGAAATGAGTTGTTTTGGTATTTTTGTGTATTCCCCATTTTCCCTACAGAATTTGCATTGGCCGTTGTTCTTTAGCTTCAATCTTCTGAGGTGTTTATCGAGGAGACTTTTTTTTATTGAGGATTAAATCAACAAAAACCTTTGATTTTTCTCGGTCGTAAGTTCTGAGAAATTTGTTCGAGTGTTTTAGACCGTTATTTGGGGAATTCCCATTCCAGGTTACATATTCTTCCATGTTTTTGCGTTCCGCTTTGAGTTGGTTTCCACTTGGGAAGCAGAACGGTTCTGGTCAAGTTCGTGGAGTCTTCGCTCGTTTTCTAGCTAGATCGTTTGCTTTTTCATTGTCTTCTATCACTTGGTGGGTTGGCACCCAGAGTAGGAGGACTTTATTTTCTTTGCCTAATTTGTCGAGCTTCTTTAGGCATTCTTTGACCAATTTCGAATTGCTGAGTTGATCGCTGTTATTACTAATTGTCTATCGGGTAAGATGGCTGTTACTTGTTTTCGATTTTTCCTATCTAAGATAAGTTGCACACATCTTTGGATAGCGTAGATTTCTGCCTGAAGGATGCTGCAATAAGCCCATTAGTTCGGAGTATTTAGTTTTAAACCGAAAACTGAATACTCCGCCGTTCCTGCTTTGGTTTTGGAAGCATCAGTATACCACGTTATGGTATGGTCTTTTAATCGTTGATCAAACCTTCCCAAAATTCTTCCAAATCTTTTTGTTGTACACTACTGCAGTGAGGTTGTACATTTAGGTTTTTTTCAAAGTTGTACATCTTCGATCACACCCCTCTATCCTCAAAACCGTTATTTGTGGATTAGACCAATTTTCCTACGAATAAATAGTCACTGACAAACTGATTTTTATTCAGATTTTATCGCAGTGGTATTTTACCAAAAAAAAAGGATTTTCAATTTTAAACTTTAAAAGATGTAAAAAAAGGTTCGATTTAAATTATTAAATTCATTATTAAAATGTACGAGCCGTTACTGTAATGAAAAAAAACGCTTGTTATTGTTTAGCCATTATAATTGCGCTTCTATAGGTAGATGGGTATTGTTGTTAGCGGTCCACTATACAGGAAAAGACCATAACTTTTCCGCATTGTTTGTTGCATTATTAAGTAGTAATCATAATTTTAATAGAACATTACGCTAATTGCCCCCGCTGAACGTGACGTAACAATAGACTAATTATTTCTTTAATTAATATCTTTTTCTTCAAGACTTATTCAGAAAATACTAAACGTAATATCTTGGCGGTTTAAAAATCTAATGGGAGGTGTAATTGTAACGGACATAGTTCAGTTAGAGTTACTTTCTTCAATAATTGTTACACTTTCTGCGTTGTTTTTTTATAAAGTAGGTATGTTCTTACTAAAATAATAAAATTAAAAATATTTTTTTAAGTTTAAAAAGTTCTTTTTTTTTCTGAACAAGGTTTTTCGCAGAGCCTACTTTTCACAGATACGAATATAAATTTTGTGGGTTATGAATAATTAAAGGTGTACAGGGTGTCCCATTTTAGTTGAAATCATAGGGCCTCTCCGTTAGCAGTGAAAACAGAAGGGTGTAGTTTGCACAAACCTGTCTCACTTTTTTGTCAAATGGAAGATGCCATAAACAAAATTTTCATAGCGCCCTTCGTTTCTGAGCTACAGGGTCTTGTTGCAATTTGGGACACCTCCTGTATCTCTGTTATTGTTAAAGGTACCGAGAAGGTGAAAACTGTTTATTGTAGAACTTTTTACGTAGAATACAATGGCGTAGTCTATTATTCTACGAAAATAATATTTTTAAAGATATAAACTAAAGTTTTGTTTTCTTAAATGGAACACCCTGTATATTTATAAATCATATGATCTGGCTTTGCCATAAGCTTCTCAAAAATATATATCACTCTATATTTATTTTCACTTGTTACTGCAATATTTAAAAGTTTTTATTAAAAGATTATATTTATTAGTAGGCCATGATTGATAGTAAAAGAAACTATAAAGCTTATTAAAATTATACTTCTATCTGTCTCTTGTTTTATTTTGGGAGCCACGAATAAATTCTTTTTATATTAGGGAAACTTAACTCTCTACCGCTATTTGTAAATCTTGGAAGCTATCGTACCGGAACTTTTAGATATTCCTTTAGCTATAGATATAATTTACGTGAATACTGTCAGCAAGATGGAGAACTTTAAAAACTTTGAAAATATTAATATTTTGTTAAATTATTATTTCTCAAATCAATGAATTTGAGGGCAATGAAACAATAGCCCATATGATAACATCCCTGATTCCCGGATTTGTCCGCTCTTGATTTCTGATTTTGGGGATTTCTGAAATATAAAATATATTGTGGCAACTACTATACAACAATGCCGAACACCTGGAAAATGCTTTAATAATGCAAGCTTTTAGATATTTCCAAACCCATCCCGTTATACTAAATTTCGTTATAAAAAAAGAAAAATGTATTTAGAGATTCAATGGTAACAGTTCAAAAGTAAAATATATCAATCCCAAATAAAATTTTAATACGTGTATGACTGTTTTATTAAAAACCATTTTGATTTTTTCTTATTTATCACGGCCTACTAATAAAAAAATTATATGTTTTAAATATTGCAGTAAATAGTGAAAATAAATATAGAGTGATATATATTTTTGAGAAGCTCATAGCACGACGGATCATAATAATATGATTTATAAATACTATACAGGGTGTTCCATTTAAAAAAAACGTAACTTTAGTTCATATTTTCGAAAATATTTTTTTCGTAGAAAAACAGACTATGCCACTGTATTCTACGTAAAAAGTTCTACAAGAATCAGTTTTCATCTTCTTAATATCATCTACAATAATAGAGATACGGGGGCTGTCCTAAATTGCAAAATTTTCGAAAAGACCCTGTAGCTCAAAAACGAAAAGGGCTATAAAAATTTTGTTTACATCATCTCTCGTTTGACAAAAAAGTAGGACAGGTTTGTGTATACCGCACCCTTCTATCATCGGTAATAACGGAGATACCTCGGGAGATACCGTATGATTTCAACTAAAATGGGACACCCTGTACATCCGATTAAAAGTATGGAGTTTAGAAACCACTTTATTCTTGTGCATGCTTTCTCCATAGTTTGTTTTTCTTCTCCTCTCAATAGCTTTTTCTTTGTAAGAGAAATTTGCCTTCGAAGACGTGATGATTATTAACAATTTTAGCATTAAAAACATGCTTTAGATTCTAATCAACGCACCTTTGAAATACTGTTTAATGTTTCTGTAATGACACTGTAATTGAAAAATCATGGTATACAATACTTACTCTAGTAAAGATAAATTGAATACAAAAGTTACTACCAGTAAACATGGTAGATATCAAACCTACCAATTAAAGCAACACTAGATTCTGGATCTAAAATCATCTCCGCTAGAATAACTGCAAAAACAAATAAAAATATGATTTGTCAACGACATTGACATTACAAAAGCATTAAACACTAGGTGTGTCGATTAAGATAAAAAAAGCACTAAAAGACATGGTTTTAAAATTACTGTAGGCAAATCATTACTGACTTCTTCATAAGCCTATATCAATTCCCTCATAATAATTTTTGTAGTATAAGAATCTTATTGTGTTATCTACTTTAGTCTTCAATGAATTTTAACAAGTTTTTGATATGCAAAAATATTATTTAAATAATCTTTATGTCCTTTAATTCGCATTATGTCATCATCATTTTCAGCTTATTCCACCATTTCCAATTATATAGTGTAGCCTCCATCACATATTTAGAAACTATCTTTATAGTTGGGCCAATTGTTGTCTATTGTTGGCTATGTGGGCCCAAGTTATCTATGATAATTCCCTTAATCATGGTCCCATCTCATGTTTGGTCTTCTTCTAGGTCTATTAATTACTCGTGGTACCATGCTCCTTCTTGCCAGGTGTCTTGCCCATTGCCACTAGAGGGATTTGATTCTTTTGATGACATCTATTACCTGGGTCTTTTGTCGTATCCACTCTATTCTTTTACATCCATATTTCGTTCCAATGAGCATTGTGTGATCTGTAGTTTTCTTATGTGTAAATGTCCATTTTAAGTGTCCAAGTTTCGCATGCATAGGTCATGACTGATGGTAGTTCACACTGGTCGAATGTCTTCTTCTTTAGATAAAGTGGCATTCTAGATTTGAATATGATTGAGTTTCTTCCATAAGTACTCCTTGCTAACTTAATTCTTCTGTTTACTTCTGGTAGTAGAGATCCTGAGCTGTGTATTAGTTGTTCCAAATATGTATATTCATCTACTATTTCTAGTGTTGTTTTATTTATTAGAATGTCTTTTCTGTCCATTAGTTCGTACATTAATTTAGTTTTTGCTATATTCATTTTGAGACCTGCTTTGTTGCTGGCTGTATTTAGTTCGTTAATTGGTTCGTTATTTGGCTTATAGTTCTTCAGGACTATTAGCAATTAAGACTATGTCATCAACGAATCTTGGATAGTTAAGGCATTCTCCATCTATTTTTAATCCTTTGTTGGTCCAGTCCAGAATTCGAACATCCAGTATTAAACATTTAAAGGTTTAGATGTTTGACCAGAATATAATTTCTCACATTTTTTCGCAACTAAATTTTTAAAACTTTAAAAATGTTTTTATTTGTTAATAAAATTTATTTACGAATAAAGACCGATTGAAAAGTATATTTCCATTATTTGTCAATTCGATCATTCATTTTTTCTGTTTTGGCCTACCGCCTTTTTTCTACTTATCGCACTTATTTCACTTGTTTCAGTTACAAAAAGGCCTGCAATTATTTTAAAATTAAATCGTCCCCTCCCCTTTCTGCCCCTTTGTCCTCTATATCTTTCCTCACCCCTCTATCGTACTATATAATCAGATCGCTTCACTGTACTGTGCCTCACTTGCGAAAAGGAAACAGATGGTGTCACTGTAGCAATTATGGTAAAATTAAGCCCTTTTTAGGTGTCAGGCTTGACTGCCCCCGTACAATTCGCCCAAAGTGAGCGGCGAGTGCACGGTCGAGGTCGCAGTGGCGTATGGTGTGTGTCAAGTAATAAAAATAACTGTCACAGTTTGTATAGTGCCTATATAAGACCGCCGGAAAAAAAAATAAATTAGAAAATTTAAATAAAACCTTAAAATGGGCAATACTATTTTTTACGATACCAATTAAATAATACCCTTTCCCTTGCGAATTCTTCTTCGCTTCTTACCTATAGTCTAGTCAAATTGTGCTCAAAAAAGCCTCTTGGGGGAAAGTTGTGGGAGAGTAATCATGATACAAAGAATACAAGGTATGATATTGCGCAGGTTGGTCGCTACGTCATTATTAATGTAATAAACCTGTTTTTTTGTTTATATACTGTCATTGAACTATCGCTAAGCAAGTTACTGTGAAGCAGTGCGTAAAGAGTCAGGCTAGGAAGCAAGAGACCGGAGTTCGAATCTCGGCCGGGCCATAACTTTTTTATTTAATTTTTTAAATACTGTTGTATTCTATAGTTTATTTTTGTAATATAAAAAGAACTATTTATTCTGTTATGTTTTAATCTCCAGTATTAATATAAATTGATTGTTGGTTTCGAATATAAGTTGTGACACTAACATAAAATTCTATATTTTCGCAAACTAGATTATCTACATATATAAAATGCTAATGTTTATCTGTGTCGTCTCTACTGAAGTAACGACTTGCTGTAGAAAGTTGCTTTTTTACTAAATGATACCTAATTGACTCTTCTAAAAACTGTCGTCGCCGGATTTTTTTTTCATTTAATTGAAAAAAATAAAAAGTATTTTTTTCGCGATGTCGTGGCGGATGCCCCAGGCTTCAACTAGTTAGAGCATAATAAATTTCATGCGCCTCCTTTGCTTGATGTGAAGTCAGGTTTCGAAATTTTTTTTTCCTCAAAAAGTATGACCTGTATCGTTTATTTCTACAAGAGTCAAAATATGTAGTAAATACTAGAGGGGCTTTTTACGAAAAGAAAATCGGCCATCGGTGAGGATGGAAAATATTTTTACTAAAATTAATGTAGGGGTGGGGGTAGTTTCCACTTTTTCCGTACTTTTTTTTAAATTTTGTGAAAGTCGACTTAGCAAAACATAGACACCCAAAATCTCATTCAATTCCTAATAACGGTTCTTAAAATGTCTGAAACAATGTGTTTAATTTTTTAATTTTGATGCCCTCTAGTGGACAAACGAAACACACTAAATTGTATCCAATGAACTTATTTTGATTCCAAAAATACGTAGTAGTTCTATGTCCACGGAATATTGGGACACCCTGTCTAAAATTTCCTAGAATTTTTGTTTTATTTTCTGAGGGACTATTCGGGCTCAAGAGTTAAAAATTATTGTTTGTCTCCGCAAATACCTACTTTTTGTAGTGAAAAAGAAATAAAAAAATTGGCGCCGAGAGGCTCGTATAGCCGCCCATACTAAAATATGTTAATATCTCGAAAACTGCGACTTTGACTGATTTTGATGTTATTACAAATTTTGTTGTAAATATTATTATAAATAAAATAAATAAAATGCCTTTATTGTCGAAAAATTTTTCAATTTGTAGACAAAGGTAAACTAACAAACAAAGTAAAAAAAACAAGGTACACAAACAAACAAACATAAGATAATACAAAACATTATACAAATAATATTGTCAGTCTTATTGTTAAAATAAAACTTTATAAATTCCTAATCTTAATTTGAAAACCGCGTTTCGCTAGCTACTGTAATTTTGGAGTTACGATTTTTTAAAATTTTTAACCCCCTCCCATACCCCCTTACCAACCCCCCACCCCCACCAAAAACTAATGGCCAGATTCTTGGGTGCCACAGCATTTTTTTGCCAAATTTGGTTAAAATCGGTTCGGCGGATTTTGAGTTATCGTGTTACAGACGGACAGACGGACGGACAGACAGACAGACAGACACCATGAAAATATTTTGTATTTAAGTCATTTATGACCCAAATAACTCATTTTGAGTGAAAAAAGTAAAACCTCTTGCAAAATTGAACCACCCTATACAGATAGAAAACAGAACTATAATTACTAGCTAACCACACTTTTTCAACGAATTGCCATCGTAAAATATTCTGATAATGAATTTTTGCGTTTCGAGTTTAGTTCCTATTCTCTTTCTCTATTGTCTCTATATTTCTCTATTGCCACAAAGGCTATCTGAGAAGATTGTAGAAGTAACAAGGGCAGAGAAAGATCGAGAAGTATTCAAAGAAAGCAATCTGCTGCAATATAATTTACTGGAGCTAAGGCAAAAATTGTATCGCATCGAGTTAAGGAGGACGCCGATGTTATTATCAACAATAAGGCTGTTCACAATAAGGCTCTCATTGAGACAGGATAGTTATCTTTTGGAAATTTTGATTGGCTTCCTCAAAAGTAAATTTTCGAGCATTTTACACATTGCTAGAGAAAACATTATTTTTTCTATACATTTACATAAGCCACTGCGTTGGGACATTCTGGTAAGTAAAAAAGCTCGCTTACAAGTGTTTGTTTTTAAAGCCATTTCCTAGATTTCTTCCTTACTATCTCTATTCAATTATCATCATAATTTTAAGCTTATTCAACCATTTCCAATTATGGTGTAGCCTCCCTTATATTCTCTTTGTAGATGGACCCATTTTTGTCTATTGTTGCGGGCCCAAGTTATCCCTGCTAATTTCCTAATATCTTGATCCCATCTCAGGTTCGGTCTTCCTCTAGGTCTCTTAATTCCCCGTGGGTACCATGCTGTAATTTTTGTGGTCCATTTGTTGTCTGTTCTGCTTGCCAGGTATCCTACTCATCATGCATAGGTAACTGGGTCGAATGTTTTCTTCTTTAGATAGAGTGGCATTCTGGATTTGAATATGATTGAGTTTCTTCCATAAGTACTCCATGCTAACTTAAATCTTCTGTTGATTTCTGGTAGTAGATATTCGACTACTAATTCTATAAATCTACTATTTCCAGTATTGTGTTATTTTAGTGGAGTGCCCAGAGACTTTTACCTCGGAATTCAATTACTGTGAATGTATTACTGTGAAACCTTCTGTATTGTGTTTTATAGATAAAATACTAAAAAATGTTTACCCATTTTTTTCGTTGCTTTTATTTTTTTATTTTAGTAATTTTAGTAAATTCTTAATTATTTCTTTCTTAATTTTTTAATTTTTTTAATTCTTTTTCTAAGTAAATTTATTGAAGTAAATAAATCTAATGCATAAGCTATACCTATTCTGCTTATATTCTAATCATTGATTTTTTTATTGAAATCGAATTATACAGTATGTTGAAGTTTTTGCAAGGAGAACAAAAGTTTGTATTGAAATGAAATTTTGTGAGCTTATGTAAGTCAGTTTAAAGCATTTTCTAAAATTATGTAGAGTTCTACAGGGTGTCCCCAAAAAAAGTTACACATCAAAGTTATGTTTTTTGTAATTGAATACTCTATATATTAATTGATTTTTGGATTCTAGTAAAAAAATAAAGGTTTGTTTCATTAGAAAAGTATATGACTAAAATGTATAGTTTTTGAAATACATTCACCGGCAGGAAAAATGGGCACCTTAAAACTTTAATGTATTTTAAAGGTAAATATATTTTGTTTTAATGGGTCGATTTTGATGATTTTTTAAGCAGTATGTAGCCAAATTATTTGACTTTTTAGTATCTTTTTCTAAATTAAAAATGAAGCTTTCCATCTGTTAATTATACGAGGAAAAACAAAATGTTGATATTTTGGTGAAAGTTTGAAACACTCTGTGGAATATGGTAAACCCGCAAGAAATTTAAAAATTATTTTATCATTTAGATACATCCTTTCTCGATGGTTTGTTTTTTGGTTCATCTCATTATCTTTATTTTTGTTGGAAATATTCGCTTTTGAAGAAGACACTAACATATTTTCGTAATTTTTACATTAAGACCATGCAACACATCTAGTAAGTTCTGGTCCCCAAGCATAAGATTTGCTTCATTTAATCTTCTTCTCATAGTCACCGACTATGGTATTAAGGTATATTTGGAACCGAAATTTTATAGCAAATTCACTGAACTAAACAAACATAGATATATATTTGACTCACCCTGTATATCAATAAAAATAATTTTGAAAAGTGAACTACCATTAAACACATATTTTGTAAAAGGTTCGGAGTAAAAATCTCGAATAGGAATCCTGATACAGAGCTTTTGCGGAATACGGAGCCATCTTGTATGTATGCATTTGTATATGTGTGTTTATTTAAATAGTGAAAGCAACGAATTTAAATGGGTAAACTTTGTAATATATCTTATTAACAGTACAATGCAAAAAGTTTTATAAAAATTCGTTCACAGTAAATGAATTCCGAGATTTGTATCCCATAAGGGCTTAAAGCACTCCACTATTTATTAGAATGTGTTTTCTTTCCACTAGTTTGTTGTACATCACTTTCGTTTTTGCTAAATTCATTTTAAGATCCACTTTATTGCTGGCTGTATTTTGTGCTTCAGGACTATTGGAAATTAGGACCATGTCATCAGCGAATCTTAGATGGTTATCTGTTCTATGTTATATGCTCCATTCAATAATCTAGAGAAATATTTTTTTTTTGTTTTAGATTATTATACACGCCACTGCGCTAGGGTTGTTAGGGTAAGTTCACACCAGCCTCGCGTTATCGTTAAACAGGCCGAGCTCTGAATTAGCCCGAATCCCCGAGGGAAAAAACCTCCTCGTGAGCGATAGAGCCGTAGTAGATGATCAGTGGAGATAAGAGGCCCGCGGCGCTCGGTAACGACTAGGAAAACGACCATTTAGGATATCCTGGTAAGATCGCGATAAAAACCCAGCCCGGCTCTATCCACAAACCATAAAAATTAACAAAACTTTTAATTTCACTTGCAGGCATTCGTTTAATTCGAGAATTCGTTTAGGGCGTGTATAAAAACGGTTTATTTTAAATCTGAATTGCTTTTCAACAATTTATATAAAAGCAGATGAGCTTATATACATTATACATATCTCTAATAAGCAAAATGACCCTCACTATGTGAATGCGATAAATTTAATATTGGTGAAATATCTAGACCCTTAAATATTCGAATTAAACAACACAAAGATTATTTAAGAAATGGCGAGTTTTACAAATCTAATATTTGTCAGTATTCATGGGACACAGAGCACAGAATAGATTTTAACAACGCCAAAATTATAGTGAAAGAAACGATAGCCTCTAAAAGAAAAACAAAAAAGGCTTTTTTAATACAATCTAATAAAAAAAATATATTACCCATATACACTGTAATAAATCAGCCTGAGCACATATTTCTCAGGGAGTGAATTTTTTGAGTAAAATAATTGAGTACAATTTCATCTAAAATAGAGTAATTCATCATTTTACTCAAATATGATCTCTGGAATAGAAAAATTCACTTAAAAACTCATGTTATAGTTTAACACAATAAAAATTTGAGTCAAATCACCCAGTTTAGAGTATTTTCACTCATTACTAATTATACGTCAAACGCGTTTCTTCGATACCGAATAAGCTATTCCCCTGTTCCTCAGTTTTTAATTATCTGTTCGAGTCATAGATAGTCTTGTCCCTTCGAAGGTGCCAAGGTTACAAGTCCATAGTGTGTGTGTGTGTAAAGTGTGATGTAAAGTGTGACAGTGGCCGCGTGGCGTGGTGAAGCAAATAGGAACTCATAACTCCTAAAGATGTTTTATGTTAAGAACATTTTTTTTCACATCGCAGAAGTCCGCCCAACATAGCATAGATTCAAATTCGACTGCGTCCACTGATTGCCGCAATGCTTGGATGTTTCCTTGACTAATTAGCGTAGGTCAATCTGGTACTGGGAACTGGAACATTTGGCAGAATAACATTTTTTTTAATTTTCAGGAGGAAAAGTATCTGGATTTTCCGGGGGATTTTCGTTATTAAAAGTTAGTTTAGAAATTAGAAATATTCGAGAATGTTGGTAGCCGAGCTGACGAATGCTCTTAATAAAGCGGATTTTTGCGATGTGATGCAACTTTTCTAGACATCTAGCTTAAATAGTTCCTGTATTTTTTCCAAAAAAAGTTGAAGACTTTTTAAAATGTTAGTATGTAGTATAATAATAGTGTTATATTTGGTTTTATTTGTTTTTGTCAAATAAAAATGACAAATAAAAATATTTTTGAAGGTTCTACACTTTTTCATTTGGTTTGTTAAAAAAAAACGAAATATTCTAAATAATTTTTTTAAAAGCTATATGTAAGCTAAGTTGTTATTTTATTACAAGTGAACAGATGCCTCCCAAAAGTGAATTTTAGGAAATGGACATATTCGAGACCCTGTCCTAAACTGAAACTTACCTTTGAAACCATCTGCCCACCTGTTAAAAAATAACAAGTTAGTTTACATATAGCTTTTAAAAAAATAATTTAGAATATATTTCTCAATACTAAGTGAAATTAATACCCAGATATGAGTACTAATCGAGTTAAGTGTAACACAAATTTGAATAAAAGTCACTCACAATAAAAGGTGTACTTGAACTCAACACTTAGTGAGTTCACTCATTTTAAAGTGAATAAATAATCAAAATCGATCAAAATCCTACTCAAGGTAAACCATAATGAGTAAAAAAGGAGTCTTTCGTCTAATCTCCATTGAGTGAAAACACTCAGTGCTTTTCACTCTGAGAATTGAAGATTCGCTCAGTTTTGTAGAGTGGAAATTTCACTCAATCGGGTGTGGACAGAAATTGAGAAAGTACTGAGTGAAATCTGAGAGAAATTTCACTCATTTTTTTTACAGTGTATCTGTAGATGTTAGTAATGTATGGCAATCGCTTCTTTAATTTTAAAGAACATAACATAAATAAACGTAACATACGTATAAAAATTAAAAATAATCATTCAGAAAGTTTGAAGCTTTTTGGTTTTACCTTTTAAGTAATTGTTATCAGGTAGTAATTGTTAATGTTGAAGTTTAACTTGATATAATGTCATTTTAACAGAACGTCAACGGTTTTTGTAGATGTATCTGTTTAAAAAAATAAAGTGTTCTCGAATAATGGCATTTAAATATTTTAAATCGTTTTTTTCTTTATTCTTTGTATTTTTTTGCTTCCGCCAAGGTAAAGAGATAAACTTTCCGCAACGTTAAGCATTTTTTGGTTCGTTCGTTAGGCAAATTTGATCAGTAAACCTAACTGCTGACAATTAGTCTCCATTGGATTAACGCAGCAATGTTTATAAAAAATAACTATTTTATTTTGTAGATTTTCTTGCAGTGGCGAAATATCCATATAGGATTTTTTTGGAGAGGTGAATCCGCCACATAGTTATAGACATTTTTTGACACTCACTAATAATAAAAGTTCGAAAATTATACTTGTATCTTAAACAAAGCTATTAAATTATCAAATTTCTTTGTCAAAGATCTTTTTATAAGAGATATTTGATGGAAAATTTGGGAATGTTATTATATGTACAATATTTTATAAAATCACACATATTCAGTTCTTCACACTATCAAATTCACACTATCAAAATCACACTATCAAATTCTTCATAAAATATATTTTAAATACAGTCTTTGACAAAGCCATTAACAAATAACATTGACATCCTTAATCAAATCCTATCTAAATTATTTTTATAATTATTCTGTTTAAAAGTATGAAAAAAATAATAATAACGATAACAATAATTTGCTTAACGAGCGCATTCCATATTATAATTATGTCCCAATGAACGTCCTAGAGAATGATGCTTGTAAATTATACTGGGATAGAGAAATGTTAACAGATCGTACAGTGCAACACAACAGACCAGACATATGTCTGCTGGACAAACACAACAAAGAAATCTATCTTATTGATATCGCTGTCCCTGCCCCTACAAATGTCAACCGAAAACATCAAGAAAAGATCGACAAGTATACCTTACTAGCACAGGATATGAAAGAGGTCTGGGGAGTGGATAGGGCGTCAGTGGTTCCTATAGTGATTGGATCAACTGGAGAAATCCCCAAGCAGCTCCTTCACAATCTGAAAAAACTGGAACTCAACCAAAATCTTTATATACAACTTCAGAAGTCAGTTATTCTCGCAACATGCAACATAATGAGAAAAGTATTAAACTTGAGAACATAAAAAAAAACGATAATAAACTGGAAAAAATAAACCATTAATAATATCAACCTAGAATTAGAGACCAAAAGCAAGGACGATTATAGGGAAGTCAGAATAACAGAGTGTGTGTTGTAAGTGTTTCTGGTTTTCTTAGGAATTAATATGTGTGAAAACAATCCCTAAATGCAACGAAAAATAAAAATTAATACAATATGTATAATGACAATAAAACAATAATATGTATATAATAGATAATTACTGCACTTTAGCTGGCTGGGTCATGCATAATTTCTTGTAGTTCAATACTCAATTTAACCAAAAAATGTAATTCTAAAAGGTAATAATTTATTCTTTATACCTATCATAATATGGTAGTACAGAAATGATGTTAGTGTTGTTAGTTGATTAGTTGGTTAGTTCCAGTTAACAATGCTTATTCAGTCTAAAGTCAGAAATATTCTAACTACAGAACAAGACAACTACAGTAGAATGATGCTCCATGAAGATAATAGTCTACGGCTAGGGGTTGACAGCAATTTCTAGTCGGCCGATTAATTGCAACCAACTCAAAATTGCACGTGAGCCTCTAGTCTAAGTGTAGAACGATTACTCACTACAGAACAAGACAACTACAGTAGAATGATGCTCCATGAAGATAATAGTCTACGGCTAGGGGTTGACAGCAATTTCTAGTCGCCCGATTAATTGCAACCAACTCAAAATTGCACGTGAGCCTCTAGTCTAAGTGTAGAACGATTACTCTACACTTAGAGAACAGTTTATTTATCATCCTCAATGAGAGATACCAATTAGCAGTTGGATCACAAACCCTAATTAGTTTTGATAAGGATTTATATTTCTACATTATTGGTTAGGTTAGGTTTTTTATTTATTATTCATTTATTTATATTTATTTCCTGACATTGTCATTCGTTTTTTACACTGCAGTTTTGTATTACGAGTTTTTGGTTAAAATAAATAGTGTTGTGATGCTTTAAGCTTGAAAATGTTTACTAGCAGACCTTGCAGTCGAACATTGTTCTTTTTAGAACCTATTTTAGTGCGAAGTGGTACAAGATAGCTTAATAGCCGTAAAAAATGCATCGCAACTTTATTAAAATATTTTGAACGGGAAAGCGGTAGTAATGACCCTTTATATCCCTTAAGTGTTGTCAAGAAGGTGAGTTTTGTTGATGTAAATAATAACTGTTTATATATTTATAATTAATTTATTTTTGTTTCCTAAAATATTTTGATTAAACGAAAATATATATAAGTGGGGAACGCTGTGTCGGTCAAGCTTAATCACGTGACTAAAAGTTTATTTGGTATGAATTGTAGATATAATATAAAAAAATATATTTTATGTCACCTATATATCTTTAATATTTTGTTGATACATATTATGCATTTAATATAAAAAAAATTAGATAACACAAAATTTTTTTTAATAAAATAAATAAAAAATAAATTAAATAATAAAAAAATAATAACAAGGGAAAACTATATAAATAAAATATTTCTTTTAAACAACGCTTTAATTTATGTTTATGTCCGTTTAGAAAAATATATTTTCTAGTGTTTTGTATTAGTAGGTAACTCAATATTTTGAAAGGATGGCTGTAATCTTTTATATTTACTTATTAACAAAGATTTAATAAAAGAAAAGAAAAAAAAAACTTTTTAATTATTTTACAAATAGATTTCCAACCGTAATTACAGAAAAAGATTAATACCAGCTCCCCATTCGCAATTAAAAACGAATTAGTAAACCCAGGCGAGCTTCTAACATTCTCCAACTTTACAATAAAGAGAAAAAAAAACAAGACTAATTAAATCAGAACACACACAAAACACCCTCCTCCTCCTCCCAAACTACTCCGAACAAAGAAATCATACGAACCTAATAGAACAGAACTAATAGCGCACAACCAGCTCATTCCTCCAGACTATACCCGGCTTTATTACATAACCAATAGAAGTACTTTAGAGCATAAAACTGTTTTCCTAAATATTCAATCTAATAAAATCTCTTCCCCAAGTCCTGCCCATAAAATAAATACAAGAGCTTTAAGCGCGACGCCTCGCCCCTTTCATTGGCCGCAGCATTATCCCTGCCGCGCTCCGGTTGGTCGACGGCCAGCGGTAGGGGCAATCCCTCGAGAGGGGAACACAACATGGCTGATTTACTGCCAGTCGAGCCTCGCAGCCGGTCAGGTTTGGTTTAGTTGCGAGCGAAAACCTGTCGGAAGGACACCCCGTCCGTCAGAAAGACGCAGTAAGAAATCTGTAGGTGCAAGCTCGGAAGTGATTGGTTCACTGGAATTTTGAGACCGTAATACATCCAGTGACGATAGAATTTTAGAAGATATATTGATGGTTCGAGGAGGTTTCAGTTAGAAAAAAAAATCGTGGGGTTCCGGAGGTGCAGGACTGGATGTGATTGAATTTCTGGAAGTCAGTGACTGTAATAAACCGAGTGACAGTAGAATTTTGGAAGATTTGACTTAAAGAGTGTTCGTGGTGGTGTGTTGCATGTCGTAGCCGGTCGAACAGGGACGCAAAGTGTTGGGAATAGGCGAGAAAGTGTCTGGTACGGTGTCTGGCATGACCGTGCAAGACGAGGCGAGGGGTGCGATGCCGCAAACCGCAGCCACGAGGTCGCGATTCATGATCACCGATATTCTGAGCGGGCCGGCCGACGGGGCGGCCGCGGCGGCGATCATGAGGGGCGGCAGGTCGCCCAGTCCGGGCCCCAGGGACTTGAGTTTGCATTCGAATCCGATACACGACAGCGATACGGACAGTTCGGGCCATCCGGATACATCAAGTATATGCTCAAACGGTAAGTCAAATGCTTTACAAATTGTGTCACGCATGATTCTTAACTTAGAAAAATGTCTTTTTATTTCTTTAACCCTCAACTGACGTGGTGAATTTTTGTACCGCTTAGGTCCCAATGGACCCCAATTTTTTTCAGTTAAAAATAAATGATGAAGAGGTTTTATAAAAAGTTTGTTATTTTAACACTGTTTACAATATATTCAAACTTGTTAACAAACAATTTCAGTCATTTTCAATAAATTAATAAAAACGGACACAAAAATAAAGTAAAACGCAATTTTTAGTAATTTTTGACAACAGAAATATAACTTGAATATAAATTATTATTGAAACTACAAACAACTGAAATGTGAAGCTAAAATAATAAACATAAATTATTTTCAACAAAACTGCAAACTTTGAATGTACATAACTTTTTCAAATACAGTTCATGCTAACATAGGATCTGCAGTTGCCGCACATGGATCGTGCACATTTGATTCATGAGATTTTTGTTTTTTGTCTTTTCTCAATTGTCATATACCACATCTCTTTCGTTTCTGGTATTGATTATTCAATTTTCTCTCTTCTATAAGTAAGAGATTCAGAATCAGAGTTATGGTTACTCTTCGGAGAAAAATCAATGATCTTCATATTACTTAAGTCTCATTAAGTTCATCAAACCACTCAATCAATGCTTCCTCAAAATTAGCGTCCCCGTGATGCACACTTTTTGGACTACCCACCATCCTAATAATGAAACATTCTTGGCGTAATGGTGCCACACAGACCCCAATGAGACTCCCCGCTGGTAGTAGCAATACTTAAAAAAAAAGTGTGCCTTTAACAGTTACATATTGGTACCCTAACTTAAAAGGAAAATGGCGCGGCGAGACCTAAATGTTAAACATAAATATTTTACAGAAGTTTAAATAGCGCTTGGGGTCCGCTACCAACCAAACCTTATGTATATCATACTATCGCAACTTTGCCGGCAAATATTTGTTATGGGTTTGAGTGCAATAAAAAATATAAGATTTTCCATTCAAACAAACCTCTGAATGCTTAAATCATTGAAAGTGAACAACAAAAATGATTGTCTAAAACTGAATGCCTTTTGCCGAATGGCAAAAAAGAAGAATACTATTTTTATTTACATTAATGCTCATATTAGTACCGTATGATCGAGAAAAAACGGCGTCAGCGATGGCTATGGAATGAAGATCGCTGTCATTTTATATGTAAATTTATATGGGAAATGTCATTGATGTTCATTTCCCAGCCAACTGGACGCCGTTTTTTTTCGATCATACGGTACAAAACATTCTTACATGTATAAAAGATCTAGGGATGTTTCTGTCCACACCATCAAGCAACTATCGTTTCACAAAATTCGGTGTATTGAAGAACTACCTTTTATTACGATTGTCACTTGAAACTTCTTATATGAGTAATTTATATCAACCATCTTAGTATCATCTACACATGTGTAGTAAAAAAACTGATGACTATTTTTTTGTAACTTACAGAACTTTTTTAATACCCTCAATAACTCAATTAAAACTCAATTTTTAGTTTTAATTTTTTAAACTTCATTTTAATTTTGTATTGTTTGGCAGTTGTATTGTTTGAGTTACACTGACTACTAAAGACAGCAGAATTTGACATTTCGTTTATAATTATAACGAGTAGATGAGTTAAAGAGAGAAAGAGTTAAGGATTTAACAATATTTTTGTTTCTTGCTTTTCTGTCTCTTATTTTTATTATTTGATTTTATGTTTATTCAAAATAGAGAAAAAATAGAACATAAAAATATAACTTCATTCTTTAGCGACGAACTCATATTTTTATGTGTGCTTATTTTTTATTTCTATATATAAATTAGGGAAGTACCTGCTATAAAAAACCTGGTTTTGATTTAATAAAATTACTAAGTATAATTATAAAAGTGCTTCTTTGCGCAAAAAAAGTTTGCAATATATAATATATAACCTCCTTAGTCCGCATAAGATTATTTTAATATTTATAACAAAAAAGTATATTTAAATTATTAAATAATACACGAAAGACAATGAACATTCATCTTTATTTTTTCTCATAACAATATTATTTCCGCGCTATTCTTTTAAACCTAAATTATATAATCATAATAACCTGAGTAAAATAATGACTTCACTTAACCACAGAAAGGACATCAACTCTTCTAACAGTGTCACTTTCAGGATCACAGTAAAATTGCGCAATTGTCTAGAATTTTAGTTCACGATTTAGAAAATCTTATAATTTTAATTATATTTAATTTTAATAAGTTCAAAAAACGATTCATTAATATTTGAGTACATTTATAAAATCTTTTTATTTATGTTTATATAATTTTTATAATTAAAATCAAGTAAATAACAAATACTAATAAAATGTGAATGAAAATGAAACGAAGTAAAATTAATAATGAAAAAAAGCAAGGAAACATTTTTTGACGTTTATGTATCTTTATTTTTGAGGACATGCTCTAATATTTAAAATTTTCGAAATAAAACTTTTCATTTTTAAATAATAAATTCAAGTACTTTAAGTTAATTGTCTATGTTTTGAAATTTTTACGAAAACGTGATTGACAATCAGGAAAAGCTTGCATTAAATCGGTGTCAGTAATAATTTGATTACAATATATTTTGAAACAACCCGCAAACTACTAATAGGTCTAAAATCTTTCTGATTTGTAGGATTCGTTTTTTTTTGGAATAGGTATTATGAGAGATTTTTTTTCCACAAATCCGGAAAACATTCACAAGAATACAGGTATTTATTTTATTCACTAGCGGTTTCCCACAGAATAACATGCATAATTATAGATCTCTTATTGACAAATTGTCTTCACCAACCGCATTTGTTTTAATTGACAGTACAATTTTATGTCATGATGATTAATTAATTTAAAGTTCAGTTCTAAAGTAATATTTTTGTGCCTATTATTATTGTAAAAAAAATTCTATCGAGGTTGTGAAGATTATTCTTTTGCAACTGGCAAAAAAATTATTAAATTTTATAGGATCAATTTCAGGTGCTACCTACTTCAGAGGTTATTCTATGAGTGAGATTTATTTTTTTTGCTGCTTTCCACAAGTCATTACCCTGTTCACTAGTTAGAGATTTAAAATAAGAATTATCTTCACGGTTAATAGCGTATTTAATGTAATTTCTTAGTTCAAGATAGAATTGATGGTTACTACATGCCATTAAGAGTATATTTGACTAGTCCGACTAAGTTGCAAAAATAAGCGTTCAGCATTTAACGTTTTATGTAAAACTGGCTAAGTATTTTTGCACAAATGAAGAAGGAAATTAAAGATAAAGGATTATATTATACTATATCCCTATTGTAGCACACTTTTTTTTACTTTAATTCATTTTTATTTCGATTTTTTCCAAATAATTTTTGAAGTAAAGTCAATATTTGGATGAAAATTGGTGTCTGGGAGTTTTTTGACATGAGAAATTTGATTTTGATGTCAATATGACTTCTACTAGTAGAGGGCGCCACCTACATGTGTTTTAACTGTTTTGAAGCGTAATAACTTTTTGTCCATACCTGTATAAAACTACCGAGCGAAAAAATATACATCTCTATGACTTCTTACATAAAAAATATCTCTTTGTAAAAATTGCTATGAGCAACACTTCTTAAGATATTTAGAATGGAAATAGTCAATACATGTCATTATTGACAAAAAATAAATACGTTGGGTAGATAGTTGTTTCACTGAAATAATAAATTAGGGAAATTTTAATTTTTTTAAATTGATCATAAATTTTCCTGCAAAAAATGATGAGAAAACTGTTTCTGTTGAAGTTTTAGCACAAAAACATTTCAAATTTATGATTTCAGTCTAATATTTTATGTCAATTATGACAGGTATTGATAATTTCGATTCCAAATATCTCGAAAACCATTACTCGTAGCGATTTTTACCAAGAGACCTTTTTCACGTAGAAACCATTGTAAATGTGTATTTTTTACTGGTTAGTTTTATACAGGTATGGATGAAAAGTTATTACTTTTCAAACCAGTTAAAAAATCTGTAGGTGGCGCTGTCTATTAGTAGGTGTCATATTGACATCAAAATCAAATTTCTCATGTCAAAAAACTCCGAGACACCAATTTTCATCCAAATATTGAGTTTACTTCAGAAATTATTTGGAAAAACCCGAAAAAAAAATAAAAATTCTACACCCTGTATCTCCGAAACTAAGCATTTTAGGACATACATTTATACGAACTTTTTTACTTATTTTTATCTGCACAATATGCTGCCGAAGTTTCCGGAATACAATTCGGACCACTGTGTAATATGTATGGTTGGATTGGAGCAATTTAGTATGTTCTTTGTCGTTGATTTTATGATTTTTTATTTTTATTTACAGAATATAAAAAATAAATACAAGAAAGTAAGAAAAAGCACATAAAAAAACAGAGGAAAACGATTGTTAAATAAAATATTAAAGCCCGACGAAAGCTCGCGTTTAAGGTTAGACTATCGCGTGATATGACATTCCATTATAACAAGATAAAATATTTACCATTCTAATAGTAAGCTTTTGCCCATACGTTGATCTAAATAATTGTAAACAACCTTAATCGAACGCTGAATAAATTATAAGCCCTTTGATTTGTGCTGTGTTTATGTACGTGTGTCGGTGTGTGTGTTTAGGGCCTTATTTATTGACGTTTCCGATAGTTCGGGTCAATATTTGACTTTGGGCTATTAGCTACCGTTTTGGGAGATCTGTAAAAGAGATAAGGTTGACGGGAGGCTGTAGATTGAGAGAGTTCGTTTAATTTATTGGCTTTTTCGTGGAAGTCTGAACAACTTTTTGGGTAGTAGTGCTGGGAGATAAGTTTTGAAGGCATTAATTAAAAAAGGTTAATTGGTTGATAATTTTACATAATATAATATTAAGAGTAAAAGTTAATCCCATCAAAAACATAGAATGTAAAAAAAATGCGAAGTCTCGCAGCGCAATTCTTCCACTATCAATAGTTGTGAGATCTCATGCAAAACCAAGTCAGTTTATTTTATTTAGTCTCTCTTTAAGCACCTATTCAACAATTTTGTTATTATTTGTTAGTATCAATATTAGTCATCTTTATTTATGTAATAATTATAACGACTTGGCAATTGCACCATAATTATAAAAGAATAATCTGCCATCTCGAATCTCGATTACTAAGTAAATCTAAACAGTACCCTTAAAATATATTTTTTTAATTAAAATAGAATATCATATCGTGCAATTGCCAAATCATTATAATTATTACAGAAACAAAGATGACTAATAAATGTTTTTATAATGGAAAATCAATTTCTTGTAGTTTTTAGGTATATAATAAAATTATATAAGAGTTTCTTGCCCCATTAAGTCCCGCATCGCGAGATAGCGGCCTGCGTGCAATGGTAGTACTTTCGTACCACCGAGGCACAACTATCGATAGTAAATAAAGGCTTTTTTCGGCTAGTCCAAAATATATAATGGAAAATAAATTTCTTGCAGTTTTTAAGTATATAATAAAATTATATAAGAGTTTCTTGCCTTGAACTGCTAATATAGAAATTAATTCCACGCTGTGCTCGTCATAATGTGGATCAACCTGCTGTCACTACCGGTGCCCTACCCCATCATCAGGTGAGCTTGGGTATTTCCACAAAAAAAAGCCTTTATTTACTATCGATAGCTGTGCCTCGGTGGTACGAAAGTACTACCCATAGAATAACTAACTGAAAGAAATGAAAACTCCTATGTTAAAGCCTGGAAACACGCGCTCGACGCGATCCAAGCGGGCTACTTGCAGAACTAAAAGTTCGCGCCATATTTTTAAATGGACCTTTACTGCCAGTTCATAAGTTTTTTACTTATATTTGGTAATTTCAATCTAGATTATGAACTTATTTGTAACAAAACATTTTACAAAATAAAAATAATGTATTTTGATACAAATAAATTAATAATCTAGATTGAAATTGTCCCTGAAATTAGAATAAAACACGAAAAATTTGTAACTTGATTATTTTATTTTATAACATTGTTAATAAAATTACATATAACACATTCAACACTATACAAGTATATATAAAAGTTATCAGAATTTATACAATCAGTTATAAGTAATTATAAAAAAGGTTATAAATTATAAAATTTCTTTTTGTAGGTTATCTTCTTATTTTTTCTCGGGTTATATCATTCAAAATAATATTAAGGAAGTTTGACTAGCAATAATTCATAAACTTTGAATTATCATATAAAGTCAGATTAGCAAATGGATTATTTCTAGTTTTCTAACGTCTTGTGTTTCCGACTTTCGTTATAACCTAAATATCAACTTTAAAAATAATGTCCAGTTCATGATTTTACCATTGCTTATTCAAAATCATGTTTTTGTCAATTTGACACATACGGTATATGTTAGTATAATAAAATTATGACATGAGAGTAGTTTCCAAAAATGTAATAATATACTGGATGTTCCATTTAAAATAACAAAGATGCTATCACTTTTCAGATGATCCGGCAACGCTGTAATGGTGATAATATTTTAGATAGATAGAGCAGGTGCCTTTATATAAAAATTCAAATTTTCAAAACAATCCTCCGGTCCCAAATCACCGGTCCTCCTATTAAATGAAAATCGCTGTCATTTTATATGGGAAATGTCATCAATCGTCATTTCATGGCCATCGCTGACGCCGTTTTCGTTCCATCATACGGTATTACCATCGCCGGAAAGTCGGTAGCGGCTAGACAGCTAACTTTTGATCCGTAACGATATTTCGAGATTTTTCATTTTTTCTTTTGGGTATAAGCTTAAAGCTACCTAAAGCTCGAATTTTGAATAATTATTATAGGCGACTTCCGTAAGACTGCCAATGACTGCCAGCGACTGGCAAGAAAATGTACATGTAATTCCAATAGTGAGACACCCCTCGATTAATACCAAAATTTATTGATCAAAATACAAAGCGATATAATAGGATGTAGAATGAACCAGCAATCATTTTATTCAATCGGTTAAGACATACGAAGTTAATGATAAATCGTTCCATCAATTTTTTTTAGAAAACAGTGTGTTTAGGAAATTATTCCATGACTCCGCACTTCGATAATGATTCATATCATTCAAAAACCAAAACAGAAATCATGAATTAAGCTGTGTGCATAAACAACTGAATTTGTAAGTTTTATAATATAATATTTAAGAATCAATAAGTCTTTAAAAAAAAGTAGGCAATTTTTTTATGTTACTGAAATATTTTTGTAGATTGGAATATTTCGAGAAACTTTCTGTACAATAAGGTTACAATTTTCTAAGTGGCATAGACGATGTGTGTATATCTCCGAGTATGTCCCCTGTATATCCCCGAGAAATCAAACGTAAAAATATATACAAACTATTTCCTACCGTTCAGAAGGGATAACAAACAGTGATAAACTTATCAATTATTTTCAAATCTTCCCTTTAAATCGATCCCTTTTTTATCTCCTCTAATCTCTCCCATAGCGAACAAAAAAGCGTGAAATGCTTTTTTAAAAACCGGTAGTAGTGTTGTAGAGAGTGGCGGGAGCGTCGGCAGTTTAAGGGGTGAGAAGAGCCAGCACGGCTCAACAACTCGGCCAGATTTGTTTCAAACGTCAACTTTTTGACGGGATTAAGTCGCTGCCGAGGCACCTTTTTCTGTCGTCGACCAAATCGTAATATGAAAAGGAGCGAGGAACGCCGGTCTTATAATCTGCTTAACTGATTTAGCTGTTAGAGTTGACTTTTGAAAACTTTCTTCGGTTCGGATGTTGTTGGCTCTTATATTATTGACGTACGCGGTACAGGGACGGTTTAGACAAAAAAAAACTATCGTTTTAAGTTTCAACCTTAGGTTTCAACAGTATTTATAGAATTTAGACAACGGCCCATTTACGTCGAACTATTACCGGCTTAGATCCCGGCCCATAGATCACTGAAGTTAAACTAAGTAGACAATGCTGATATTTGGACAGGTAGACATCCGCCACTCGGTTAAGTTAGTCTCAACATAAAAAGTAAGACCCTTCCAAATGAACCCTGACAGAAAAAACGAAGAAATGTTATCACTAAATAATTTAATTACTTAACAGAATGTCTAAAATTGAAGTTGAAATAATATTTCTATTTAATAATTGGAAGACCTTTATTTCTTGTTATTTTACAGTTTTTGATTATCGCAATAGAATAAAAACAATGAATTTGTGGACCTTAAACTTGACTACGATGAGGATCATCGAAGCTTTTGAATTGTAGATATTTCGTCTGATGCTGAAGATAATTTTGACAGAGCGCATATTAAGTTATACGTATCACAGCGCATGAACCAGGGGAGAGAGCTTGACAAATACAATCAACTAAGGAAGCGAGGTCCAGATAGAAGACAGATGTGGATGAAAACATAAGAGAATGGAAAGGAATGTTTCAAACACTCTTCAGAATAGCAGAAACGCAAGAAGAATTCGGTGTAGTTATCGTCAATCTTTGTTGAGAAGAGGCACCTGGAAGAAAACAAACAAGGTTTGTCTAAAGAATTAATGCCTTTTAGAATTAACTCAAATGAGTGCCATTGTCACGTAAACTTCTCTACAAGACCCCTACAACGATAATTTTCCAGTCTGGCGGATTCAAGACACCACATCATCAACTTTATTTTAATATCGATGCTCTACCTAGAAAACAAGAAATAAATGTCAGCATAGCCTGCAAGAAAGTTATGTTGAACGTTCCGCAACCACTTTGTTTTTGACAATAAAAGTTTGGTAAAATAAGTTTTGTGTGAAAACAATTTTTTGGCGTAGTTGGTCGAAGAATACACACACAGAGCTTATAATTTTATCAGACCTACACTAGGAAGATTTAAGAAGAAACTGGTATTTTCCTATTTTTGTTGCTGGGGCACGGCCTAGCAACCAAATTTGGAAATTAAAAAGTGAAATAAAATTTACAAAGGATGCACTTGCATTTTAACACAGAATTATTCTCTGAATTTGATCAAAATTGAGGCATCAGAATGTCAAAGCACATGGTTTTCACAAAACAACACGTAAGATCAAACTTAAAATGTAAACAAAGCATAAAATCTAAGATTTATGTTGTGAATAACCAACCGAGGTGTTATCAAATTGAATTTTGACAATCAAAAACTGACTTATGTGACTTTTTAATTCTGAGTAATGAAAATTATGGAGACCGAAACAAAAAACCTCGTAAAAAACCATTACATATCAATAAATAAAAATGTAAAAAATGTTAAAATCAGGAAGGAGTGGCAAATTTATATGATTTAATAAATTGCTCTACTCATTATATAATCATATTATATATCATGCTCAGTGGCGTAACAACAGACTCACGGGCCTGTGTGCAAAAATTTTACCGGGCCCCCTATTACACCTACATATTTCAATACTTATATACTAATCTGAATAATATTCACTCATATTTTAGGTTAGAAATAACATTATCAAATTAATTTTTATATAGTATTATTTACTACTGCAACACAGAATATGTAACCCAAAACATATAAAATGTCAAATAAATAAAAAAATAAATAAAAACAAAAAAAAAACAAAAGCAAAACTAACTAAATTAAAATAAACAATGTAAATAGGAACATGAACATGTTAAAATTATTTTTTCCTTGCTTTAGCATGGGCGAAAGTTGACACAATATTACCGATGTCTATTGTAGGAGTAACTTCATTTTCTATTGAAATATATATTTTTGCCAATATATATATATATATTTGCCAAAAAAAGTAGCAGTTTCGGGCACCTCTCGTAACTCAGCTGCCTTATCGTCCCCTTAATACAACCATTAGGTAACTAGAGTTTTTGTGATTTTGAGTTAACTAGTTTGGCCAGTATAATTTTTCATGCTCTTTTTGATGCTACAAGTAGCTTAGTTCTATTTCTATTCGATGGTACAGAAATGCAGTAACAATACAGCAAATTTCCTTTTTTGTCAAATTTAATGCTCTAATGAAAAATCACATATTTCCAGTTATTTTTATTTTGTAAAATAAAAATGCAAACACAGCTTCAAAATTGCACAAGAACAAGTGTAAAGTAATAAGTTATTTTCACGGTAGCGTGTGATAGTTAAGTAGTTAAGAAGACATGTGGTAGATAAGAACTTAGTTCGGGATCGCCCGATTCTGGTTGATTCGCGATAGCATGTGATAGATATGGGAATGCGGCCCGGGCGCATATTCGGAATTCGCCGACGCATTAGCCGCTCGGATTAAGTCGGCTACTGCGACGGACTGCTGATGAAGTACCGACGTATTAGACTAGTCCCAACCCTTATGCGTCGGCGATTTACCAAAACGAAATAACCGTTGACTGCATATTGCATAGGTGTTATTTTATATTATATTGCATTTATCGAGAACTGTTGGAAAATCAAAGCAGACTTGAATAGAAAGTATCTTTAATACTGAAGGTAATCTATATTCGGTGTATTCCACTTAAAACAAGCAGAATGATTATTAAAAATTTCACGTGCAAATTTTCTATTTGTCATTTTTATTATAAAATTCTAACTAATTTTTTTTAGGGTAACTTAAAAAGTTTACTTTCTGTTAGATAACTCATAAATGGCGAAAATATGCTATTACCCTGTATATAAAAATTATTAAACAACTTAAGTCTAATAAGGCTATCTCTTTATCAGGTACAGCTGGTAAAGTCTTAAAATCGATATTTTTGAATTAGCAATCTGCTCGAAATGTGCTAATCACTGGAAAACGATGAAAACCAACTACAGACAACTACTGATTGATCATAAAAAATACAAATACCCATTACAGACGCAGAACAAATGAATCCGATTTACAAACTTGCAAAGAAAGAACAATATTTTGAGCGCATCGTAAATCGCCGACGTATTAGTCTAATACGTCGGTACTTTACGCAGCACCCGAACTAACCCGAACGGCTAATGTGTCGGCGAATTCCGAATATGCGGTCCGGGCCCCTGTGCTTTGCACACACGGCACATCGATAGTTACGCCACTGACCATGCTCTTCGTTAATAAACTGTTTTAATAAATAAGAGGTAAGCTAGAATATTTCTGTTTACATTTATTTTGTATATCTCGAGTACCTTCAATTTATGCATACCCCCCAGTAACGTTTAACTTAAACTGGGTGCCAACCAATGGATAGAAGGTACTGAAAAAGCAAACGATTTAGCTAGAAAAGGAACACACACTCCCACTAACTGGACCAGAACCATTCTGATTGCCACGTGAAAATCAACATAAAGCAGAACTCAGGAACCTGAAAATCTCCATCCGTAACTTGGAATGGGAATCCTCCAAGAAATTCGAAGAAATTTTAAAGAACTTACGCCCGAGAACAATCAAAGAATTAGATTGATTTAAGTAAGAACAATCTTTTTAACAGGACCCTGTCTCCTCAATGAACAACTCAGTAGATTGAAGCTAAGAAACAACGGTGATGCAGATCCTCAAGGGAAAATGGGGAAACACCAGAACACCTGTTCACTAAGTGCGCCGAGATCACAACTATTTGTGCCATAAACGTTGGTACAACTGATATTGGAGATGGAGAACTAACCTCTGTAAAACAGATACTGGCTTTTGTCATAGCCCTAATACTCTATGATGAGTTATAATTCAAGAAAGAGGGACTCAAAAGATCTGAAAGGTCGCAGTGATTAATTTCCCTCCTCCCATACAATCAACAACCTACGGTAATCGCAAAACATTTCCGATGCATCATCTGTCATCAATCATATCGAAATTGGCTCTAAAGCCTATAAACCTGACTAAATGAAATTTTGGCAAAAATGTTTAAATTTATTGTATAATTTAAGATATACCGAGCAGCTCTTCATTTTACTTTTTAGAGAAAATGATTGTAACAGATATTTTATTTAGATTAAAGCTGCAAAAATTAGTATAAACCGAATTTTATTATCGCCATGTTGGTCACATTGCGTCGCGATCAGCAACGTTGTCCTTTATTATTTGACAATTATCATAATTTCAGCCATTTCTTTTGTATAATATCGTGTTGTTGTTGAATCTTTGGGAGTAATTCACGTTTTACTTACCGATTTTTATAGTCTTTTTTTAAAAATTGTACTTTTAAGCACAAACGGTTCATTTAAGAACTAAATTTTGGAGTTTTTATATTACATTTCTTGAAATTATGTGTCGAAAATATGCCAAAGCATTTGATCAGTCGAAGGAAAGAACTTGTAGCTTTCCTAATAAACTATTTTGACGTGACAACGTGACAATAAAGGTCCTTTATTACCCTTCAGTGCAGTCAGAGAAGTAATTTTGATTGGTAAGCACCCATTTTACCATTTTCAAAGTTATTTCTACTTATTTCGATTTATAGCGAGTAGCTGCTGCTTTAAATTTAAATATTGCTACTGTGACTGTTAGAGTGACTACTGTTAATAAATAAATTAATAACTCAAATATTAAATAAAAAAATTATGTAATAAATATATTGTTTCCCAATTTTACAATAAGATTCATCTCATAAATCCATCACAATCTGACAGCGCTGTCGCCATCGCTTGTCACGCAAAGCTGAGTGAGTACTACTCGAGTTGATCACGTGCATCGAAAATTGTTTTGCGATTACTTTACAACGTTTATCTATTTATATTATTTGTCTAAAATTGTCCTATTGATAACTCATATTGATTTGCTCTTTGATACTTTTGAATTGATTGAAATGTGTGAACTTTTCGTTGCGAAATGATCCAAGAAATGATTTACTAAAATATTTTACTCTTTTTAAGATGCACCCTGTATATTCCAAGTATTTATCGTGGTTTTAATCCGATTTGCTGAACAAATACGCCGCGCCGGTCCGATCCTGTCGCTTGTACCGGTTCGCGATATATACAAGGCGGATCGTTCGACGACGCAAAAAGGGTCCCAATTAAAATATTTTCAGTCCGTCGACGATATTAAGTAGGTACGGTTTAATATTTATCCATTTAACACTTCTGCTTGTTATTAAAATAAGTTAAATGGTATCCGCGACCGGCGATATTACGACCAATAAAAACAATTTACGTTTTATAATTTTAATAAGGCAAATTTGCATTCGAAAGCGAATAATCGGGAGGAAAAAAATGAGCAAGCAACTGGTTAGTGTACGTTCTGATTAAAACTGGGAAAAAATCGCTTAATACCTCGCGCGATTGATGCGAAAGGAAATTGCTAATATGAAGGTAATTTTTATGAAAAACTAATCAGATCTTCATATTATCCTTGTTAGGATTGAGCATAGAGCAAGAAATAAGATATAGGTGTGGTATATTTACAAACTGTCTCAGGTGGTTATAAATTCTAGTAGTGGGAACTATCGAATGAATACTATCGAAACATTCGATAGTTGCATTTCATTCGAATAATTCGATAGCTAGTAAGAAAACATTCGTCGAAAACTATTCGAATAAAAATTATCGAATAGATGCGTCATCTGCCTTGAAATATAGTATTTTAACGTCACCTTTTCGCCTGTTTCAGGGCAGAGACAGGCGAAAAAGTTCATTGTAGAACATTCGCCAAAATTCACGGTAGACCTGATAAGCAGGGACAGAAAGACAGTCAAAGCTGTAGTAGGTCTACTAACAGAGCATTGTAAGCTGAATAGGCATCTAAAGCTGATGGGACTTACAGACGAAGCTATATGTAGGTTCTGCCAATCTGAAAAAGAAACGACAAAACACATTTTATGTATGGTAATAGGCAATGATATGCCATACAGAGAGGGTTCAGTCTTCAAGTTGCTAAACTTTGTGAAAAGAATAGGACTGGAGAATGTATCTAAGGATCAGAAGAGGACCACAATAAATAGATCTAAGAAGTTCTTAGTGGATCAGGCCGAAAGCCACCTTTAAGAATCTAATCTAATATAATCTAACGTCACCCTTTTGCTATCAAGGGTAATCTGGATGGGGTCTACTTAATTTACGAGGAACAAGAATCGCGGTTCTCGGCCATACTTGATGAGTGTAGAAATCAACTCTTACTCATGAGATATCCGATCGCATCTGGCTTCGAACCGGTGTGAATGAGCAATAATGTGTCAATAAATTTTACACTCCATAAATTCCTCAATAAGTAATTGATAATTTACGACTTGGCAGCTATAAATATTTTTCAAAACATCGAAAATGCTGAGAAGCGTCTTCAACATTTCCCTCGTATAATGAGAATAATGACATATCCATAGAAAAATAGCTTGATATAACTCAACAATCCATACATATATAAAAGCTCAAAGGGTTTTTTTGTTACATCCATTCCGCCGAAACCCCTTCACCAACTTGATGATTCTTTTCTTAAATGAAAGGTATATATGTCTAGATTTGTTATGAAGTATTTTTATATTGTTTAATGACTATTTCTTTGTGTAAAACGACTAAATTCTAAAACATACCTGAAAAACACCTACACACAATATTTTTAGCAACACAACAGTTTATATAGGACCAAAATATAAGACCATAGGTAGGATAAATAGTAATTTCACTATTTATTATTTTGGAGAGATTTTCTTCAGATTTTGCAAAATTTCGACTTTGGTTCGATTTCTAAAACACCCTATATATAATTAAAAAATAAAAAACACCATGGAAGAGCGCCATCCACCCTCTATCCAACCATACATAATTAGTTTCAGTCAATGGAAGTATGTAGTTAGAAAATTTTGAAAAAAAGTGTTAAAAAACAAGATTTCAAAATCATTTTGGGGCCAAAATTGAACTTCTTTGAAATACTTTGATTTCGATAACTTCTAGATTTATTAAGATTATTTATTTCAGACTGGTCTAATCAAACTTTTTATTTTTGCTATACAAAGAGTGTCATAAAATCGATGAAAAAATAAATAACGGTTTTTAAATTTTCGGATTTTCTAAATACATAATAATATTTAAAGAGAATAAAAATGCTCTTGAAAATGACATATTGACGGCTTTTTATAAATTTTAAGTAAAAATGTGTAATAAGCCAAAAATAATAAAATCGATTTTTTGAAAAGATATTATATACAGGGCGAGTCTTAAATAAGCGCAATTATTTTTAGCGGTAGTATATTTTGACATCAGAAACACGATTATGAGTTTTTTCGCAAAATTTTTTTTGAAAATTTGAAATTTTTTGAAAAACCATTTAGATTTTTTTTTGTTTTTAGTTAAAAACCATAATTATAGCAACATAGGTAGTAGATTAAATTTATCAGATAGAAAAACCCGAAAAGCTCCTGTAGTTTGGTTTGGGATCTACCAGCCCTAAAATATTTGCACTTATTCAAGACACCCTGTATAATACCCAGAAAATCGATAATTGCTAACTTTCATATGAAATACGATTAGCTCTAAAACTCTTAAAAACATAGTTTAAATAGTGCATTTGTAAGGCGCACTAGCTCTATCTATAAAGAAGTAAACAATCATTTAAATCAATGCATGAACGATTCGAGGTGTACGCGAACGTAGTCGCGGGAAAAAGCTAGTAGGTTATGAAATTCACGCAACATTCACGTTTTTCATTGTTTTATCCACATTTGACTATAAGATACCTGAGAAATTACGATGCTGCCAATATGTGTGTATCCAGAAAACGATTCGCATAGCAATGAGAATAACAAAATCGACTGCTTGGCTTTCCGCTAATCGAATACTTTCGCTTACCGCTTTGAAAGCGTAGCGTTTTTATGTCGAAGTTCCAGAATTCTGGCCCTGAATTCACTAATGCAGGAATTCACAGTGGACAACTTCATGCTTGACTGCACCCAATTTTTTCATTCAAATCAGTAGTTTTAGGATTTAGATTACACTTCATAATGGTCAGTGGATAAAAAGATAATAGTCAAGGATAAAAAGGTGCCCATCAACCTAAAGAAAAAGGCTTACGACAGCTATTTATATTCTACCTATGCTTACGTATGGCTTAGAGACTATGGTAATTACCCGAAAAACAGCAGAACAACTACGAGTAGCACAAAGAGCCATTGAACGAATCATGCTGGGAGTCACCCTTAGGGAAAAAAATACAGAACACCCACATATGTCAAAGAACAAAACTATTAGATGCTGTTAAAAAAGTGGCAAGTCTGAAGTGGCAATGGATAGAACATGTGTCAAGACAGGATCCAGACCGATGGCCCCGAAAAGTCATTCTGTGGAGACCTAGGGGAATATAAAAAAGTGTGGGCCGATCAAAAAAGAGATGGGTTTATGACGTCAGAACAGTGGCAGGAAGACAATGGATAAGATTGGCAAGAGATCGCGAGGCATGGAAAAACCTGGAAGAGGCCTATATCCAACACTGGATGGTGGAAGAGGCCTATATCCAACACTGGATGGAACCAGGCTGAGAAAGAAGAAAGTCCGAAATTATTTTAGCATCAATACTGAATCATTGAATACATTCATATAGAAAAGTAGACTTGACACTGACACTCTTAGTTAAAAAAAATAAACATTACCTACGCATAATTGTTACTAATATAATTAAAACATCTCTAAACCACGGACAATATACTTTTATGCTTTTCTGATGTAACGTTTTAAAAGCAATAAAGAACCAAATAAAAAAAACAGCAACCAATTATTTTCGCGGTTCGTAACGTAATTCATAAAATCACACACTGTTTGTAACTAATAAACGCGGCCAGAAGGTGTATTAACTGGTTTTATCATAATTAATAATGTGAAATTCGCATAACAGGTGCGCATTAAGCCAATTTAATACCGTTTTTCGTTTTAACGATACATTGTTTAGCGTCGAACAAAAAGGCGCTGTTTTGTTATTAAACGCGAGCTTCCTTTATTCGTTTTGTTCTCTTTTCTTTCTTTTCCCTGCTTATTTGGAATAGAATTAATTGGAGGAGGTGGTCGTTAGTTCTGTTTGATATATTGCGCTAAGTGTTATGGTTTAACTATTAATTTAAAAGCTACAAAATAGTTGGGTAGCTTTATTTAATACAGCCAAATGTCTATAGAATCTGGATGATTTTATTCTTATTGTTATATGTTATTTATTTTACTGTTTGCTTTTACTAGCCGAACATTATCAATATATTAATTGAATTGTAAAAAGATACAATAAAATTGCAATATTTCACAATCTCAGTAATGTTTTTTTTTTCTATGGCTGTTCTATGCCTGTGCTGTAAATTGCATAACAAAATGATTCTAATTAATTAACTGATAAATCCCAATGTATACAGATGTCCCCTGATTATCTTTACAAGAGAATTTTTTTTATTATTGACATTTTGAGAACAAATAAAAAGAAATAGTTTTATAAAAGGCTTACGTCAGATTTTTATTCATTTTTATGATATATTTTTAACAGCAGCATTTCATTTTCACACACCTGGTATATTACACTATTACACACCTAGTCTTCTTAGTTCCTGAAATACAAGGCGAATTTTAAAATGTTGCATTTTTCGACCCTCTTCGTATTTTGGTTTTAGTTGCGCCACTGAATTTTACTTGGAAATCTCTATGGAGCTCGATTTTCACCTTTTCGATAAGTCATAATATCCGAGATATGTATAAGAACTAACGAACAACTAAGAAGGCTAGGATGTGTGTACCATTTTTAGTTTCATAAAAAAGTAGCATTGTAATGTGAAAACCGCATCTTTGTACTTCTGCTCATAAACGAGAAACCTGTAAAACACGCGAAAATGGGTCTTCCTGTAAAAAGTACCACAAAATTTAATTTAATATAAGTTGTATTGTCATGTTCATTATGCTTTTATGTTTTTTTTTTATTGTTATATACCAGTTATTCTGAAAATAAGTATAGTTTTATTTTAAGTGGTTTTATTCTCATCTGTACCTACAATAAATTTATAATATGATACTTAGTAAGAAAATCACCTAATTGGTAATATAAGAAAATTGACTAACATTTAAAAAAGATACTTAAATTAAATTCTGGTTGTCTTGAATTGGGAGTAACTATATTGATTTGTCATTTCAATGACTTAAGTCTTTTTAAAACTGACCTGTTGCAGTTCTGACTGATTCATATCACAAGTAGGCACTGTTGTAATAAGACTACTGAATTCGAAACACCCTGTATATACGTTAAGTACAGGGTGGACCATTTTGGTTGTTTCTATAGGGTATCTAGGAAACCGTGAGAAATATTCAAATTTTGATACTGCAGTCTCGGGTTCTTTTTTCGAAAAAATCACAATGGCGCAAACGGATCGTGGCTATCTTGATCGGTTTCGAAGCTACAGGGGGATTCTCAAATTTTGTACTTTTTGAAGATGTTCGATAGCTTGTCAACAACTACGCAAAAATGAATGAAACATTCTAAAGGCACTTTTCTGTGTAGAATGCAGTGGCGTAGTCAGACTTTTTTCGAAAAAAATATTTTTTTAGATATTAACTATACTTATGATTTTTTAAATACAACCCCCTGTATATCTTTAAGTTTCCTGATTCAGTTTGGCAAGGGCTTCTCGAAAATATATAACACTATAGCTTTATTTTCACTATTAACTTTAAAATTCCGATTTATGTAAAGATATCGACTTTCCTCTTGGTGGGTCATGCCGAGTATTAAAGGAAACAAGGGAATATCTACTTTCAAATTAATCCATGTATTAGCAATTAATAAATTCGAACAATACAAAGCAAATAAAAAATAAGTGTGACAGAAACAAAAGAACATATTTTAATACAAACTCAACAGGTTACGTCAATCGGGCTTCTCAGTTACTATAAAAAATAAACAGCTTTTCGAATGTGTATGTTGGTTACAAAATTACTTTTTTTTTGTTTTTTTTTGTTTACAAAGCTACAACAAAATTATCTTGTAACTCTTGTAATGTTCTATTTGCATTTCGATAAATTTCGTTTTTCAGAAAGCCCCAGAGAAAGAAGTCCAATGGTGATATCAGGTGACCTAGGTGACTAGGATTAAACTATTTTCTGATCTTTTAAAAATGGCTAGGTTTGGTTGCTCGAGCTCAAAATACCGCTCAAAATATAAATCAGCTACCATTTGCTTATGTTTGTTAGACTCAATATAACATTCTAACATATTATATTTCTAACAATTTTCAAATTTACTCATTTTTTTATTATTTAAAATACACACACTTCAATCTGTTGAAATGAAATGTCACGGATCCATCAAAGGTATGTCCCGATCACCATAACAACCGTTTACTTTGTTACTCGGCGCGGCCTACTACTACCTGGATATTTTAAGAAGAATTTGAAATGTTGAAGTTAATAGTGAAAATAAATAAAGAGTGTTATATATTTTCGAGAAGCCCATGCCAAGCTGAATCAGGAAATTTAAAAATATACAGGGGGCTGTCATTTAAAAAAACAGTGGTATAGTTAATACCTAAAAAAATATTTTTTTCGAAAAAAGTCTGACTACGCCACTGCATTCTACACAGAAAAGTACCTTTAAAATGAATAATTCATTTTTGCGTAGTTGCTGAAATAAACTAACTATCGAACATCTTCAAAAAGTACAAAATTTGAGAAACCCCCTGTAGCTTCGCAACCGATCAAGATAGCCACGATCCGTTTGCAGCATTGTGATTTTTTCAAGAAAAGAACCCGAGACTGCAGTATCAAAATTCGAATATTTCTTACGGTTTCCTAGATACCCTATAGAAACAACCAAAATGGTCCACCCTGTACAGAGAATATCCTAAATGAAGCGTTCGACAAATAAGAATTAGTTTATTTATCGAGACGCAAACGTGGAAGGTTGTTTGAGATGCGGCCGATTTACATAGAAATTATGAGTAAAGCCGCAGGAATGTCGCCTTTTTCTCTTTCGACGCCAATTAAAAAGCAATAAAACGAGAGAATCATCGCCGCGTTGAAATTATATATCATCAAAACGGACCGATTTGGACGCGGTCACCTGACTGTACAGGGTGAGACAAAAACTATCAATCATTTTCATCTACCTTTTCAGTCTTTTGATTACGTTCAAAGTTTTTTTATGGGTAATTATGTAATAATATAACTACAAATATTGTAGATAAATAATTGACCAAATCAAATCCAACCAAAAGAATCAATACCAGAAGATGAAATAAAATGTCTTCTTGAGCTGACATTATGTTTAATTTTGAAAGTTTACACAACGTTTCGGTCAGATGAAACACAGTGATGAGTTAGAGTGGTCTTAGTATTGTCGTTTATTTGAAAAAAAACTAAACATTATTTGAATTATACAATAGTATATGTTGGTAGACCAATAAGCCTACTACCAGTAAGATACAAGATATGTACAAGCTGTTTACAGCCACATTAGAAGAACTCTTCCGTCAACTGCACTGGACGAACAAAGGATTAAAAATCGATGGAGAATATCTTAACCATCTAAGAGTCGCTGATGACATAGTCCTAATTGCCAATAATCCTCAAGAACTACAAGCACGAATTAACAAATTAAATCAGCCAGCATAAAGTGGGTCTCAAAATGAATTTAGCAAAAACTAAAGTAATGTACAACGAATTAGTGGAGAGAAGAGACATTCTAGTGAATAACACAACACTGGAAATAGTACAGACATAGACACAATACAGACAACATAGACACACAGAAATTAAACAGAAGAATTAAGTTAGCATAGAGTACTTATGGAAGAAACTCAATCATATTTAAATCTAGAATGCCACTCTATCTAAAGTAGAAAACATTCGACCAATGTGTACTACCAGTCATGACCTCTGCATGCGCAATTTGGACATTTAAAACGGACATCATAAGGAAACTGCAGGAACTCAATGGAACGAAATATGCTGGGAACAACCAAGAGAGGCCGTAAAAGAATAGAGTGGATACGACAAAAGACCCAGGTAATAGAGATCATCCACAGAGTCAAATCCCTCAAATGGCAATGGGCAGAACACCTGGCAAGATAGACCACCACATGGGTTAAAAAACCTACTCTTCAATTAGTCAAGCTTTCGAGAAATGTATTCCCATCGTCAGGAGAGTTTCATGAGTTAATTAACAAATCAACATCTTCTGCACAATAAGGCCTTATAATACCTGGATTGATAAAATATATGACCAATGAATGCAAATTTTACAGAACAGAAATAGTCTCAGAGTTATAGGATGGAATCACCCATATTTTTCTTATTCACATACCTTGTTGGACACCCTGTATACATACATAAACAGCTAAATGATAGTTTTAGGTAAACTCGAGCCTTGTAATCACCATGAATGAATATTAGGCATTAGCATAGTCGCACCTCAACAGATATAATCATTAAGGTATCGTGCAGACGGACTTGTCTCCGTCTTCGGGACAGGAAACACGAGATTCGATAAACACAGCCTTTCAGATTACCATTAAGGTTAATTTTGCTCTGGTTTGCCCATCAAATCCCCTTTTTATTTAGAAATTTCCGATCCCATTTCGAAAATTAGGTCTTTAAGAAATATTATTTTGTATTTCAACATTAAACTTCATTGAAAAGATGAATCCTTAGATCTTATAAGATCTAAGGATGAATCAGGCACGAAATGAAAGTTGTATAATAAGAATGAAACATGCACAGGACTTTATATCAACAGTGAAGGTTTGTTGCCAATGATTCTCTGAATAGATACTTAAATTTCACATCTAATCACAGTATAAGTGTAGAAAAAGTATTTTAAAAAGTTTATATCATAGGGCAAAAATAATATGTTCAGACGACATTTCACTAAACAGAGATATAAACCACATAAAAAATACATAAAAAACGGCTATCCACCATATTTTATTGGCAAAACATTAAACGAATTACAAACCCCAAATCATATACACAATGATAACAATACACAATGTAAGAAGGATAGGAAAACAATGTAACATACGAACACCTTTCAAAACACAAAATACACTTAGATCCATTTTATCACATACTAAACCAATGAATACAGAACAACAAACAAAAAATGTAATATACAAAATACCATGTGAATGCGATAAATTTTACATTGGTGAAACATCTAGACCCTTAAATGTTCGAATTAAAGAACACAAAGATTATTTAAGAAAGGGAGATTTTTATAAATCTAAGATTTGTCAGCATTCATGGGACACAGGGCACAGAATAAATTTTAATAACGCCAAAATTATAATGAAAGAAGCGATAGCCTCTAAAAAAAAATAAAAGAGGCTTTTTTAATACAATCTAATAAAAATAAATGTATTGCTCATACATCTGTAGTTGTTAGTAATGTATGGAAATCGCTTCTTTGATTTGAAAGAAAATAACATAAATAAACATAACATATTTATGTAAAAATTAAAAATAATCATACAGAAAGTTTGGGGCCTTTTGGTTTTACCTTATTAAGTAATTGTTATCAGGTAGTAATTGTTAATTTTGAAGTTTAACTTGATATAATGTCATTTTAACAGAACGTGAACGGTTTTTGTAGATGCATCTGTTTTAAAAAAAATTAAGTGTTCCCGAATAGTTGAATTTAAATATTTTAAATAGTTTTTTTTTTCTTTATTCTTTGTATTTTTTTTTGCTTCCGATGACGGAAAGAGATCCTTTTTTTCGTTAACTTCGTTAACTTCGAAAAACTTTCCGAAACGTTAAGAATTTTTTTGTTTGTTAGGCAAATTTATATATCTGTAAACCTAGCTGCTGACAGGCAGTTTCCGTTTGGATTAACACAGCAGTGTTTAGAAAAAATAACTATTTTATTTTGTAGATTTTCTTGCAGTGGCGAAATACCCATATGGGATTTTTTGGAGAGACTCTATGAATCAAACGTTTGCTCTAAACTGTCACAAATTAAATGACAATTAAACTGACACGTAATTGAGCTTATGCTTAGAAAAAAAAACTATTATTACGGAATAAACAACAATCGCCAACCGGACTCGTTATGCGACTAATTTACTAGTAAATTCACGCGATTTACAATAATAATCGGCTCCAAACGAACAACAATAAACCGGCACAAATTACGCAGCGGCTAACGTGGGGACATTATCGTTAATTTCTCTACTGAAACCGCAGAATCCACACTTCCTTTGCATTGTTCAGTCCCGTTAAAAATGTATGAAAAGAGACGAAAAACACGGGAAGACCGCTTTCAACGTCATTTTAAACATTAATTTATTTATATATAGATCTAATGGAAACGGAAGCGTTGGTTTGTATAATAATGTCCAATACATTTAATGCATAACTCCATATCTCGAGCCTAGAAGCAAGCTATGTTAAGTCCAAAATTGGCATATTTGGGATATACGGGGTGCTACAAATTTGAGGTACAAGCATTGATATCTCGGAATCCGTAATAGATACGAGGATTTTTTCACTCATAATGAGTCATTGTGTGTTGGTGTCTATCTGTCTGTCTGTCTGTCTGTCCGTCTGTAATACGATAACTCAAAAACCGCTAAACCGATTTTAACAAAATTTGGCACAAAAATACTGTGGCACCCGAGAATTTGCCCATTAGTTTTTGGTGGGGGTGGGGGGTTGGTAAGGGGGTATGGGAGGGGGTTAAACATTTTAAAAAATCGTAACTCCAAAATTACAGTAGCTAGCGAAACGCGGAACTCCAAACTCCCATCGGACGCGACCCCAGGTGGCGGACAGGGGAAATAACCGCGGACCAAAATTGGAAACTAAAAGAACTGCCTACCAACTTTTTATTAACATATTTTCGTATGGGCGGCTATACGTGCCTCCCGGCGCAAATTTTTTTAATACGAACCTGCATTTTTATTTCAGGTTTCGAAAGAACTCGGTCTCCTGAGTACAATGATATGCTTAACAACAACAAAACTTTTTAATTACTTACTTACTTAAATAATTTAAAAAATAGAGTCAGACGTGAAATTATTTAATCTGATTATATTCATCGCAACAATATTGATCAGCGCTAATTATCATTCAATTAGGAAAATCGAGCCAAATATAAGTTTCAAATAAATAATATCCATGTCAGCAATTTAAAGATAATATTTTTAATTTTTTTTATTGTGAATTTGAAATCTCAGTGTACGATCTAATAATATATGCATAATATTAATAATAGTATAAATGATTCAACTTCTACAAACTATTTTCTAATGCTCTACATGTTCGAAAAAAAAACCTTCCTATTGCACATATTTATTATTCGTTCAATTTTATTTATACCTGTTTGAACAAATCTTCTTCTTATACTTCCGCATGCATTTTCTACTCTTTATTATAAATGTTGAAAAATATTGATTTCGCTTTTACAAATGACGTCAAATAATGGGGTGAATGATGTCGATTCCATCTCTTAATACATGAATACATTGACAGGATTATTCTCCTTCCTTAATCTTTAATGCCAAAGCTGTAACGTCAAAGATTTCAACCTCTATTATATTAGTCTAAGTTAATTAACATAATTCACCGCCGAAAAGTGCTTCATAGAAGGAGCATTTAAGCATTTGTCGAAATCCAAAAAAAAATAGCTAACAATTCGTTTGCGTGTCTACCTTGAGGCTCCATTTGAATATCGGCCGAATCATCGGCCAAAAATACAACTACCGTTTTGTTGCTGGTGCCTTTGAAACATCTCGAAACCCAGAAAAAGTCGGGTTTAATCATACAGGACCGGGCAGAATTAAGATGTTTATCTACACGTGATTCGTGCTAATCGTCTCCGTAACAATAGAAATCGGATCCTAATAGAAAATCGATTTATTCGGATGGAAGAAAGAAGATATTGTGCCTCGTGGCAAAGTTCTTTGAATCTATTGTAAACAAAGGAATATTTTTAAAACTTGTTTATGTTTTAATTGGAAGCTTTAAATTTGCTGTTATTGGAATTTTAATGAACTAGTAACCTAGATAAGCGGCTACAAGAATCTTAAGAATTTAGAAGAAAATTGATTCACGTATTTGAGAAAATCCATATGTAATTTTGGGTTTGTAAAATTACACCCCTTATGCCTCGATACTCCCCTTACAGTCTGCTATCTCATGAATAATATTTCATTTAATAAACAACCCCAATAAGTGATAGATTTATAGGGTGTTTATAATAGTTTTTGTTACCTATTTTCCTGACGGGGATAAACTAAATACAACCAGCAATAAAGTGGGTCTGAAAATGAATTTAGTAAAAATTAAAGTAATGTAGCGGGTGTCCCACTAAGAATAGCTCTCGGCTGTATCTCGGAAAGTATTAGCCGTAGGGTTTACGGAAAAAAAATATTTATAACTAAAAGGGCTATGAGAAATTGCTGGAAATTATTTTCAACTTTGTAGAACGACGGCTAGAGGGCGCAACTGCAACAAAAAATGTGAAAATGGAGCTTTTACACAATTTTGCCTACATAAACTGTACTATAAGTGATAGCTTCATAATTATCAGTAAATTTTGAATATTTTTTGTTAGAGCCATTTTCCCCTATCTACCAAAATGAAGTGGTGGGGGAAGGTTAGATCTATTTTTATTTAAATATTAATAATTCTGGACTGGATGATCGGAATCCAACACGCGAGGGCTCGTTTAAAAGAGCGTTTCTTACTCTATTATGTACCATATAAACAATATAGCTTATGCTTTTAAACATTAGTTAAGCTTTTGAACGTAGACGCTAGGGGGCGTTGCCTTACAATTTAACAAACATTGCGCGATTTCAATCAAAAAAATTAAATGTAATAGTATATGTAATTTTAGCTGATAGTAAAGAGTAGTAAAAGCTTAAAGAGTCAGCGAAAACCGCATCTTGATATCTTCTTTCAAACCGAAGATATTAGCAAAATTATAATAGATACCAAAATATAAGCCCTTAATTACATTATTTTTACAACACGGTATCAGTCCTCTTAATTATGCCCATTCTAACAAAAAAATAAGATAGAAACAGTTAGTTTATTTTAAAATCGACGAAATACCAGAATACCATAATACCAGAGGTATTAATATCTAATAAGATATTAATAACAGTGAACAAGAAACGATGATTCGGTGAAGTCATGGTAGGTTTTGGAAAAAAGTTGCTTTTGACGTAATAGTATAAACGTCAAATTGTTATTAGATCAACATTTTGATAGTCTTATCAGCGTTTGTTATATTTTAATTGCATTTTTTTCAAAATGCGTTTATTATTTGAAATAGTTGGAAGTTGTTAAAAGTATTTTCTCTTTTAAACGAGCCCTCGCTTGTTGGATTCCGATCATCCAGTCCAGAGTTATTAATATTTAAATAAAAATAGATCTAACCTTCCCCCACCACTTTATTTTGGTAGATAGGGAAAAATGGCTTTAACAAGAAATATTCAAAATTTACTGAAGATTATGAAGCTGTTACTTATAGTATACCTTATCTAGGCAAAATTGTGTAAAAACTCCATTTCCTTGTTTTTTGTTGCAGTTGCGCCCCCCAGCGGTCGTTCTACAAACTTGAAAATAATTTCCAGCAATTTTCCATAGCCTCTTTAGTTATAAATATTTTTTTCCGCAGCCCCTACGGCTAATACTTTCCGAGATACAGCCGAGAGCTATTCTTAGTGGGACACCCTGTACAACAAACTAGTGGAAAAAAAGACATTCTAATATATAAAGGTGCGTATTCATTATCCGAACGAACGAACGAACGAACGAACGAATGAAAGTGCGGTATATTTAGACGGGGACCGAACGCATGCGGCCGTTCGTTCGTTCGTTCGCTCGACCATCCGTTTCGAGTCGGTACATCAAAAGCGTTCGCGTCCAGTCTTCTCGTGCGGTTCTATCGTACGGTCCCCGTCCATACCATTAGCGAACATTCGTTCGTTCGTTCGTTCGTTCGGATAATGAATACGCACCTTAACACGACACTGGAAATAGTAGAAGAATACAAATATTTGGGACAACTAATATACAGCTCGGGATCTCTACTACCAGAAATCAACCGAAGAATTAAGTTAGCATGGAGTACTTATGGAAAAAACTCAATCATATTCAAATCTAAAATACCACTCTATCTAAAGAAGAAAACATTCACCAGTGTGTACTCATGACCAATGTCATGACCTAGCATAGGTCGCATGTATAGGTCATGATCTAGTAGACCTAGTCATGACCTATGCATGCGAAACCTGGACACTTAAAACGTACATCATAAGGAAACTGCAGGTCGCACAACGCTCAATGAAACGAAATATGCTGGGAATAATCAACCAATAACTAGGAGACCGTAAAAGAATAGATTGGATACGACAAAAGACCCAGGTAATAGGTGTCATTCACAGAGTCAAATCCCTTAAATGACGTTGGGCAGGACACCTGGCAAGAAGAACGAATGGGCAACAGATGGGCCACAAAAATTACAGCATAGTACCCATGAGGAATTAAGAGACCTAGAGTCTTCTTTTGTAATCTAATGTTCTGCGTCTCAATTTTATGAATTTAATTAATTTATAATTATTTTAAGACCCAGGTATAGTGGCAATGGGCAGAACACCTAGCAAGAAGGTCGGACAACAAATGGACCACAGAGATTACAGCATGATACACACGAAGAATTAATAGATATATAGAAGAAAAAAAAACAAACCTGAGATCGGGATCATGATATTAGAACATTAGCAGGGATAACTTTGGCCCACATAGCCAACAATAGAGAATAATGGACTCAACTACAAAGAAAGTATGGGAGGGAGGCTACACCATAATTGGAAATGGTTGAATGGGCTGAGGATGATGATGATGATAATTTTCCTGACTTAAGGGGTTTCTGAAACAAGTGATTCAATTGCTAAAATTTGGAACCTTTGGTGTTCAAACAACAGCAAAATAAATGACTAATTCACCACATACACCAAAACACTTTACTTTTGCACTGGACGCGCGTTTTGCTAACCATATTAGCATCATCAGCAGAAGATTAAAACTAAAGAAATGTTAATTATAAAACATATTCGAATTATAGAAATAGCTCTGGAAGTTTGATTTAAGAAAATATTTATAGTAATATAATCCTCAATAAACAAATGTAAGAAGCTGATATTTATAATAACAGTTTAAAGTTGAGTTAACGATTTATTTTTGCTGCTAAGAATGATCTGGACGGAGTCTACGTTGTTTACTCGAAATGCGAACCTACCCTCTCAGTCAAACAATAGCTTACCGACTTAGCGACTGTCAAAATGTCTTGTATCTAAAAGACTCTTACGAGATATCCGAATGCATCCGGCCTCTAATCAGCGTGAATGAGCAGTGCATTTTGATAGATTTTACACTCTTGCTATGGAACAACAATACGACAGAATTTCCTTGCATATACCCATACCGGGAACTAATGTTTTGACTTAGCTGGGCCGTTGTCCACATGGGTAATCCTAAAATTTATCTTAATTATAATTTTAACGTAGAAAAGGGGCTGTGAATGGTTGCAGTAGTATCAGCGTAATCTTTTCAAGGAAATTCAATGTGTTTGTGCAAAATTTAAATAGTAGATTAAGTAAAAGTAGATGAAAAATATTTTTTTTTATTTTGAAACAACTTCCAAACGAATATTGTAGGATAAATAAAACCTTTGGATTGATCCCAAAGCTTTCTCTATCAAAATCATTTAACATTTTTATTCTAAAGAGAAAAAGGGGGTACAATTATACAAGCATACAAAACCCAATTTATAACACGAAACGTTGATTTTTCCAAATCACACTTAACAATGTCACACCGAAGCGTATGAATCATTGCTAGTCATGCCTAATAGCCTTTGTGTATCTGCATTCGTTTCTTTCTCATTTTCGTTTCTTATCAAAAAAACCTAATTACGATCAAAACTAGTGCCTTTTATCTGAAATCGTACGGTTAATTTGTAGAATTCTCCAGCCCACTCAAGGAATAAAGCTGTGTAAAAAGCAGGGTTGGATCTATAATAACTGAAGTAACCAGAATAGTCTGTCCAACGAGAGACTACATGATAGTGGCAGTTAGGCAGTTAGGTCTGTCATTTTAATTTACAAGATAAATTGTATTTTCTGACGTATTTTGATGTCGTCTGTCGAAGTCTGTGTAAAAAGCAGGGTTGGATCTATAATAACTGAAGTAACCAGAATAGTCTGTCCAACGAGAGACTACATGATAGTGACAGTTAGGTCTGTCATTTTAATTTACAAGATAAATTGTATTTTCTGACGTATTTTGATGTCGTCTGTCGAAGTCTCTATTGGCTGGTTAGACCTACTTTTAAAACGAAATTCATATCCACATATAATAATCTCCAAATATCCACAATAGGTATCTCAAAACTAGAGTATTATAATCAATGTATATTCCCTGTGCTCACTTACGGATCTCAAATGGCAAATGCTTGCAATATAAGTTTGTCGGTGACAATATCAGACAAAGGGACGATCGATGGATAATAAACTGGAGGCCCAGGGAAAGTTAATGAAGACCTCAGATGAAATGGGCAGAAGATCTGAGGAAACATGCAGGCACTAGATGGATGAACATGGTGACAGACAGAGAAGAGTGGCAGAGATTGAAGGAGGCCTATATCCAACTATGCACCGAAGAAGGTAAAATAGATAGATAAATAGATAGAATTCTGGTATCACAATGACGTACCTATTATTAAATATATTAGCTACTAACAATAATTATTATAGATCGTGTAGATTATTTAATTGAACAGTAACCTATAATGTAGCAAATACGATAAAATAATACTTTGTAACTAATAATATACAATGTAACTCTGGCCCATCCTTGGCAAAAAGTGAGTTTCGGTTCGTGTGAGGTTTTTATCGCCCAGTGGCGCCCTCATACCCCAAGACGGGGTAAGTAATAGCGTTAGATTAGCGATTCGACGAGGTAATAAACGTTAAAGTAACGGGCGCGGGTGGCTCGCCCTAATGGGACGCAATTACCTTATGAACGTTTCGCGTGTCGTTAAATGGGTGACCGCCGCGCCGGTCCTCAGAGCGACAGGGAAAATGGCATAGAGACGACATTTGTTTACACTGAGCAACGGAAAAAAGTATTCGACTTGTATCCTAAGTTGACGAATACTTTTTGTTAAGGAGAAGGACAGTGTTAATCTGGACAGGGTCTACTTTGGTTACGAGCAATTCGGAACTGATGTTCTTAGCAAGTTAGTTGACTATGGAGTCTTACAAGATATTCGATCTGAATTAACAACTACATCTCAATAGATGTTTCATTCTTGCGTTAAAACAACAGCACAACGGAATTTTTTCCAAATATCTTTCTTCAATCCCTTTTCTTATCGTAAACCGTTTCAAAGTTATGGTACTTTTAATGGAAAAAGATTTTTTACGTGTTACTTAAATGGAAAACTTTGGATGTTCACCGACACCTTTTAAAATTGAGCTAAAAATCCTGTCTTCTGGGGATATTTTTTTCTCTGTTATTAGGTTCATTTATTAGGTCCATAAAGTCCATAGATTAGTTTTTTTGGCTTCACAACTTTGGTTTTCTAACTTATTTATTTTTATTCTGGAACATAAAACTAAAGGTAATTATTTTATTAAACATATTAATATTTTTTTTTAAATGCTATACAAAATAGATTACCAAATCGTCATTATCATGATCAACAATTTCCAATTATGATGTAGCTTACCTCACATATTTAGATACTCTCTTTGTAATTGGGCCCATTGTTGTCTATTGTTGGCTATGCTGGCTCAAGTTATCTCTGATAGTTTCCTAATATCATGGCCCCATCTCAGGTTTGGTCTTCTTTTACATCTCTTAATTCTTCGTGTGTACCATGCTGTAATCTTTGTGGTCCATTTGTTGTCAGACCTTCTTGCCAGGTCTCCTGCCCTGTGCCACTTAAGGGATTTGATTCTGCGGATGACATCTATACCTGGGTCTTTTGTAGTATCCACTCTATTCTTTTACGGTTTTACTTTCTTGGTTATTTCCAGCATATTTTGTTCCATTGAGCGTTGTGCGACCTGCAGTTTTTTTATAATGTCTGGTAGTACACATTGGTCGATTTTTTTTCTTTAGATAACGGGGCATTTTAGATTTTATTATGATTGAGTTTCTTTCATCCTAAATTAATTAAATTCATAAAATTGAGACGCAGAACATTAAATTACAAAATAAAAAAATATATTTTTTTTGACCTAAACTAATGTTTTGCTAACTGTGGATATTAGGTGTAAATAATATAAATTTAAAAAATATAAAATGAGTGTCATAGTTTTCAAAATTATGCCAAGAAGTAGGTATCTGTTAGTAACGTGTATATTACTCAGGAACATAGGGGCGCTGACCTTATTGAACAAGAATCTGTCAATTGTCACATTTTAAATTAAGAATTGGAGAGTTCTTTTCTAGATGTAGACACAGAAAGCTCTCAAACAGTTTAGAGCATGCATTAGAAGCATGCCAATGACTGAAAATGGAGTTCTAACCAAAACCAATTATAGAAACATTGTAGTAGTTTTCACAGATCACTGAAATTTTAACCTCTTTTAGTCGCCCACAAAAAACATCTTACTGAGGAGAAGAAGTATACCTACTAAAAACATTTTTGTATTGAAGCCGATAGTTGACAAAACATTATTTTCTGAATACAGTGCACCTGTTTATAGCAGATTATAATGCCTGGGTGACACATATCTGCAATATAAGAACATAGGACGTATCAGGCCATCATGATCTACTCCTTAGTAAAAAAGGAAATATTGTCTACCTTTACAAGAGCGATATTTTGTAATATTATCACTAACTGAAAACTGCATGCTCAGGTTAGAATCCGATATTAACAAATATACCATCTTCTTACAGTGTCATTCTCTGTACAGAACGTAGGCTTTAGTATCACCAGTTTTTCACAAGTGAGTTCATGGGATATTTACCATCTAGTCCCAACAGCACTATTTGAAAAGCTGTACTTATCTGCCTTAAGAAGGAGGCGCGATTGTCAAGTCAACTCTATTTAGAGAAATAAATAGTTTTATTAATAAGGTTCCTACGAAGAATAGGTTTGTCGTGGGCGGCATTCGGTAAACTAAAGCATATACTGAGATCTGATCTTCCAATATGTTTAAAAAGAATTACCTTTAACCAGTGTGTCTTGCTTATCCTCCGTATGGAGCTGAAACATTTACTTTGACAAAAAAGAACATACGTAGAATACAGGTCATGCAACGAAAAATGCAAAGGTCCATGATGGGAGTTATACTTAGGGATAAAATCATACCTTACAAAATCGAACAGGAGTAAGAGATGCGGTGATATCTGTCTTATATTTTAAATGGAAATGGGCAGGACATGTGGCTAGGATAACAGATGGACGGTGGACAAAGAGTCTTGTGGAATGGAAACCAAGACACGAGACCTATAGATGCAGAAGACGACCTCCTAGTCGATGGAGAGATGATATTAAGAGAGTGGTTGGAAACTAGATTCAAGAGGTACAAAATAGAAAGAAATCGCTAGAGTTGAGGGAGGCTTTTGTTCAACAGTGGACGGAATAAGCTAAATGATGACGATGAAATAAGTTTCCCGGGGATCGAACTTTGTACTCTTGGGTCAGCGGTATGACACATTTGCCGCTGAGCTACGGCTACAAAACAAATTGGTGAGTGGCTTTTTATTTGAACTAAAACATTAGAAACACACTATTATTTTTCATCAGCGCATAGGGAGTATGGGGCTTTAACTGTATGCTGTTTTCATTTTTTCTATTTAGAAAAAAATCCGTTTTTTATTACTCTAAACTTTGGGAATTCGAAAGTCCTTTCCATATTATTCCACGAATTTTTCTTTACAATTGTTCACCTTCCATCTGATAAGTCAACCGAATTTCGGGCTTTTTGAGGGGAAACTAGATTCTTTTATCGTGTTAAATTTGCCGTAATTCTTTCTGGTTCTGTTGTTTGTGTTCGAATGTGTGTACTTTTCTTTCGATTAAGGTGTTTTAATGTGTTGCGTGATACGAAAGAATTTGTCATAATTTTTGTCGATTAGCTTTTGATTAGAACTTGAATAGAGTCAAGTGGAAAATGAACGATATAAATTAGATTAAAAGATAAGCTAATTATTTGCAGCTTGGAGGAAAAGTTAAGCAACGTTAGAGTTTAGACGAATGATCATTTTTAAAAATTCTTTAGCTATAATAAAATACAAACTTGGTATAATAAACAAGTACAGGGTGAGTCTTAAATAAGTGCAAATATATTCAGAATAAAAGAAACGTTTTTTCGCTTTACCGTTTTTCAAATAAGTCCAAAATAACCGAGTTATTTTAGACACTTTGAAAATTTAAAAAAATTATTTTTTGCTTAAATTTTGAGAACCACTAGATCTTTTCTAGGTTTTCTTTTTTTGCAAATTTAATCTACTACCTATGTTGCCAAATTATCAAGTAATTATGTTTTAATAAATTGTTTATTTAATAAACTTTTTTTGTGAAAAAAAACTCATAGCCGTGTTTCTGGGGCCGAAATACACATACATACATACATACATAAATTATTTGTAAAAAAAATGTTTTCCTAAATATGTTAATGAGCCACCCTCGTTCCATTTGAAAAAATTAAATTATGATTAAAAATACGATTTAGGCATCTTTTAACCGGCCAGGAAAAGACACTAAAAACAATAGACGATCAAATCTATTTTTCCAAGGCTCCTTGATTAAAAATTAGTGTTTTTAACACAGCCATGGCACTCTAGATTTAAATTTAAAATACGATCTTTTCTAAGCGAAGATGTCAAAAGTTGACATATGATATGTTATTCTATTCAGAGAGTCATTTTCTATAGAATAAAGTAAAAAGTTGTAGTAATTTTCGGTGAAACAGGAAGTGATCGAAAAGAACTGAATACGTCAATCAATCCTAATTTATGTCATATAGTAACATACCAAATCTCGTTTTTTATCTGAAAAAATAAAAAAGAAAGTTATGGGGCCACTTTTGAGACGCATCGGGTAGAAAAAATCCAATATTGCGGACTTCACATACTAACACTGTATTAATGATCAACAATATCGTGTAGTGACCCTATAGACAATGAGACAATATCTCCCATCTTTATCTACCAAATAGTCCAAAACCTCAAACAAAAAAATATCTGAAACTTTTAAGCATTCAGAAATATAAGAAAAATATTTATTTATACCACATATTTTCATCAAACTTTTCCTTTCATAAATAACTAATAATATTAGATTTTGGTCTATAAAAAAACACCAATTTACTGTTTCCCCACAAAACCTAGAATTTTAATGGATTATGGCCAACTCAATGAATTCGAATCATAGATAGGAAATAGATTTCGTTGGAACCATTATAGGAAGTAAGGATTAACGTCAACTATAACAATAGAGGGCCTAAGCATTCTCATTTAAACTAAGTTTTTGTCGGCCACACAAAAGGTGCGTAGATTGGTTTGCGTTTATTGAAAGGGTGTTAGTTGAATGTGTGTGAAAAGTCAAAATTTCTTTAAAAAGAACAGGAAAATACTTATCAACGTGTCGTATCAGTAGAATTATAGTAACATGAAATACATGGTGTTTCCTAAATATAGGTACTTGCATATATATAAAAATATATGTATAATAGAGAGTTCATACCAAATAAACTTTTAGTCACGTGATTAAGCTTGACATGCACAGCGTTGCTCACTTTTATATATTTTCTTTTAATCAAAATATTTTAGGAAACAAAAATAAATTAATTATAAATATATAAACAGTTATTATTTACATCAAGAAAATTCACCTTCTTAACAGCACTTAAGGGACATAAAGGGTCATTACTACGACTTTCCCGTTCAAAATATTCTAATAAAGTTGCGATAAGTTTTTTACGGCTATTAAAGGCGATATAGCGATTTTGTAGCAACCAAGTTGAGCAATAAAATTGCTTCTAAATTTCTTGGGAATTTAGTTGATTGGAACGGACCATTTATAAGGCGACATTCAAGCAATTTGATGTCAATAAATTTTTCTGGAACTTAATCGAGAATTTCCGACACTCTCCTATTCACGTACTAAATAAAAATAGTTGAGCAACCCGGTTGCCGACCGACGTCCACTGATTGGGAGATCTGCGTACAACCTCTTTAAATTGCTGACAATCGCAACCCGATTCACCTTCCGCACTGTAAATCAAAAGATTGCTTTGCAACCACGATATCGCTTTCAATTTGATTGAAATGACGCACGAACCTGGAGATTTTCCATGGCTTGATGTGACACAAACATTTTTTGGAAGCTTCCTAAAAATAGAGATTTTTTCTCAAAAAGTATGCATGGAGGTGTTTTTTTTTACAAGAGACAGAAAATGTAGTAAATACTAGGACCATTTTACGCTAAAAATTCGGTCGTCAGTTGGAAAATATTTATACCAAAATTTATGTAGGTGTAGGGGTAGTTTTCACTCTTACCGTAATTTTTCTTGATTTTTGTAAAAGTCAAATTTTAAAGCGCTTAGCAAAACATCGACACCCCAAATCTCATTCAAATCGGAATAACGGTTCTTAAAATATCTTAAAAAATGTTTTGAAGCTCTTTAAAAAATTAAAATTTATCCAACAGACACTACTTATACAGACATTACTCTGTATGCATATAAAATAAATAATATCACACGCGTGAATTTTTGAAGTTATAACACACTAGTGTGGCTTCAAAGCCACACCATTTTATAGAAATTAAATTATTAATTCAATTATTTATTTAAATTAACATTAAATGAAAATTATTTTTTTTTTGTAGATTCAGAAATTGTAAAACCTTGTATGCCTCCAGATGATGTCCCTCCACTGCTTGAAATAGGCTCTGTCATTACAACGGCTCGTTCTGGAACACTTAAAGCACCTTGAATCTTTCAAGCAACCGTTGCAGACCGCCATCCTCCGTGTCTTTTTAACAATGCCATGTTCACTCCTGCATTTGCCAGTAATGTAGCGGATGATCTATTCATACAATGGCCAGTGTATTGCTCAGGATGTTATAAGGCCCAAGTACTTGCGGAAGATCTTCCTGAATCATTTTTCTTTAAAATCTGACTTGCTGGTTGATACACTGATAAAAAAGATAGACTTGAACTGAAGTCGTCATCGTTCTTGAAAAAAAAATTAAAGTGACAAGAGAATTTATTTTAGTGTAAAAGAAAATATTTTGCCTGAAGAAAAATAAAATGAATAAATATTATTCAAAAACTGGTTCTCTTGAAAAATTCGAAAATTTCTCTTGAATCTATTTTCATTCAACCAAGTGCAAAGTTACTTTGTTTTAAGATAATAAGAAAAATACGCTAGGAAGTACTTCATTCAAGAAACATGGCCATTTTTCCAATAGCTAAATACTCTTTGATGAAAAATAATAACGACACGCAAAGACGATGACGAAGGACCCGGTATATACAATCAGATGGCAGTCCGATCAGTCTCACGTCGCATTTCATAGGTCGCACATCATAGTACGCACGGGTTTTGTTGCTTGGAATTTTCCACTTTGAATTTTTGCATAATTTGCTTTTTAAGCGCATATTGTATAACAAATTAGTGATCGTTATTAACATGCATTTGTCATTTTTTCAAAATTTTAGGATATATGGATTCTTAAAGGTCAGTTTCTGAAAAAAAGGATATTAGAGCATTTATTTGCTATATATTTGAGCCTGTAAGAGACATTTACCTAAACATCTCAAAACCAAAGATTTTAAAACATATTTAACACATTGATAACGAATACCTTTTTTGGCCCAAGAATACAAAAATGAAGCCAACATACAGGGTGTGTTCCATAAGAAAAAATATGCGTGACTATAGATAGAATAAGAATATAGGTATCGATTTTTTATGCAAATAATTTTAAAAATTTTAGAATTTCAAGTCGTCGTATTAAAAATTAAAATGTGACCAAAGCTTATAATTTTAATAATTTATTTGTTTCTACACCTGGATTAATCGTGATGTAACATTTTTTGTAATTTGTAGAGTGATGAACCACCCCAAAAAATACCAAGGAGTGAAGAAGGGGAAATAACTATCAATATCGAGAAAATAATATCACTTGCTTACTACAGACCAGGAAAGCCCTAAATTTATCAGAAAATAATAAGCCTCATATATGCCTGTATATTATGATGTATAGACTTCTCTTAGATCAAAATAAATTTTAGTTGAGTCAAAATTGTATTCGCTATTGGTTTAAGAAGAAGTGTCTCTTTACTGAAGAAATAGTCCCTTTTCAATACAACGGCTTTTGCATGAATCAAAGAGACTATTGTTCTTTTTAGCAATCTTCTTTTTATATTTATTTTTGGGTCAAGACATATCCTGCCGCAAACCATTACAGATCGCTATTCCCCGTGTCTTTTAACGTTGTCGTACTACTCCTGCATTTGCTAGTAATGTAGCGGATGATCTTCCTCTCATACAATGCCCAGTGTATTGCTCTGTGATGTTGTAGGCCCAAGTACTTGAAATACTTTTGGACAGATAGATTCTTCTATTCTCTAAAGTAATTTTAAAGCTTACGAAAAGATAGTTAATGCTTTGGGCAAAGAAACGTCGTTCTATGGTCCCTTTTCAATCAAAAATTTTTGCATGAATCAAAGAGACTATTGTTCTTGTAGCAAGAACTTCTTTGCATATTTATTTTGGGTCAAGAGTGAAATACTTTGGACAGATAGATTCTTCTATTCTCTAAAGTAATTTTTTAAAGCTTATGAAAAGAGAGTTAATGCTTTGGGCAAAGAAACGTCGTTCTTGGCCCTATATTGGCACATATTTTGCATAGTAACATAAACGCACCATGATAATTTATTAATTCGCAACAATGAAAGTAGAACTGGTAGATCATTTTAAATCAATTATTCTTTAGAAATTGGACATAAAACAGTTCTGTTGGATAAAATTTTGTATGGCACTCGCGTATTATAACATATAAGTCACTTGAGAAAATCAGCCTTACTAGCTAAACATTTCCCAGCGTGACTTATATGTAAGATATCACACTAGTACTATAAATAACTATAATCCTACTTGTGTTTAAAACAATACCGACTGGAATAAAATTGATAGTTTGAATTATCTAGAAAAAATCAAACTACCTCAAAAAAAAACTTTATCGACTTAAATCTAAACAACATCCAAAAGGATATCTTCCCACCGAAATATCCCTTTTCCTCCGTGGGGAATATAAAGTTGAGGTCGCGCGACCCCTAGCCATAAGGTCGGGCCCAAGCCCAACAAACTAAGTCGCTTTCGCCAAACTCAATGCGATTCACGTTTCCGCAGCATAAAGCATTCCCTTTCCGTTCCCTGTTCTCCCCCTATACTTTGGAAAGCACCTTCTTCACTTCTCCAAGTCGGCGAGCGCCTTCTTTCTGGTGAAAGTCTTTCGAAAATATAATAGGTGTTAGTTTATCTTTCACGGCGAGCTATTTTCGTACAAGAAATAGCAATTGTGCTTTTATGTTAACAGTTTATAATGCTAAAATCATTTGATTGAAGGTGGAAAGTCATTTTTATTTGAAAGAAAAATGTTTTATTTATAAATATATACAGGGTCGCTGATATGTGTGGGAACGGTCGATTATTAGGTAAAATATAAGAGGTGCCGCAAAAAGTTAAATATAAAAGTTATAGGATTTTTAAATATCTATTAGCGGGTAATAAATTCAAGTATACAGGGTCGGTCATAAAGTCGTGGCACATCAAAGTTTCATTTTTCATTTTTTTTAACCGGAACCACCTGTATATTATTGCCATATTTCGGTTTTTCCTTCAATTCTAAGCAAAAATCGAGATACACACAATGTACCTCAAACCAACCATTTTCGAGTTATTAGGTTTGAAAATATCACTTAAACAATTCTATTTTAGTTATTTTTTATACAAGACGATAATGCAATTTTATCGTCGTGTATAAAACAATATTTTTTTCCATAGCGACGTTTTTAAAAAATATTCAGAAATTATTATTTCAAGGACCTTATTACGAGTAGAAAAAATATTGTGCTGGGTTGGCGTTGGTTTCTATGTAATTTGACAAATAAATAAAGCTGTCTCTTTAATTGTCAGTTTTGAGTCAATATTTTTTAATTCTCTTTCGTGTCGATTGCTGACTGAATTGGAACCAGAAAAGGCTCAAAACGAAATAAGTAAATTACCAACAGATATTCAGGCTAAGGAAACAAACGCTATATCCAAACTACTTCCATTTAAATCCCGAATAACTTATGAAAAGGAATACAAACATTTTCAAAAATGGAAGCAATTAAAAAACGTGCGAGAAGAAATAAAGTTTTTAACCTATCCTCGCTGTTAAAGTATCATTTAATCTACCCTTACGGTTAAAGTACTATCGATTATAAACGAGCGATGCAAACGTGATAAGTACCAAGCGACGAAAGCAAGCGATCCTAGAATGAAATAAATTGAAATCCGATTTTAATGTGACATACTCGATAAAAAAGCCTAGCGAATTTTCTACATACATTGCAAGTAGCAAATTTATACGACGCCGTATATATATATTTATCCGTTGCTTATCTGAGAGACAAAATTTTACGACCTACATCGACAATGCTTTGAAATAAACTAAATCAAACGATCAAGCGAATCGCTCGCCGCTTGCTACTTGACATTCATCACCGAAAGAATATATGTGCCCTGCGCACGCACTTACTGCTTGGCGCTTGGCGTTAACGAGTACTTACAACAGTGTGATAATAATAGTGACGGGTGAAAAACCGTATTTTTAAATACGAGTGATATTTCGCTCGAGCGATCACTCGGTTATTGCAATCACTTGAAACTCGAGTACTCGATTATTGAAATTAATCGGTTTTTCCCATCACTAATTTTATCTACTATTTTTGATAGATATAAGGCAATTATAACAGTTGCTATGGAAAAAAAATCATTTCGATGTGTTTGGTTTCATTTAACGATGCCGTTCTGCGGAGGAGATGTATAAAATGATATTATATGAAGTTTGGAAATAACAAAATTTTCGTTTAAATAAATGGCTTATTATCTATACTAATATATAAAATCCTTAAGTGACTGACATACTGATTAATCAAGATCCTGCTCAAACCACTTAACGTAAGAAGCTCAATTTTGGCATACAGGTTGATTCTAGGGTGTAGAGGTTCGATAAGAAAGGATTTTTCGAAATTCCAGTTCCAAGAGGGTGAAACCACCCCTCAAATAGTACAATATTTTTTATTTCAAAAAAAAGTCAAGTTTACGAAAACGGTCAAGTTTCCGAAAAAACGCTTAAACACGTATATTTTATTTTGTTTTTTACATATTTTAAGATTTTTTAAAAATGTATACAGGGTGTTTCGAAAAATCTGGTCATGGATTAATCACGATCCTGCTTAAAGTGCTTGACGTAAAAAGCTGATTTTTGGAAAACAGCATAATTTATTTGGTTTTTTTACATATTTTGAAATTTTTTAAAAAATCATACAGGGTGTTCCAAAATGTTGGGTAATTTCTTAACCACGATTCTGCTTAAACTGCTTGAGGTAAGTAAAAAGCTTATTTTTGGCAATCGGATTTTTCGAAAGTCAAATTCCAACGAGATGAAACTACCACTCAAATATTACCAAGTTATACAGGGTTGTTCACCACATACGACACGGAGTATTGTAACTAAACGATTAGATTTTTACAAATTGTACGTTTTGGGTTCGTTGAAGGACTATTAGAGCTACAATTTAAAAATATTTTTACAAGATACAGAGTGTCCCAAATGTGTAAAAAATATTATAGTTGTATTTTTTTAAATGGAACTCCCTGTATATTATTCTATTTTTAGATTCTACGATTAAAATAAAGGCAAATTTGATTAAGGTTTATCACACTTAAACCTTACCGTTTTTGAAATATTTTCAATTTTATAAAATTGCAGTAAAAATGTTAAGGCTTCATTTCTCCAAGGGTATCAAAGTTTTTAATACTAAATATTTACTGAAGATTATTTATTGATCAGATATTGTGTTGCAATAATAAAATTTTACTACATTATACAGAGTGTCCAAAAATTTATATTAAATAATTACTAGCTTTAAACAGCAACAACTTGTTTAATTTAAATGGAACACCCTATATATTTTACGTGAGTCAGATGCACAATGTAATTGTCTATCAAATTGTATTGTTCCATTTTTTACCCATCTCCTCAAGTTTTCATAGAAAATGCATTTTCTTATAATTTAGACTTCATTTATCACTATACCCATGAAATATTGACATTTTAGCTTATTTTTAAAGATGTAACAAATTTTCAAAGGGTACAGATACTAATATTGTCGATATAGTTCGCTTATTTAATTAAAAAAAAAAAAAAAACTGTTTAAATATTTTTTGTTACAGAGGACCAATTAATATGATCCCAGTATATAAACTACATTAATTGACTGTTTACGTTGTAGTAATAATTGCTCCAAATACTAAAAAACTGAATTTTGTGTGTGTATTAGACAATGTGGTAAAAAGTAACACCTTATAAATTTTATTTCATTTATTGACGAATGCTTATTTATAAAAACAGACACATTCATTTTCATAACTTATTATTATATTGATTTCTGAGCCAAATCCACATTTATTTAGAATAATTTATTAATTAAAACAATTTAAGTTTTGGTGTTTTTGGTAGGAAATAATGGTGGTATATTTAATTGGTATACTCTTTTACAAAGATTTAAATAGTTTTTTTTATATGCCAATGGGCTTGCAATATTTACCACCTGTACTTTTTGTACATATTATAGTGCTATAAAAAATCTGAAATATCAATATTCCATGGGTATAGTGATAAATGAGGTCTAAATTATAAGAAAATGCATTTTCTACGAAAACTTGAAGAGATGGGTAAATAATGGTATAATAAAATTTTTATTATTGCAACACAATATCTTATCAATAAATAATCTTCAGTAAATATTTAATATTAAAAACTTTGATACTCTGGGAGAAATAAAGCCTTAAAATTTTTACTGCAATTTCATAAAATTGAAAATATTTCAAAAACGGTAATGTTTAAGTGTGATAAACCTTAATCAAATTTAGCTTTATTTCAATCGTAGAATCCAAAAATAGAATAATATACAGGGTGTTCCGTTTAAAAAAATACAACTATAATATTTTTTACTTATTTGGGACACTCTGTATCTTGTAAAAATATTTTTAAATTGTAGCTCTAATAGACCTTCAACGAACCCAAGACTTACAATTTCTCCGTGTCGAATGTGGTGAACAACCCTGTATAATAATATCGCCATATTGTTTTTTCTCATGCTGACATAAATGTGAGAAAATTTTATCCAGTTTGTATGTTAATGGAAATTCTTGCTTTGCAACCGAAGTCGCTGGTACACGCTAGTTCTTAATATTTACACTAATATCTACACTTATTACCACTCTGACTCGTGAAACAATCCTAAAAAAATAATGGTCTCTTAAATCTCGACACTAATTCCCCTGGACGTGGAAATGACGCATAAGAAGAAGAACACGAAGAAGAAGAGACGGAAAAAGAAGAAGAAACACGTCACACGTTTCCTCGGTCTCGTCCGTGAGAGGCCGTGGGCGTCCTACATCGCAAAATACTTAATTGAAATAAACATTTTGATAAGGGAACATTAAGATAGGCGAATTAAACACCATTGTATATTCTCGGTTATTATCTGTGACACAGGTTTAATTTTAAATCGATTTGAAAGAGCCGAGACCCGGACAAGGCCCCAAAGAGTGTTTAGATAAGGCCCACGTGGGTGCTGGCCGGTGGACGAGGCTAGAACTGGACCCACCGGAGAGGCAGAACTTGAGGCCTCCCAGGGTTGGGCATGTAGTAAATTAAATTATTCGTTGCGTACATGATTATTCTATCAAATTATAAATTTGGATAGGATAGTTATAGAGGAGTACGTTCAATATTAACTGAATATTGTTATTATAATTATTATTACAATGAAATATACTTTAACAGTTCATACTTGATTCAACGATATATCTGAACGAGACGTTGCTCGCTGTGTAAATAGAAATAAAAATAAAGACAATGAAAATCCAAAATATATTTAGTTTAAAATTTTATCAATTAGGCATTCTAATCACTAGGTATATCCCAGAGCAGTGATTGAATCACTTATATTCTGTTTTACGACTCAGAGAAGATTTGAACAAATAATGACAGAAAAAAGGCAGATGACGTCCATATGGGCATCTCGGAAACTACTGGAGATAGAGAGTCGCTTAAATGGGGAAAGAATTGCAGTTTTGTGGGGTAATAAATATGCGCCTTTCAGACGTTCCAAAAAGTTCATGGCTTACTAGATATTCAGAAAAAAACAATTTTCGGCTATATTAAAAATGGTTCCTAATACTACCTACTTTCTTAAATAATATTTATGTTTTTTAATTGTTTTATATTGTTCCTACTAATTTACTACACTTATTGAATTAGTTACGTCCTAAAAATATAATGTAAAAGTAGAACGTAATAAAATAAACAAATTCTACACATCCTTGGCCACAGTGAAAGACAAAGAACAACGGAGATAGATAAAAAGTGAATTAGAAATCTTGTCAGAGATTATCTTAATTCTGAAAGGCGCTGAGATAACATTAGATTATTAACGGGTTATGGTGAATCGTGGATAAGAGAACTCGATGGGCAGATAAGGCTACATCCAATCGCTTTCTCTGTTACACGGCCTTTGTGGTCTTCCTTTTATCTTCGCTGGTGATGGAGAAGTAATGACTGACTAATGAAATTTTATGTCACTAGATTTTTGAAAATCCCGGAGTTTATTTGATGACGATTGTTTTAACTTAATGTTATTTAGAATTTATAACATGACTTCTTGAAATAAAACATAACATCTGTAGCAACCTTAGTTGATAAAAGTATAAGGTAATATACTTATGTATCATGGTTGGTTGGTTGAAGTGGCGAGTGCGACCGCTTGTCGAAACTCTAATTAGCAGAATTGCCGTTTTGATACCACTACTACTACTCACTCTGAAACCCTATCCCTAAGAATGGAAAAGTTGGACTGTTAACTGTTTATAACCATTCGGTGGCATTAAGGTAACGGGTAATTTCCGTTTATATACTTTCCCGGCAGCATCTTTGGAATTTACAAGCTGCAACCACCGAGAACGCTTGCGGATCCTATACAAAACCGGACAACTTGGCATGAGGAAGTAGACCGTTTTACCTTAATTCAGGTCCTTGCAATAATACGTAGCTTAC
>NW_022147488.1:2031486-2040002 GCF_002938485.1 Sitophilus oryzae
GTCATTAGTTTTAAGTATTATACAATTGTGTTTTCTTTCTCTGTACATGCCTGGCGCCCAATATCTAGATATCTTTTGTTTATTATTATTGATTAATTTTCTCTCTAGTGAAATACCTTATCCACGACTGCTCTCCGATGAAAAGCTGCCGTTCGCAGTGGTAGTTGTTTTAAAAAACGCTACACATGTTTATAGGAACTTTTTTCATATTTTTTTTTGATGAGGAATCAATGAGTACTTATTTAAAACTTTCGCGAGTTCATTATATTCATTTTTTTAAAGGTTGCTATTAGACTAGAAATTAATAAAATTGCGTTTATCTCATCAAGAAGGCCGAAATCGGCAAAATATCAAGAAACAACTTTTAATCAGCATTAAACTGTTTACGCTATTTCGTTAAGAGAAAAAAGTCAGTGGCGTATATGTTTTTTTTAGAAAAATATTCCAGTGATAACCAATATGCACGTCCCTGGTGAATATGTCGACACTTTTTTAGATTTAAAATATGTCGCATTTATAGTAACTTTTACTCTCAAAATTTCATTCGAAACGCTAAAAGTACTTGGAAGAAAATTATAATAAATCGAAAAAATATTAAGACTTTAACATCCTGTAGCTACGAAACCAAAAAGAATCGGACCTACATATATTGATATGAAAAATAAATCTTATTTTTATCTGAGGAATCTCCTCACGAGAGATAGCACATATTTTTTGAAACACCCTGTATATAATATTTCTAGGTCTACGGTGTCTAGTTTTATTTTAACATACGGTATATCTCTATTTCTACGTCTACGGTGTCTTTAGTTTTATTTTAACATATGGTATATGTCTATAATTTATATCACCAAGCATCCTCAAACTTACAGTAGTTTCAGTCCATTGCTTCCGAATGCCAGCGTCCAACTCGTTACAGCATTCCGTCGTGGCCTTTGTTGCGACGTAATGAGATTTTAAAGTTTTAAGAGCAGTCGGACTGTCTGAAATGATGCAGATGTTTTGATTACGATGACCTGATATAATTATAATTTACTTCTGCAAACGCTCCGAAGGAATGCTCTATGTCAAAGCTCTTCTACGTGATGGGAATTAAACTTTTTCAGTGAAATAGCCTTAAGAAAATGATGTTTTTTCCATAGCAACTGTTAAAATTGCCTTATATCTATCAAAAATAGTAGATAGAATAGTACTTTAACCGCAAGGGTAGATTAAATTATAGTTTAACAGCTAGGATAGGTTAAAAACTTTATTTCTCCTCGCACATTTTTTAATTGCTTCCATTTTTGAAAATTTTTATATTCATTTTCGTAAGTTATTCGGGATTTAAATGGAAGTAGTTTGGATATGGCGTTTGTCGCCTCAGCCTGAATATCTGTTGGTAATTTACTTATTTCGTTTTGAGCCATTTCTGGCTCCAATTCAATCAGAAATCGACACGAAAGAGAATAGAAAAATATTGACTCAAAACTGACAACTAAAAGACAGCTTTATTTATTTGTCAAATTACATAGAAACCAACGCCAACCCAGCAGAATATTTTTTCTCCTCGTAATAAATTCTTTGAAATAATAATTTCTGAATATTTTTAAAACGTAACTCGCTATGGAAAAAAACATATTGTTTTATACACGACGATAAAATTGCATTATCGTCTCCTGAAATTCATTCATTATTAATCTTTTCGACGGTAAAAATACCATTTTATCTTCTTGTATAAAAAATAACTATAATTTATTTTTAAATATACTATACCGTTGCGTTGGTTGGGCGTGGGGTGTTTTTCAAAAGTGGCTCACCCCTATAACTATTTTTTTATATAAAAAAGATTTAGTATGTTTGTATATTATATAAATGAGGATTGATTTGCCCGGTGGTGCCCGGTGGCGTAGAGGTACAGGCTCTCGTCTACCAATCTCAAGGTAGTTTACAGAATAAAATTTTATTCTGTAAACTTTGGTAGTGGGTTCGACTCAGCCTTAAATGAGTACTTGGGATTCACAATCCTGAGGTAATAATAGGCGGTTGAAGCGTAGTGCTAGTCACATTACCTTCCTTGTATACCGAACGGCTCTAGTATGGCAAGCTGTACCTTGCTACTCCCAAGGCGTTAAACGCTATATACGGGAGCTATTATTATTATATTAGGATTGATTTGCGTATTTACTTAGTGTCAGTAACTACAACTACAATTACTACAACTTATTTGATAGAAAATTATATTCCGAATAGAATGACTTATATCCCTGCTTATATCCCAAACTTTGACATTTTCAATTTAAAAAATAGCATTTTAATCGATTTCAATCTAGAGTACCATGGGTATAAATGTAACGATAATTTGAATTTGACTCGAAATACCAAGCAATGTGGTACCAAATTCTTCAAAAAAAAATGTTTTAGAAATATGCTAATGGGTTCCATTTGAAAAAATTTAGTTATGATTAAAAATATGATTCAGGCTTCTTTTAACCGGCCAAGAAAAGACATGAAAACTATTAGACGATCAAATCTAAGTTCTCAAAGCTCATTAGTGGTTTTAAGACAGCCATGGTACTCTAGATCGAAATTTAAAATACCATTTTTTAAGCGAAATTTCTTTACGCGTGGTGGGAGTAAAAATTCAAAGCCATTGACACAACACGCTACATAACAGGCAGAAACAGAACAGAAACTTCAGAACAAGCAAATTTTTTTATAAATACTTATACTATTCTAGGTAAAGTAAACTATTATAAATTTAAATAAAATCCAGCAAAAATTGGCGCCGGGAGGGACGTATAGCCGCCCATACTAACATATGTTAATAAAAAGTTGGTAGGCAGTTCTTTTAGTTTCAAAGTAAAGGAATTTTTCCAATTTTTTTATCTCAAAAACTGCGACTTTGATTTTGATGTTATTACAAATTTTGATGCAAATATTATTCCTAATCTTAGATTGAAAATCGCGTTTCGCTAGCTACTGTAATTTTGCAGTTACGATTTTTAAAATTTTTTAACCCTCTCCCTTACCCCCTTACCAACCCCCCACCCCCACCAAAAACTAATGGCCAGATTCTCGGGTGCCACAGTATTTTTGTGCCAAATTTGGTTAAAATCGGTTTAGCGGTTTTTGAGTTATCGTTAGAGTGTTACAGACAGACGGACAGACAGACACCATGAAAATATTTTATATTTAGGTCATTTATGACCCAAATAACTCATTTTGAGTGAAATTAAAAAAACTTTTTTCCGATCTTAATAGCATACCAGACCTGTTGGTATGGTCGGCTAAAATGTTTGTGAAGAATGACATTTTTCTCAAATTGTCAGTAGTAAAAGAGTGTTTCCTCCTGTTGTCTTTACTTGTCCAGGGACGTACTGCATTTCAGCTTGCAAAATTTGACCTATCGCCAAGCTTTAAAAAAAAAGATTGTAGAGAAGGAAATTATACCGCACTGAAGCAAAAAGGTTAAAAAACTGAAAATCGTGATCGAAAGAACTGTTCCAATCTTTATTTCGAATAGAGATAATATTATACTTTTCTGTTATTAAAGTAATAATTTTAAAAGTACAAACGTAAGACTGTAAACCAGTTCAGTATGCAAGGGTCAACTAAACAATGTTTTCCATAATGATGCAGGTGGGTATCTCATTTCAATTCACGCTTCATGATTTCGGTTACGATTCGACGAACTTTTTGTTTAAATTATAATGGTTAACTCGTGGTCATGGTGTTTTGAATGACCTGTTGTGGGTCAGTTGTATTGTGGGAGAAAGTTGGGAGAGTAAAGAAATTAAAATTTCTTTGTTAAAATTATTTATTTTGTTTCAGGTATGTTTAGATGGCTCTCAGATTACGATATTCATAAAAGTAAGTGAATAGTAAGTTAGTTTATTTAATGTAGTACGTAATATTATTATGTATTTTCCAATTTTTAATTATGAAAGGGTACCAGTCTCTAATTAGCATACCTATAGTCTACAGTACGTCCCCGGATTGTCTTTATTTTTTAATTATTAATGTAATTTATAATGTCATTTTGTTTTCATTTTTTGAAGGATGGTTATTATTAATCTCGAGAATCGTCATTCTTTTTACCCATCAAAGAATGAAAACGATATGATATTACCATAGAAACGCGTATTGGAAAAACCTTATTTTAATTTTTTTCAAAATGTTAATAATAAAAAAGTGTTTCCCCTTGTAAAGACAATCCGGAGACATTAGTTCAAGTTATTTTCTAAAAAAACATTTTGGAAAATTAATAACTCGATTAATATTAAAGTTAAATAAATAGATAATCATACATTATACAGGGTGAGTCTTAAATAAGTGAAAATATTTTCAGGCCTGGTAGATTTCGATAAAAGGAATATATTTTCTCTTTGCCGTTTTTAAATTAGTCCAAAATAACCGAGTTATTTTACTTTGAAAATAAAAAAAAATATTTTTTGCTTAAATTTTGAAAACCACTGGATTTTTTCTGTGTTTCCTTTTTTGTAAATTTAATCTACTATGTTGTCATATTATCAAGAAATTATGTTTTTTTTTATTAAAAATTAAAAAAATGTGTAGGGTAGAAGCACCGGTGTTGGCCAGGTTTAGGGATAAGTTTTTAGAGTTTAACTTATCAGAAAAAAATATTTGTAGTTAATTAAATTTTTTTTGCCGAAAAAAATCTCATAATCGTGTTTCTGGGATCGAAATATACATACACCCCTAAAAATATTTACACTTATTTAAGACTTACCATAAATAAATAAGTTTAAAAGTAATAGGATTATGTTATAAAATCCAATTGTTTCAACATTATTCTTCAAATATTAAATTTTTAGGCGGCTATATTAAATTCAAACTTGTCCCATATTGTTTGGAAACAAAATTTATTTTAAATTAAAATCTGATATCTAGGTATTGCAATTATATTATTATTGAATACTTTAATACCCAAGTTTGTAAGTATCGATCTTTTAAGCTTTTAAATATGCACATGCAGGTCGCACAACGTTCAATGGAACGAAATATGCTGGAAATAACGAAGAAAGACCGTAAAAGAATAGAGTGGATACGACAAAAGACCCAAGTAATAGATGTCATCCACATAATCAAACCCTCAAGTATCAATGGACAGGACACCTGGCAAGAAGGCCAGACAACAGATGGCCACAAAAATTGCAGCATGGTATCCATGAGGAATTAAAAAAAGACCTAGAGGAAGACCAAACCTGAGAGGGGACCATGCTATTGGGAAATTAGCAGGGATAACTTGGGCCTGCATAGCCAACAATGGATAACAATGGGCCCAACTACAGTACGAGTATCTAAACATGTGGGAGGCTACACCATAATTCGAAATGATTGAATAAGCTGAGAATGATGATGGTGATGATGTAAAATCCTTTGAATAAGATGATTAGGGATGTGTGATGAAAATGTTATTTTTTGTTATATTAATCAGCATTTTTTTATGATAAATTAACGACTTATTTCCAGTTAAAGTCTTATTTCTTAATAGCCAAACAACGAAATTTCGTCGGCGAGTGTAGTTTTTCCACATCGGTCACCAATATACATATTAAACTTTGCCGATGCCGCTATTTCCGAAAAAAAGTCGTCCGCTTAAATCACAGCGATTTTTTTTGGAAATGATCATGCAGCTGTGTTGAGTCGAACATACCAATAATGTCGGTAGAAATTATGCGGTAGTAATTTGGAAAGAACTAGAAAAAAATTGGAGAAGGCAGAAGTTACCTTGATCAACGTACAGCTGTTTCAAAAAAGGTATAAAACAGCTTTGACACCAGCATATTTTCGGGCATTGATTATAGATCCTCTGGAATAAAAATATAGCCTAACATTAGAAGACTAGAGTTTGCGATGATTATATATTATTGGAAACCTGTAAATATTGTATTAATTATATTATATTAATATTTGTATAACTATAGTATACAGGGTCCGGCAATAGTGTGTCGGGCATCTGTAGCTTCTAGAATAAAAAACTTGGGAATTTTGTGTAAGTGCAAACCTAAATTTTGTACTAGGATGTATTTCAGGAAAATATATAGGGTGACCTAACTTCTATAGGGTGACCCAAAAAAGTGTGAGTTGATCTGGATGATTTTTTTTAAATGGTATGTATACTATTGCATTTTTGGCTTCCTTTCAGATCACTTTTTTACATAATCCTAAGATATGAGTAAATATATTTCGATAATTTCAGAGATATTAATAAATAATTAAAAATTATATATTTTTCAACCTTTCTTAAAAAAATTATTAATAATACAAGAAATGTCCTCAAATCAAAACTATATTAGATATTTACTTTAGATGGTCTGTACTTACTTTGCTATAAATATGGAAATCGTAAATCATACAGGATGTTCAAAATTCTACTCCAAACTTTCTAAAATACAAAATAATTTTTCCTTGTTTTTTTTACCCTGTATATTATTTTTTCAATAGATGAAGAATTAAAAAATGAACATTATTTGTATTTAGAGTATTTCAAAATTTTTAACGGTTTTGCAGATTTTCCCGGTTTTGTATTTCATATGGCATTTTCAACAGTATATTTTCATCAAAGCCACTCAATGATTTTTCTCTTGGAATTTATCATTGAAAGCGCTATATGAAATATTACTGCGTGTATCCGGAAACTACAAAAAATTTTGAAATTATTTAAATACAAAAAAAAATCATTTTTTAATTCTCCATCTAATAAAAAAATAATATACAGGGTGTTCCATTTAAAAAAACGAAGAAAACTTATTTTATATTTTTGAAAGTTTGGCGTAAACTATTGAACATCCTGTATGATTTACGATTACCATATTTATAGCAAAGTAAAAACAGACCATCTGAAGTAAATATCTAATATAGTTTTGATTTCAGAACAGTTCTTGTATTTTTAAATTTTCTTTTTTAAGAAGGGTTGAAAAATATATATTTTTGATTTATTTTTTAATATCTCTGAAACTAACGGAAATAGATGAACTCATAATATATGGATTATGTAAAGAGATCCGAAAGGAAGCCAAAAATGCAATAATATACAGGGTGTTCCATTTAAAAGAAATCACCTAGATCCACTCACACTTTTTTGTGCCACTCTATAGAAGTTAAAATATTTTCCTGAAATACATCCTAGTACATACTTTAGGTTTGTACTTAAAAAAAATTCTCAAGTTTTTTATTCTAGGAGCTAGAGATGCCCGATGCACTATTGTCGGACCCTGTATATTAAATAGGCAAAATAAGCCTACAATGTTGTAATATACCAAGTAAATTGCCGGATTTAAACATACATCTGTTTATAAACGGTTTTACATTTCTAATAAATATGAGTATTATTGAAACTACTTACGTATTCAGTCACCTAAAACATAGTAAACAGCTTTCCTCCTCCTTATATTCTACGCTCTACGTCTACACGCTTTAATTTAATTCTTCTATAACGTATGCACATCTAAAATAAATCTGATATATTACGTTCCAGTGGGCCACTGTTCCGTGAAATCCGACCCGATCCGACCGCTCCGGCAATAGAATTTCCGCAGCGATTTTCATTTCGGAACGAAGAATTTTCTTAGGGCATGCATGACCTCGTATATGCTTATCATGGTCCGTCTGAACTGAAACGCTGCAGATTCTTTTCGGTTTTCTTTGTCAGTGGAGTGAAAGTAGAAAGGTTGCGAAGGGTATACTGTATTTCTTTGGCGGACGGTTTAAATATGGGAAAAAGATTCGCTGAGGGTATAATAGTACGAGAGCTAGCAACATCGGAAAAACAAGTATTTTAAAACGTCTGGCTCTTTGATATATATTTTGCTCTCTAGAACAGCATGCGGCCCGTCTGGCTGCCGGTAAGCGTTGCGTTCCCTACTGCGCATTCAAAGAAGATTCTATATTTTTATTAGTCCTTTAAATTCCAGTATTGAATATAAACCGATTGAGTCTCCATAGCACAGCGCGTAGAGGTTTCGCCTATCAAGCGAGGAGTCAGAGTTCGAATCCGGGTCAGGGCAAAAACTTTTTTATTTTATTTTCGTTTATATAAACGAATCTTATCGTTTATATAAACGAATCTGAAATCACCAGAATTATTTAATACTTTATCATCAAAATATAAACGAAAATAAAATAAAAAAGTCTTTGCCCTGACCCCGATTCGAACTCTGAATCCTCGGTTCGTAGTCGAAAACTCTACGCACTTGGCTATGGAAACATGTTCAATTTATATTCAATACTACAATTTATAGGACTAAATTAAAAAACAATATAGGATCTTCTTCCGATGCGCAGTAGTGAACGCAACGGGTATCGGCAGCCAGCATGCTGTTCCAGAGAGCATAGTAAAAAATATATCAAAGAGCCAGACGTCTTAAAATACTTTTACGAAAACGTTGCTAGCTCTTAGACTACTCGTATAACACGCTAAAAATAAAAGTTGCTGCGTATAGTTTCCATATTGTTTATTTCTATATTCGCGGTTGGCAAAGTTGGATTTAGGTTCCGATTTTCTTGTGTGA
>NW_022147488.1:2040010-2174199 GCF_002938485.1 Sitophilus oryzae
GCCTCGGTTGATTATACGAAAACGGAAAGATGTAGAAACAAAATATTTTATGGGTATATGTGGGGAGGGAATGTGCACAATTTAAAATTATTTTGAAATGTACAGGGTGTTTCAGAACTAAGATCCATACCAAAGTTATATTTTTTCTTATGGAACACCCGGTATTTTATTTTATTTTTGGATTTTTGGGCCCAAAAAAAGATATTTATTATAAGGGTTTAATATGTTTAAAATCTTTGATTTTTGAGATATTTAAGGATATTTAAAAATGCATGCTACATTAGAATAGGTTATTAACACCCTGTACATTGCCGTTCGGAACTAATTCCTGCGCTGACTTTTAAGCCAGAGAAATAAATTTTACTGAAAAATTTGATTGCTTCGTTTAATGTATACAGGGGTATCAAAAATTGCTGGTCTATTTTAAATATTTATTTTACATAAAAACTTCGTTATTTCAAATACAACGCCCTGTATTTTTTAAAATAAATCGAAGCAGATTCAAATGCTCTTTCAAACTGTATTAGGGTTTTCTATACCTATCTAGCTTAGATTTTCAATAAAAAGCAATTTTTCAATAAAATGGCAATCAAGTTGGCTGGTGTCGCCATGGCAATTTTCTTCAACTATGGTAGCGTGGTTTATAAAAACCTAGTAGGCAGAAACCTGTCGTTAGAAAATGAATTTGCCATAATTGGCTCTTTTATAGAAAATCCATATAGGTACCTATCTACAAGTGAACGTAAAATAAATGAAAGCACTACTTCTTCGTTTTTCTTGATAGAATAATAAATACATATTTAATAAATATTATTTAAAAAACTACTGCAAGCAAATTAAACAAAAATAAACTGCTATAAATTTAAATCAAGTCCATAAACTAATTTTGATTTTCAAAATAGCTACTAACTGTCACTAGAAACTTGACATCAGCCATCTTGGTTGCATTTTATTGAAATATTGCTCTTTATTCAAAATCTGAGCTAGATAGGTATAGGAAACCCTAATATAGTTTGAAAGAGCATTTAAACCTGCTTCGATATGTTTAAAAAAATACAGGATGTTGTATTTGAAATAAGAAAGTTTTTATGTAAAATATATATTTAAAATAAACCAGCAATTTTTGATACCCCTGTATACATTAAACAGAGCAATCAAATTTTTCAGAAAAGTGTATTTCTCTGGCTTAAAGGTCAGCACAAGAATTAACTCTGAAAAGCAATATACAGGGTGTTAATAATCTATTCTATTGTAGCCTGCATTTTTAAATATCTTTAAATATCTCAAAAACCAAAGATTTTAAACATATTTAACCTTGATAACAAATACCTTTTTTTGGGCCCAAGAATCCAAAAATGAAATAACATACAGGGTGTTCCATAAGAAAAAATATAACTTTGGTATGTATCTTAGTTCTGGTACACCCTGTACATTTCAAAATAATTTTAAATTGTGCAAATTGCCACCCCACATATGCTCATAAAATATTTTGTTTCTACATCTTTCCGTTTTCGTATAATCAACCGAGGCGAATGAGGTGCGCCACCCTGTACAGACATTACTCTGTATGCATATAAAATAAATAATATCACACGCGTGAATTTTTGAAGTTATAACACACTAGTGTTACTAGCTTCAAAGCCACACCATTTTATAGAAATTATTAAGCTTTATTCATAAATTACTAATTCAATTATTTATTTAAATTAACATTGACATTAAATGAAAATGACTTATTTTTGTAGATTCAGAAATTGTAAAACCTTGTATGCCTGCAGATGCTGTCCCTCCACTGCTTTAAATAGGCTCTGTCATTACAACGGCTTGTTCTGGAACACTTACAGCACCTTGAATCTTTTTCGCAATCTCTATTTTATTGTTGATTGACTCTTCGACATATCCTTCCGCAACCATTACAGATCGTCATTCCCCGTGTCTTTTTAACGTTGTCATGTTCACTCCTGCATTTGCTAGTAATGTAGCGGATGATCTTCTCATACAATGCCCAGTGTATTGCTCAGGATGTTGTAGGCCCAAGTACTTGCGGAAGATGTTCCTGAATCATTTTTCTTTAAAATCTGACTTGCTGCTTGATAATTCACTATTTTATCGTTAAAAAATCGCGTCTGTAGTAATGACGTCTTAATGTCAGTGCTATTTATTATTTACAAAAAAACAAACCGCACATCTATTTTGCATAGTAACATAAACGCACCATGATAATTTATTAATTCGCAACAATGAAAGTAGAACTGGTAGATCCTTTTAAATCAATTATTCTTTAGAGATTGGACATGAAACAGTTCTGTTGGATAAAATTTTGTATGGCACTCGCGTATTAGGTATAACATATAAGTCACTTGAGAAAATCAGCTTTACTAGCTAAACATTTCCCAGCGTGACTTATATGTAAGGTATCACACTAGTACCATAAATAACCTACCTGTGTTTAAAAAACTACTTGTGTTTAAAAAAACCGACTAAAATAAAATTGATAGTGTGAATTATCTAGAAAAAATCAAACCACCTCAAGAAAAAAACTTTATCGACTTAAATCTAAACAACATCCAAAAGGATATCTTCCCACCGAAATATCCCTTTTCCTCCCTGGGGAATATAAAGTTGAGGTCGCGCGACCCCTAGCCATAAGGTCGGGCCCAAGCCCAACAAACTAAGTCGCTTTCGCCAAACTCAATGCGATTCACGTTTCCGCAGCATAAAGCATTCCCTTTCCGTTCCTTGTTCTCCCCCTATACTTTGGAAAGCTCCTTCTCCAGATCTCCAAGTCGGCGAGCGCCTTCTTTTTGGAGAAAGTCTTTCGAAAATATAATAGGTGTTAGTTTATCTTTCACGGCGAGCTATTTTCGTACAAGAAATAGCAATTGTGCTTTTATGTTAACAGTTTATAATGCCAAAATCATTTGATTGAAGGTGGAAAGTCATTTTTATTTGAAAGAAAAATGTTTTATTTATAAATATATACAGGGTCGCTGATATATATGGGAACGGTCGATTATTAGGTAAAATATAAGAGGTACCGCAAAAAGTTAAATACAAAAGTTATAGGATTTTTAAATATCTATTAGCGGGTAATAAATTCAAGTATACAGGGTCGGTCATAAAGTCGTGGCACATCAAAGTTTCATTTTTCATTTTTTTTAACCGGAACCACCTGTATATTATTGCCATATTTCGGTTTTTCCTTCAATTCTAAGCAAAAATCGAGATACACACAATGTACCTCAAACCAACCATTTTCGAGTTATTAGGTTTTGAAAATATCACTTAAACAATTCTATTTTAGTTATTTTTTATACAAGACGATAATGCAATTTTATCGTCGTGTATAAAACAATATTTTTTTCCATAGCGACGTTTTTAAAAAATATTCAGAAATTATTATTTCAAGGACCTTATTACGAGTAGAAAAAATATTGTGCTGGGTTGGCGTTGGTTTCTATGTAATTTGACAAATAAATAAAGCTGTCTCTTTAATTGTCAGTTTTGAGTCAATATTTTTTAATTCTCTTTCGTGTCGATTGCTGACTGAATTGGAACCAGAAAAGGCTCAAAACGAAATAAGTAAATTACCAACAGATATTCAGGCTAAGGAGACAAACGCCATATCTAAACTACTTCCATTTAAATCCCGAATAACTTATGAAAAGGAATACAAAAATTTTCAAAAATGGAAGCAATTAAAAAACGTGCGAGAAGAAATAAAGTTTTTAACCTATCCTCGCTGTTAAAGTATCATTTAATGTACCCTTACGGTTAAAGTACTATCGATTATAAACGAGCGATGCAAACGTGATAAGTACCAAGCGACGAAAGCAAGCGATCCTAGAATGAAATAAATTGAAATCCGATTTTAATGTGACATACTCGATAAAAAAGCCTAGCGAATTTTCTACATACATTGCAAGTAGCAAATTTATACGACGCCGTATATATATATATTTATCCGTTGCTTATCTGAGAGACAAAATTTTACGACCTACATCGACAATGCTTTGAAATAAACTAAATCAAACGATCAAGCGAATCGCTCGCCGCTTGCTACTTGACATTCATCACCGAAAGAATATATGTGCCCTGCGCACGCACTTACTGCTTGGCGCTTGGCGTTAACGAGTACTTACAACAAGTGACGGGTGAAAAACCGTATTTTTAAATACGAGTGATATTTCGCTCGAGCGATCACTCGGTTATTGCAATCACTTGAAACTCGAGTACTCGATTATTGAAATTAATCGGTTTTTCCCATCACTAATTTTATCTACTATTTTTGATAGATATAAGGCAATTATAACAGTTGCTATGGAAAAAAATCATTTCGATGTGTTTGGTTTCATTTAACGATGCCGTTCTGCGGAGGAGATGTATATAAAATGATATTATATGAAGTTTGGAAATAACAAAATTTTCGTTTAAATAAATGGCTTATTATCTATACTAATATATAAAATCCTTAAGTGACTGACATACTGATTAATCAAGATCCTGCTCAAACCACTTAACGTAAGAAGCTCAATTTTGGCATACAGGTTGATTCTAGGGTGTAGAGGTTCGATAAGAAAGGATTTTCGAAATTCCAGTTCCAAGAGGGTGAAACCACCCCTCAAATAGTACAATATTTTTTATTTCAAAAAAGTCAAGTTTACGAAAACGGTCAAGTTTCCGAAAAAAACGCTTAAACACGTATATTTTATTTTGTTTTTTTTACATATTTTAAGATTTTTAAAAATGTATACAGGGTGTTTCAGAAAAATCTGGTCATGGATTAATCACGATCCTGCTTAAAGTGCTTGACGTAAAAGCTGATTTTGGAAAACAGCATAATTTATTTGGTTTTTTTTTACATATTTTGAAATTTTTTAAAAATCATACAGGGTGTTCCAAAATGTTGGGTAATTTCTTAACCACGATTCTTAAACTGCTTGAGGTAAGTAAAAGCTTATTTTTGGCAATCGGATTTTTCGAAAGTCAAATTCCAACGAGATGAAACTACCACTCAAATATTACCAAGTTATACAGGGTTGTTCACCACATACGACACGGAGTATTGTAACTAAACGATTAGATTTTTACAAATTGTACGTTTTGGGTTCGTTGAAGGACTATTAGAGCTACAATTTAAAAATATTTTTTACAAGATACAGAGTGTCCCAAATGTGTAAAAATATTATAGTTGTATTTTTTTAAATGGAACTCCCTGTATATTATTCTATTTTTAGATTCTACGATTAAAATAAAGGCAAATTTGATTAAGGTTTATCACACTTAAACCTTACCGTTTTTGAAATATTTTCAATTTTATAAAATTGCAGTAAAAATGTTAAGGCTTCATTTCTCCAAGGGTATCAAAGTTTTTAATACTAAATATTTACTGAAGATTATTTATTGATCAGATATTGTGTTGCAATAATAAAAATTTTACTACATTATACAGAGTGTCCAAAAATTTATATTAAATAATTACTAGCTTTAAACGGCAACAACTTGTTTAATTTAAATGGAACACCCTATATATTTTACGTGAGTCAGATGCACAATGTAATTGTCTATCAAATTGTATTGTTCCATTTTTTACCCATCTCCTCAAGTTTTCATAGAAAATGCATTTTCTTATAATTTAGACTTCATTTATCACTATACCCATGAAATATTGACATTTTAGCTTATTTTTAAAAGATGTAACAAATTTTCAAAGGGGTACAGATACTAATATTGTCGATATAGTTCGCTTATTTAATTAAAAAAATAAAAAAAACTGTTTAAATATTTTTTGTTACAGAGGACCAATTAATATGATCCCAGTATATAAACTACATTAATTGACTGTTTACGTTGTAGTAATAATTGCTCAAATACTAAAAAACTGAATTTTGTGTGTGTATTAGACAATGTGGTAAAAAAAAGTAACACCTTATAAATTTTATTTCATTTATTGACGAATGCTTATTTATAAAAACAGACACATTCATTTTCATAACTTATTATTATATTGATTTCTGAGCCAAATCCACATTTATTTAGAATAATTTATTAATTAAAACAATTTAAGTTTTGGTGTTTTTTGGTAGGAAATAATGGTGGTATATTTAATTGGTATACTCTTTTACAAAGATTTAAATAGTTTTTTTTATATGCCAATGGGCTTGCAATATTTACCACCTGTACTTTTTGTACATATTATAGTGCTATAAAAAATCTGAAATATCAATATTCCATGGGTATAGTGATAAATGAGGTCTAAATTATAAGAAAATGCATTTTCTACGAAAACTTGAAGAGATGGGTAAATAATGGTATAATACAATTTGATAGACAAATAATCTTCAGTAAATATTCTTCAGTAAATATTTAATATTAAAAACTTTGATACTCTGGGAGAAATAAAGCCTTAAAATTTTTACTGCAATTTCATAAAATTGAAAATATTTCAAAAACGGTAATGTTTAAGTGTGATAAACCTTAATCAAATTTAGCTTTATTTCAATCGTAGAATCCAAAAATAGAATAATATACAGGGTGTTCCGTTTAAAAAATACAACTATAATATTTTTTACTTATTTGGGACACTCTGTATCTTGTAAAAATATTTTTAAATTGTAGCTCTAATAGACTTCAACGAACCCAAGACTTACAATTTCTCCGTGTCGAATGTGGTGAACAACCCTGTATAATAATATCGCCATATTGTTTTTTCTCATGCTGACATAAATGTGAGAAAATTTTATCCAGTTTGTATGTTAATGGAAATTCTTGCTTTGCAACCGAAGTCGCTGGTACACGCTAGTTCTTAATATTTACACTAATATCTACACTTATTACCACTCTGACTCGTGAAACAATCCTAAAAAATAATGGTCTCTTAAATCTCGACACTAATTCCCCTGGACGTGGAAATGACGCATAAGAAGAAGAACACGAAGAAGAAGAGACGGAAAAGAAGAAGAAGAAACACGTCACACGTTTCCTCGGTCTCGTCCGTGAGGGCCGTGGGCGTCCTACATCGCAAAATACTTAATTGAAATAAACATTTTGATAAGGGAACATTAAGATAGGCGAATTAAACACCATTGTATATTCTCGGTTATTATCTGTGACACAGGTTTAATTTTAAATCGATTTGAAAGAGCCGAGACCCGGACAAGGCCCCAAAGAGTGTTTAGATAAGGCCCACGTGGGTGCTGGCCGGTGGACGAGGCTAGAACTGGACCCACCGGAGGGGAGGCAGAACTTGAGGCCTCCCAGGGTTGGGCATGTAGTAAATTAAATTATTCGTTGCGTACATGATTATTCTATCAAATTATAAATTTGGATAGGATAGTTATAGAGGAGTACGTTCAATATTAACTGAATATTGTTATTATAATTATTATTACAATGAAATATACTTTAACAGTTCATACTTGATTCAACGATATATCTGAAAGAGACGTTGCGCGTTGTGTAAATAAAAATAAAAATAAAGACAATGAAAATCCAAAATATATTTAGTTTAAAACTTTAACAATTGGGCATTCTAATCACTAGGTATATCCCAGAGCAGTGATTGAATCACTTATATTCTGTTTTACGACTCAGAGAAGATTTGAACAAATAATGACAGAAAAAAGGCAGATGACGTCCATATGGGTATCTCGGAAACCGATTTAACTACACAGATACACTACTGGAGATAGAGGGTCGGTTAAATGGGGAAAGAATTGCAGTTTTGTGGGGTAATAAATATGCGCCTTTCAGACGTTCCAAAAAGTTCATGGCTTACTAGATATTCAGAAAAAAACAATTTTCGGCTATATTAAAAATGGTTCCTAATACTACCTATTATAATCTATTTTAGATAAAAAGTTTTAGATAAAATTTGTAGATAATCACATCCTTAATGAAATCTTGTCCTCCGTTTTTTTCTAAAGCCTGTAATTTTTGACATATGACACAAACATATGTTTTTTAAATGGAAACCATAGTTGGCCATGACTTCTTAAAAAACGCAATTTTTAAGCTTTTCAGGGATATAAGCTACTATGTTTATCTTATATAAGCTATATTATATTATTATTATTATTATTTTATATTATATTATTCTTATCTTTCTTGAATAATTTCACTTAATTGGTATGGTATTCTCATTCTGTTGTGAATTATAACTTATAAAACGACAGGATATTTTATTAAACAGTTATTTACAGTTTACATTACCACAAACTAAAACTTAAAAAAAATAATATCACTACATACACTTTAAGTTATTTCAGAAAATGTTCAAAAAGTCCGCCATTGTTTTGAGTACATATATAAATGCTTCTTTTTAAAACTGAATTACTAACTTTTTTTACAGAACGGCCGGTCGACTTTATTAAACTTCTTCCGTACTGCCTCTTCGAGTGCCTCTCTTAATTCATACGTTGTTTTGTAAATCTTGTTGTTAACCATACAGCATAAAAAATCTAAAATGTACAGGTCAGGTGATCGAGTAGGCCCATGCAATTGGTCCACCTCTTCCTGTCATAGTGAAAGTCATGTTGGAATAAAAAGCGTAAGTAACGTTCACCGGTCAACGTATTTTTGTAAATGTATGGCCAAGAAAAGTTAAACCAATAATCCCACAAGCTTTTCTTCATTGGAAAAATTCATATTTAGATTTTTTGTTTATTTTAATATTTTAATTGACAAAGTTTGGATGTGACAGTTTGACATCTCTGAGAGCAACGACGATTGAACTGGTTTCCATGGCTAACTAAGTGAAATTGTTTAAAAATTATAACAATTGGCTATAACTTAAAAAATGGCGCTTTTTTATGAAGTCATGACCAACTATGGTATCCATTTAAAAAAAACATATGTTTCTGTCATATGTGTCATGGCTTTAGAAACAAACGGAGAACACAGTCTCATTAAGAATATAATTATCCCTAACCCAAATCTACTCTGTGTCCTGTGTCCCATGAATGCTGACAAATCTTAGATTTGTAAAAGTTGCCCTTTCTTAAATAATATTTATGTTTTTTAATTGTTTTATATTGTTCCTACTAATTTACTACACTTATAGAATTAGTTACGTCCTAAAAATATAATGTAAAAATAGAACGTAATAAATAAACAGATTCTACCCATCCTTGGCCACAGTGAAAGACAAAGAACAACGGAGATAGATAAAAAGTGAATTAGAAATCTTGTCAGAGATTATCTTAATTCTGAAAGGCGCTGAGATAATATTAGATTATTAACGGGTTATGGTGAATTGTGGATAAGAGAACTCGATGGGCAGATAAGGCTACATCCAATCGCTTTCTCTGTTACACGGCCTTTGTGGTCTTCCTCGTTGGTGATGGAGAAGTAATGACTGACTAATGAAATTTTATGTCACTAGATTTTTGAAAATCCCGGAGTTTATTTGATGATGATTGTTTTAACTTAATGTTATTTAGAATTTATAACATGACTTCTTGAAATAAAACATAACATCTGTAACAACCTTAGTTGATAAAAGTATAAGGTAATATACTTATGTATCATGGTTGGTTGGTTGAAGTGGCGAGTGCGACCGCTTGTTGAAACTCTAATTAGCAGAATTGCCGTTTTGATACCACTACTACTACTCACTCTGAAACCCTATCCCTAAGAATGGAAAAGTTGGACTGTTAACTGTTTATAACCATTCGGTGGCATTAAGGTAACGGGTGATTTCCGTTATACTCTTCCCGGCAACATCTTTAAAATTTACAAAGCTGTAACCACCGAGGAAACGGTTGCGGATCCTATACAAAGCCGGACAGCGGCATAGGAAATGCAGAACCGTTTTACCTTAATTCGGGTCCTTGCAGTTTCGGCAAACTTCGTTAAAAGTGATGCCCATCCTCGCCGCATGTTCGCCAATTGGCCAGTGTCCCGTATATACCGTCGTAAGCCTGGCGATATCTTTACGCGACTTAGTTATGAGCTCTCCCGATTTCTTAAGGTCCGTATTTGGGCCAAGTTTTCCTGGCTGTCGTGCAGGTGCTTAAAGAATTCTATCTACTGTTCACCATAGACAGAAAATGGTGGTAAATGTCTTTTTTGAGGGGAGTAAAAACTTCTTTTGATGCATCTAGCTCAAGGCACGATCCTCGCCTAGCAAGTTCGTCAGCTCGTTCGTTCCAATCGCTGTTCCTGTGGCCTGGAACCCAAAGCAAGGTTATAGCCATACCTACTTGCCAACCTAATACCTACTTGCCATGTACTTTTCGTACGTTTTTTGATTATTTTGGAGGATATGGTAGACGAGTTCAGTGCCGACATGGCTGCTTGGCTGTCAGTGATTATTGCAGCTTTCCGCCCATAAGGTGTCTCCTCGCTCAACCATTCGCAGGCCTTCCAAATGGCAAGTATTTATGCCTGGAAAACACATGATCTATCCGGAAGCCGGTAAGACCTTGCGATGTCAAGACCCTTCGAGAACACCACGGAACCTACACCTGAATCCATCTTGGATCCGTCAGTAAATAGCGCAATATCAAATTCCTTCAGTAGTTTCTAAGTCTACCACTCTTTTCTGGTTGGAATTTTGACTAGAAAGTTCTTACCAAGTTTCAACCTAGGTGTCAGATGGTCCAGCAATAATATCCTTCGGTAATCTTCCAACAATACTGCTGTGACCGTAGGGTTTCTCTGTCCAGCAACCAGTCTCTCTGAGCCTGATTGCACTACGATAATTTGTTTAGATGTTTTATGTTTTTATAGATATTCTAAAAAGTCTCTATCACTTCTTCAATAGGATCATGGTCATACTTTCAAACAAAGCGACGTAGGTAATGTAACGCTTTTTGTGTTGATTGTTTTAGTTAGATTACTCTTTTGCTGTTTATATATTGGGTATATTTTTTAATATTTTTTTTTTCTTTTAAAAAGAATATTAGACGAGTACTTTCAATACATGGATAAATTTTATTAGAATTGTAATACAAAAGTACAGTCAAATCCGTAACATCCTGGTGCAATTGAAAGAAACTCAAAGAACAAATCTACAATTTAAACCTCAATAGATACTTTCCAGGAACTTAAATGCTCCCCAGTGTATTATAAAACAATTTTATAAAACTATACCAACTTATTCTTGGCCAATTCGACTTTAACATTATTCGCTAGCTCAAATAAGAGCCAAATTTTCAATAACAGGACTTTTAGACGACCAATTCCACAAGCTCTAAGCTGTCTTTTACTTCTAAAATTGGAGTTCGATCGTACTTTCAAACAACACGACGTTCTAAAAGCTTTTTGGATCGATTCAGGAGAGGATTTAAATTTTATTACTCTCTCCCAGAGAGCTTTTGCTCCTTTTCATGCGAGCTTTTGTAGCCAATAAAGTTTATTTATTTGATTTACCCTTTCTAAACATGTACGAGGGGTTGATAGGGGTCGAATTTTGGACGACAGGATTTGTAGAAAAAGGGAGAATGTTTATATATGTTAGGTATTTTGAGCAAATAGACTTACTATGTTTTTATTTCTTTATATTTTGGGATGTGATCATTTTTACAGTTTTAATAAGTGTTCTTAAACTACTGCAGTTTTTATTTCGTATAACTGTATTATTCTTGTGCATTTCTTTGTTTAAAAAAGGATATGAATCTATTATACCCTACTTATAAATCAATTCCTTTAAAATATTATACAATCAAATCCGTTACGTATATTGATGCCATGAAGAGTTTAAAAAAGAACAATTCCAATTTTTAAACATAAAAAATATACACCCCGTGATCTCATATGCTCTTCAGATAATTATACAACAGTTTTTTGAAATTATAACAGCTTTATGTAGTCCAATGTGACTTTAAGATTATTCGCTAGCTTAAATAAGAGCCAAATTTTCGGTAACAGAACTTTTAGACGACCAATTCCACAAGCTCTAAGCTGTCTCTTACTTCTCTATTGGAGTTCGATCGTACTTTCAAACAACACGACGTTCTAAAAGCTTTTTGGATCGATTCAGGAGAGGATTTAAATTTTATTACTCTCTCCCAGAGAGCTTTTGCTCCTTTTCATGCGAGCTTTTGTAGCCAATAAAGTTTATTTATTTGATTTACCCTTTGTAAACATGTACGAGGGGTTGATAGGGGTCGAATTTTGGACGACAGGATTTGTAGAAAAAGGGAGAATGTTTATATATGTTAGGTATTTTGAGCAAATAGACTTACTAAGTTTTTATTTCTTTATATTTTGGGATGTGGTCATTTTTACTGTTTTAATAAGTGTTCTTAAACTACTGCAGTTTTTATTTCGTATAACTGTATTATTCTTGTGCATTTCTTTGTTTAAAAAAGGATATGAATCTATTATACCCTACTTATAAATCAATTCCTTTAAAATATTATACAATCAAATCCGTTACGTATATAGATGCCATGAAGAGTTTAAAAAAGAACAATTCCAATTTTTAAACATAAAAAATATACACCCCGTTATCTCATATGCTCTTCAGAGAATTATACAACAGTTCTTTGAAATTATAACAGCTTTATCTAGTCCAATGTGACTTTAAGATTATTCGCTAGCTCAAATAAGAGCCAAATTTTCGGTAACAGGACTTTTAGACGACCAATTCCACAAGCTCTAAGCTGTCTCTTACTTCTCTATTGGAGTTCGATCGTACTTTCAAACAACACGACGTTCTAAAAGCTTTTTGGATCGATTCAGGAGAGGATTTAAATTTTATTACTCTCTCCTAGAGAGCTTTTGCTCCTTTTCATGCGAGCTTTTGTAATATGTAATGTTTATATATGTTAGGTATTTTGAGCAAATAGACTTATGAGCTTTTCATTTCTTTATATTATGGGATTTGGTAAATTTGACTGTTTTGATAAGTATTTTTACTCTACTGCTTTTCTTATATGCTGTTAAATCCGTTACATATGCTGATGTCATGGAAATAATTTCAAAGATAATTAAATCCAAATTTTGAACCTAAAAGATATACACCCCGTGAACTCAAATCCTCTTCAGTGAATTATAAAACAGTTTTTGAAACTATAACATCTTTATCTAGTCCAATGTGACTTTAAAATTATTAGCTAGCTCGAATAAGAGCCAATTTTTCGGTAATAGGACTTTTAGACGACCAATTCCGCAAGCTCTAAGCTGTCTTTTACTTTTCCAATTGGAGTTCGATTGTCCTTTCAAACAAAACTATGTTCTAAAAGCGTTTTGGATCGATTGGGGAGAGTATTTTTGCTAAATTTCTAAGTTAAAAAAGAGTTTATGGATAAATTTCTTTAGTACTGAATACAAACGTACAATCAAATCTTTTACATGCTGCTGTCATTTAAAGAATTTGAAAGAGAAATAAATCCATATTTTTAACGAAATAGATACATTCCAGGGACTTAATTGCTATCTATAAGAGTATTATTAAACAGTTTTTGGAAACTATCACAATATTTCCTTGGTCAAATCGCCTTTAAAGTTAGTCAATAGCTCGAATAACAGCCAAATTTTCGATAACAGGACTTTAAGGCGACCAATTCCACAAACTATAAGCTGTGTTTTATTTCTAAAATTGGAGTTCGATCCTACTTTCAAACAACACGACGCTGACGTTTTAAAAGCTTTTGTACCGTACGTAGTAGTTCTATGTCCACGGAATATTGGGACACCCTGTATATCCAGGAACTAAAATGTTCTCGAGGGTATTATGATATAGATTTTGGAAGCTATAGCAGCTATCTCCAAGTCAATTCGACGTTAAAATTATTCGCTAGCTCGAATAAGAGCCAAATTTTCGATAATAGGACTTTTAGACGGCCAATTCCAAAAACTCTAAGCTGTCTTTTACTTTTCCAATTGGAGTTCCATCGTAGTTTCAAACAACACGATATTCTAAAAGCTTTTTGTATCGATTCAGGAGAGGATTTAAATTTTATTATTTTCTCCCAGAGAGCTTTTGCTCCTTTTCATGCGAGTTTTTGTAGCCAATAAAGTTTATTTATTTGATTTACCCTTTGTAAACATGTACGAGGAGTTGATAGGGGTCCAATTTTGTGCAAGAGGATTTGTAGAAAGGGTATAATGTTTGTATGTTAAATATTTTCAGAGGATTTAAATTTAGTAGTAGAAGTAATTCCTGTCAAAAAGGCGAAAAGTATTTAGCCCCTGAAACAGAAGCCTAAAAAATACTGGAATAGAACAAAAATACTGCAAATACTGCAAACAAAAATCAGCTTTTCATTGTTTTTTTACTTCTATAAACGAATGTACTTAACTATAAAAAAACAACGATTTCGGAGGTGTTTTCCCTCCCGTCGTCAGAAGTAATATGCACGATACAAAAAAAAGATACTGAAAAACTCCTAGTAAAAGTTTAAAATAAGACACTTTCAAGGTGTTAACGGTCGGCTAAATTGACGTATCGAATATTATTGATGGATCTCTGTGGGTATTAGCGATTTCGTTGGCGAGAATATTCTCAAAGACCGCGTCGGCCTTAAGGACGGTTTAATTGCATCCTGCAAAATGCGGATAATTGGTTTTTCCTTATTTAAATACTCGCGGCAACGCCACGATATTAATCAATCCTAATTTATCTGGTCTTGAATAAAACATGGAGCGCTAAGTTCTTGTCAGTTTTGCGTTATAAAACTTACGGTTATTAATATGTTATGATTAATTTTACATAACTTACCGATAATTGCCATTTAGAAACTTGTTTCTATGGCTGCCTTTTATCGGGGCCAATTATTCCAACGAAAAAATCGCTTTATTATTGAAATTACGTCTGTTACTGATTAAATGTTTGCCGTTTTGCTAGGCGGTATTCGATATAATTATCGATTCTCGCATGTTTCGACGTATTTTTTTTTTGTTTTTGTGAATATTTGCCGTTACGCATTCTCGGAATTAAGTGGTCGTTTACAAATACTTAGAACATTCCTTGGTTTTAATTCCCAAGAAAATCAATGTCTCTGGATATTTTCATTGCTAATAAGCCACAAACTTATGCTTAAATTTTCATATATTTTCTTTAGCTATGTATTTTTTTTTAATAAATATGGTATAGTAGATTTAGGTATAAAAGTATTTCGAAGCTAACATCAATAGTCAGTGCGACCCGAAAAGAGAAATATTTTCAAGAATTGAGCAAGCGAGAAAAATCTTCGTGAGAATGAAATCATTTTTTACAAGAAGAGACCTCAGTGCGGATCTCAGAACTCGAATGGCCAGATGCTACGTCTTCTCTGTGTTACTCTATGGATGTGAGAGCTGGACACTGGATTCACAGACCGAGAAGAGAATAGAAGCCTTCGAAATGTATATATACAGACGGATGCTGCGAATCTCATGGGTACAAAGGATCACCAACAATGAAGTACTCCAGCGCATGCAGAAACAAAAAGAGATACTGAACATATCAAGGAAAGAGAAATGCAATACCTGGGTCATGTGATGAGAGGTGGTAGATACGAAATACTGCGCCTCATAATAGAGGGCAAAGTGCAAGGGAAAAGATCAGTAGGAAGACGCCAGAACTCATGGCTAAAAGATTTGAGGAGATGGTTTGAACGCTCGTCTGCGGAAATCTTCCGGGCTGCAGTTTCCAGAGCCACAATTGCCATTTGGATCGCCAACCTTCGGCAGGAGAGGGCGTGATAAAGAAGTAGATATAAGGAAGAATTTTTCTAAAAGATTCCAACTTCGATCATCCAATAAATAAGTATCTAAAGAGTTCAGATCCTTATGTACAGGAAGCTCTTTTTACCCTTTCTATCAACCATCTCATTCAACATTCAACCGCTATCAATCGCTATACAGTATGTGCCCGGATTGTCTTTACAAGATGAAAAAAGGCCTATTTTGTTTCTGGTGTTTATCAACGACATTGCAAATCTAGACATTAGCGGTAAAATCTGCCTCTTTGCGGACGATACTAGTTTCACGGAGCGGCCCAGATGTTACGGCACTGTATAATACTATATCCAGTGACTTACGCACCATTAAATCTTGGTGCGATTCTAATCTCCTATGCCTCAACCTTTCATAAACTCAAGTTTTGTCATATAAAAGTACTATACAACCTTTTGTACTTAATAACACCACTATTGACGTCGTGGACACTGTGAAATTCTTAGGACTTGTTGTAGACAACTCATTAAAATGGGACTTGCACATCGAAGCTTTTATCTAAGAAACTAAGCGCTGCCTGTTTTGCGCTAAGAACGCTTTCTAAGGAACTTAACTCATCAACCTCTAGAATGGTCTATTATGCCATTTTTTGAGTCGCATCTTCGTTATGCCCTTTCATTCTGGGGTACTTGCTGCGCGACAAAATTTGATCGTATTTTCAAACTTCAAAGAGAGCAGTTCGATACTTATTGAGACTGAACAGTAGAACTCACTGCCAGAATTTCTTTAAAAATTTCAAAATACTGACTCTTCCTTCCTTATTAATTTTTGAATCTGTTTGCCTAATCCGCAAGCACATATCTGCTATTCCGGAAAGGCCTTCTCACAACTATCCACTGAGGAATGCGGAGCACGATATTTATCTGCCAACCCCGAGCTCAGAACTCGTTAAGGGCGCAATACTGTACAATGCCAAGAAAATGCACAATCATTTGCTTTTTAATATAAAGTCACTTTCATTATTTCCCGCATTTCGCAAAGCTCTGAAATCATACTTACTGGGGAGATCATGAACAATTTTGAATTATAAAATTTTGATCATCTCACACACTGGTTAATAGACCTTTAACCAGTGTGTGAGATGATCAAAATTTTAATATTCAGTATTTAATATTTAATATTGTATAACTCTCGATTTCATGATATATAACAGGATTTTATCCATTTACAATTTTTCTTTGTAAAAATTTTCTTGATACGCCTGTGTTCTACAACGTCCATGTATGTTTTATTTGTAATTTTAATGACGTAAATTTTTTGAATTGATTTGTATTGTATGACATTTTTCTATTATTTGTATATTTGTTTTTATGCTTTTTGTTTTTGTAAATGCTTTGTCGATGAAGCTATTTTGGCTTTTGTACAATAAAGCGTTGTTTATTTAAACTTTGTTATAATTGACATTTTCAGAAAAATCATTCTTCATAAAAGGTTTTGCTTGTTCTAAAATGGTTAATCTCGTTTATACTTTTCCAAATCTCCATACCGTTTTAGAGAAAATAAAAAACATGAAAATGTATTTGAATTTTGACCAATAAATTCCAAATACGTTTTACAAAAGTCCTTAAAATTAAAAGGCGTTTCTATGGTAATATAATTTCGATTTAATTCTTTGATAGATCGTTATAATTAATTTTGATTAACGTCATAGTTTTTGATGTTGTTAAAGTATCACATTTTTCGATAACTATTATCACCCTTTCCGTAGCATTGAACTAAATAGATTCTCTGCTTCTTTAACACTTTAAAACAGCAAAAAATATGACGTTAATAAAAATTGTGCCGATAATAATCTAGCAAAGAATGAAAAAGAAATTATATTACCTTAGAAACGTTTCGATTTTTAGGACTTTTTCATGCTTTTTTTTTATTTTCTCTAAAACGATCGGTGTGGATATTTGGAAAAACCTAGCCATTTTAGAACAAGCAAAAAGTTCTTATGAAGAATGAATTTTCTCAAAATGTCAATAATAAAAAGTATTTTCTCTTGTAAAGACAATCCAGGGACATACTGTAGAGCTTTTTTTTTTTGGAATTGGTCGTCTTAAGTCCTTTATCGAAAATTGGATATTATCTGTTATAGTATCAAAAAACTATTTTATAATTCTCTAAAGAGCATTTGAGTTAACAGGATGTATATCTGTATATCTATAAGCCTTAACATTTTTATTTATTTCTCTTTGAACCTCTTTCCATAGCATCAGCATATATGTAACGGATTTGATTGATTGAATCTTTGTATAAAAGTTTAAAGAAATTTATCCATAAATTGAATGTATTGACTTATGTACTTTTTTAAACAAGGAAATTCACAAGAAATAGATTTATACTTAATAAAAACATCAGTATAGTAAGAACACTTTTTAAAACAGTAAAATTTACCACATCCCAAACAATAAAGAAATAAAAATCTAATAAGTCTATTTGCTCAACTTTCTGCTACCCTTTCTATAAATCTTCTCGCCCAAAATTCGACCCCTATCAACCCCTCATTTTACATGTTTACAAAGGGAGATTAAATCAAATAAATAAACTTTATTGGCTACAAAAGCTCGCATGAAAAGGAGCAAAAGCTATCTGCGAGAAAGTAATAAAATTTGAATCCTCTCCTGAATCGATACAAAAAGCTTTTAGAACATCGTGTTGTTTGAAACTACGACCGAACTCAATTGGAAAAGTAAAAAGACAGCTTAGAGTTTTGGAATTGATCGTCAAAAAGTCCTATTTTCGAAAATTTGGCTCTTATTCGAGCTGGCGAATAATTTTAAAGTGGAATTGACTTGGAAATAGCTGCTATAGTTTTCAAAATCTATTTCTTAATATCCTCGAGAACATTTAAGTTCTTGGGATACAGGGTGTCCCAATATTCGGTGGACATAGAACTACTATGTATTTATGGAATCAAAATAAGTTCATTGGACACAATTCACCTCTACACAAAAGTGCTTAGTTTGTCCGTTAGAGGGCATAAAAAAATATAAGTATATTTTTAAGATATTTTAAAAACCATTATTTCGATTTGAATAAGATTTGGGGTGCCTATGTTTTTTATATTTTTATAGTATGAGAAGAGTAAAACTACCCCCACTCCTACATACATTTTAATATAAATATTTTCCAGCTACACACACAACCAATTTTTTCGTAAAACGGTTCACTAAAACGCAAAATTTGATCAATTTTAGATAAGCCGTTTTTAAATTAATTAATTAAAGCGATTTTTAATTAATTCAAGAAAAACTGCATTTATTTTTATATTAAAACTGAACAGGTAACAATGCAAAACCAGGCAAATGTCAACATATACTCTGTTTTTTTTCTCAGGTAAGATTTCGACAGACGATGACAGAAAAAAAGCAGATGACTTCCATACCAATCCATTTATTTCACTAAAAAAGTTTCTAATATTTTTTAAGTTAACTATGGATGGGTTTATAAATAAATACGTCATGCGTCGTCTCTTGTTATTTTTAACCAGTTTTATTGGTTTATTTCAAAAATGACAGATCTTATTTCAATATTATTGGTTTGACGCAACGATGAGCGACAAACGGACGCTGTATGAACTCGACTTAAGATTTTTAAGAGTTGTCAAACTCTTACCAAATTAGAGGTTATAATTTTGTGTCAAATTATGTCAAATAGAAATGATAAATATTTTGCATTTTACATTTTGGACTGTGTTGTTACTTGTGTTTCGTGTTTTTTAAAATTAAGTGGAGGAAAACTCGAGGGAAAATTAAATGTTGACCCAGACCACAGTTTACAGTTAATATTCGGTGCACAGAGACCGCCAGAGACACAGTTTGCCAGAGTCTATGGCCAGAGAGTTGTATTAGCCACAAATAAAGTTGTATACCATCTCGTACATGGTACAAAAAACTGGAGTATCTGTAAAATAATATCACACTATAGGTAAATAATACATTTTAGTACTGCAGAAAAAAATTAAGATTAAAGTTAATTAACCAAGATTAGATTTTTTCAGTTTCATACAATTTTTTTCACAATATTTTGAAGTAATCACTTATCACTCAAAATTTAAATATACTTTTATATATACATCCTTTGAATAAGAAGACTAAGGAAGGAGCATATCAAAAATCTTAGGTACACCGCGATGGGCCTCAAATATGGCCGACTTAAATTCCGGTTTATCAGTGTCGTTCTAATTTTATTTAAAAAATGTAAAAAACTAGATGTAGAGATTGGACGTGGGGTAGACTCAATAATTTGTTGTTTTATTTTACGTTGTGAATAAATGTTGGTAGTTATTAAAATTGTTATAAAAAATATATAATTCTAATAAAAATAGATAAGTTATATTAAGTATTTATTACCACAAACATCCGATACGCTACTGAAGCAGGTAAGTCAAATTAACGTATATAAATTCTTTGACATCTAATCTTTGACAAGTAATAAATAAAAGCTAAAATGCAAGAAAAATATATAATTTAGTTAATTTAAGTGAATTTCATAAATGATCGGTTTACTACACGTATGTATATTATATAGTCACTTACTAGCGAAAAGTTGTTCCATTATTTCACTCAATTTTTGCCGAGATCTACCGCACGGTACACAACCAACTATTTTAGAGTCTTTTTCGATAAATCGCGATAGTGTCACTGTTAATTTAAGTGCTGCCACAATTTCCATCTAGATTTACTACCTTTATACAACTATCAGTAGTAGAATAAATAATAAATAACATAAAATAAGCTCCGTAAAGACTGACAAATCCAAAATTTCAAATCAAATTCAAATGTGTCAAATGAATCGTCAAACAGAACTGTCAAGGATCCCCACCCTAGAGTGCTTTTATGGCGCTTTTTCCGCCCACCATGCATGAATACATGGATAGCATTATGCTCCTTCCTTAGTCTTCTTATTCAAAGTATACATCCGTGAAATATATTAATTATGCGTTCCAATTGTACCAACTTATTTCTTTGTAAAATAAAATAAACTACCTTGAAATTAAAATGACAGACACATCTATCGCTGTCAAGGATTTTGTCGTTGGACAGACTATACCTTAAGTTGTCAACCTATGATTAAATGCAATTAATTGTGCTGTCTACTCTACTATCTTATAGTACCTACGGTTAGTGTGCCCGATATTCATTTTTGTAATGTAAAACTTGTTCAACTTAGACAAAAGCCTAAATATTTTAGAAAATATAATTTTACATTGACAAAATTATAAGTTGACAAACGACGGTATGTTGGAATTTACCTCTGGCTTTGCATTTGTTACCTGTTCAGATTTAGTTCAAAAATAGATGCAGTTTTTCTTAAATTAGTTAAAAACGGCTTGCCCAAAATTGTTCAAAATTGGCATGTGTTTACAGCATACCCTGATCTTTAAAAAAAACTATTTACGACTTCGCTGCAAACTCAATAGGGGAGTTAATATTTGGACAGTTCCAAATTTACATGGGATTTCCTATGTTTCCAATGCCGATACCACCCGGAAGAATTTATACGCTTGGTGCATTCTCCGCCGGTGCTGCCACCATCGGAGAATACCGTAAACAACTAGTATATAGAAAAATACGGGTTTAAATAGCGAATATACGAAGAAATTGATATTAAATTATTTTAAAAGTGTTAGGAAGTATAATTTGTGAAAATTATAAAAATAAAAATAAAAAGTAAATATTTTGATATCTTCAGAAGGTCTAACTTGTATTATAATTTATTATTCCGGTTAAAAAAAACATTTTAGATGAGTTCAAATAGGGTAGCGCGCAGAGTTTTAATCACCGGTTTTTCTAGTGGGGCATAATTGGGGCTATTTCGGCTATAACGAAATTTTTAATGCTACATAATTGTAATTTTAGGAGATGTTCATAAAACATTTAATTACTAGCTGATTAAAAAAAGTATACTATTAATATAGCAAATTATATTTGATTCTCTCATAGTATGTATATGTCTACATAATTTTTTGCTTATGTAACGAGCACTTTGTTTACTCACTTGTTTCGTCGAAATTGAATCCATTTTTGCTTTTGACTCGGTGCGCGGTGTGAGAAACTATGAGCTATAAAATGTTGTTTCGGAAGAGTTGAATATCCGGGAAAGTTGAGTTATTGAATGTTATTGCACCCAACAACGCCCTTATTACGCTCTCCTTTACGCGTTAACATTTTTTCGGCAATTTTATTAGCATTTGAAATTGTCACAACAAAACACGCCGCCTAGTTCGAATTCTTTTTCACACATTTTTTACTACCCGTAACAGCGTTTCATTACACAAACCTCGTACCTGAGTGTTTTATAGTATCAATAACTGCACTAGAAAAAAACTAAAATAGGTACTTAAATATTATGTTAAAACCACGATTTCAATATTATTTTAATGCGATCAACATGACGTCGCGGCGTGAAAAACACACTGATAATTTCTAATTTTTGCCGTTGAAGCGCTGCGGTCGGAATTTGTTAAAATCAACTGAAATGCACCAAGCCTATACAAAATTTGGTCAATTTCCAGATTATACAACCATTTCTATCATATTCCGCTTGATTCCACCACCGCTTCACACCTCTCCCAAATCCCCACTTGACACCTCCATTTTCTCCTCTCGCACTCTCGGATAGGGACCGGGGGGGCAATCGCCTCGTTTCCCCTGCCCCGCGCTGATTGGTCGCAGCTTCCTGTGTCGACGGCGACGCTCCTTCCCATCCACTCTGGCGTCGCGACGCGCCGAACAATGGGCGATCAATTTAGAGGGCTTCCTGTTTTGATAACGCGTATACTCTTGTTGTGTTTGTTTTTGTGCCGTATTTGCCAAAGGGTGAATTTCAGATTTAAATAGCGGCGAATAATTCAGAAATAGGATGTTTGGAAGAATTTATGATGTTTTTTCATTCTTATTTAATCATTATTTAGGCATTAAAGCTGGGAATATTAATTTCGTAACAAATATATAGCATTTATGTGTGTTCTGCGCATGTAATTCATATTATAGGACGTTATAATCTACAGATCTACAGATGTAAACGAAGATGTGCCAAAAAATGTATGAGCTAATAAAGGCTTGTTAAAAAATCAGTAAAGAATAATTTCTTATAAAACTATTTGATGTGACGTTCCCCAACAAAGTTATTTGGTAATACAGGGTGGAACAAAATCAAAATGTGATCAACTCTTAAACTCAAAAACCCGCTCGCGTGATCTTTGATTTTTAGAGTTGAAGGACAACCCGAGGCGACATACTGTATACAGCTAAAATATTTTCAAGACGGTGGTATATCCCGTTATATACAGTAGGTATCAACTTATTAATTTTAAATGGAACACCCTGTACCGGGTGCGTCTCAAAAGTGGCTCACTCCTATAACTTTTTTATTTTTTCAGATAAAAAACTAGAATTCGTATGTTAGTTTGGTTCGATTTTGACCTTAAATTCTTCTTCTTCTTCTTCTTCTTTTAGAAGGCCTGTTTAGTTCCGGTTTCCTCCTCGTCTAAGCAACTCTTGCGAGGTTGACTGCCAACTGTCTTGCCAACGTTTAGGTAGTCGTCCAGTAGGTCTTCTGCCATGGGGTACGTTGTTGCGAATTATTATGGCCATTCTGTCGGGGCCCATTCTATTGACATGCTGGTTCCATTCTCTTCTTCTCTGCCTTATCCATCTGACAACGTCGTTTGTTTGGCACTTTTCTCTTATGTCTACATTTCTCTGTCTGTCCCTCAATGTGTATCCAGTTATCATTCTTAAGGTCTTCATTTCAGTAGTTCGTAGGATTCTCTTTGTTGCTGATGTTTCAGCTCTGGTTTCCGCACCATATGTCATCACTGGTCGTATGCAGGTTTTGTATATTCTTGACTTACATTCTGTACTCAAATGTTTGTTTTTCCATATGAGATATTTAAGATGTCCTGATATTGCGGCAGCTTTATTGGCTTGTTTCCTTACTTCTTCTTCCAGGAATCCTGAGCTTGTAATTTTGCATCCGAGGTATTCGAATGACATTATCTGATCAATAGTTTTGTTTTTTATTACCAATTTGCACAGTAGAGGCTCCTTTGTAATGGTCATGCATTTGGTCTTATTTGTGGAAATTTGCATGTTACGTTTTTCTGCCTGTCTGTTAAAAGCTTGTAGCATTCTTTGGAAGTCGTCCTCTGACTCTGCAATAAGTACTGCGTCATCGGCATCGCATAATATGTTTACTTTATGCATTCCCATTCGATATCCTAATCCAGTATTCTTGACGGTTTTTATTACTTGTTCCATGATTGTGTTGAATAACAGAGGGCTAAGGCTGTCGCCTTGGCGAATACCAGTTGTAGTTCGAAGATGCTGCGTTAAGGTAAAGTTTGTTCTTATTTGGGTTGTTGTGTTTGTGTTTAAGTCTTTGATAAGTTCTGTGAGTTCTTTCGAGACATTACTGCTTTTCAAGATGGTGATGATGTCTTTTAGTTGGACTCTATCAAAGGCCTTTGTTAAATCTATAAAACATAGATAGGCTGGAGAGAGTTGCCTGAATATGAATAGTGCATCGGTAGTTGATCGGTTTCTTCGGAATCCTTGTTGTTCCTCGCTTATTGGCACTATTGAGGAGATTTTGTCCGCAATGATCTTAGTCAGAAGTTTTAGCGAGGTGCTCAGTAATGTTATTCCTTTATAGTTTGCTGGGTCTGTTTTATCTCCCTTTTTAAAAATGGGTATTGTTATACTTTGTTTCCATTCTTATGGTATTTTCTTATGTTGTAATATAATGTTAAACAGTTTTGTGTATTCCTCTATGATAGCCGTGCCTGCGTTTTTTATTAGCTCGTTTGGTATTTTATCTTGATCATGATCTTCTGTATTATCTCTTTGGCTTGTCTCTTGTGCTTCCATTGGTTCATCTGTTTCTGCGTATAAGTCTCTGAAATATTTTTCCCACGTATCTTAATTATTAACAAGCTTAAATTATACAAGTAAATTACAATTCGACATACGCAAAAACAAACAGAAGCCATCAAGATGTGCCTTAAAAAATAGAGAAAATTTCAAGACTATAGGTCTATTTATTTATGATAAACCAGAGTTTTACAATAAAAGATTCTTGCAATTGTTCAAGACTGTTAAAAGGAAATACCGTACTTTCTCAGCGATTTTATTAGCACTTTACAGTAGGTAAATATCAATGACCGTTTAATTTCAGACTGAAAAAATTGCAATGAATGAACTGTGCGCTGAGCATGCAAGAGCTGGAAATGAGGAAATAATACATTTCGACGTATGATTACGAAGGGATGCATTTTTCTATGTAGCCATGCGTGCATTTTTTTTTCATCATTTCAGGTGCATATTAGTAGTTTATTGTTACTTTGTAAATTACACGCATACTACTGGTCTTTATCGCTTATTACGAGGATCGATTAATAAATTGAAAGAAATGCCTAATTTAAGGCACTATATAATACAGGGTGTCTCAATTTTCCGTGGACATGAACTACAACGTATTTTTGAAATCAAAATAAGTTCATTGAGCACAATTTACCTCTAGACAAAAGTACTTTTTTTGTCAGTTAGAGGGCATTAAACTTTAAAAAAATAAACACATTTTTTATGATGTTATAAAAACCGTATTTCCGATTTAAATGAGTTTTGAGGTGCCTATGTTTTGCTAACCTCTTTAACATTTCACAACCCTACATAAATTTTAGTACAAATATTTTCCAACTCCACCGACGCCTGAGTTATTTTTTTTAAATGGTTCTTCTAGTATTTAATACATTTTTTGTCTTTTATAATATACAGGGTGGTCCTAACTGTATTCCGGAAACTTCGGCAGGATATTCTGCAGATAAATAAAAAAAGTTCGTATAAATGTATGTTCTAAAATGCTTAGTTGTGGAGATACAGGGTGTAGAAGTTTCATTTTTATTTCGATTTTTACCAAATAATTTCTGAAGTAACGTCAATATTTGAATGAGAATTGGTGTCTGGGAGTTTTTTGACATGAGAAATTTTATTTTGATATTAATATGACTCCTATTTGTAGGAGGCACCACCTACATGTGTTTTAACCGTTTTGAAGAGTAATAACTTTTTGTCCGTACTCATATAAAACTACCGAGTGAAAAAATATACATTTCCGTGATTTTTTACGTAAAATATGTCTCTTGGTAAAAGTGGTTAAACCGTTCTCAAAATATTTAGAATGGAAATAGTCAATTAAGACAATACATGTCATTATCGACTAAAAATAAACATGTGGAGTAGATACATAGTTATTTGATTTGATTGAAATGATAAATTTGGGAAATTATGGTTTTTTTAAAATAGTAATAAATTTTTCTTTAAAAAAATTATGATAAAACAATAATTTCAGTCTAATAATTTATTTAATCAACATGTTTAATTAATTATGTCAATGATGACAGGTATTGATAATTTAGATTCCAAATACCTCGAGAACCATTACTCGTAGCAATTATTACCCAGGCACGTTTTTAACAAAAAAGCTTCGTAAATGTATATTTTTTTACTAAATATATAGTTTTATACAGGTACGGACGAAAATTTATTACTCTTCAAACCAGTTAAAATATATGTAGATGGCGTGCCCTACAAGTAGGGGTCAAAATGACATCAAAATCCCCCCAAACTTCTTTTGTCAAAAAACTCCCAGACACCAATTTTCATATTTTTTTATTTTTTAAAATATTGGCGTTATTTTAAAAATTATTTGGAAAAAAATTGAAATAAAAATTAAACCACCATGCATACCAAATCTGTGTTTTAACCTTATACTCTATTTTCTATTATACTTACCTCTTTCGTTTGCAGGACAAAATGGTGACGATTCGCTCAACTCCTCCAAAGGCTCCAGTAGCGCGATGTCGAAAAAACAAAGGAAAGCACGCACAGCCTTCACCGATCTCCAACTACAAACCTTGGAAAAGAGCTTCGAACGACAGAAATACCTCAGCGTCCAGGACAGGATGGAACTGGCCGCCAAACTCAGTCTGACAGATACGCAAGTCAAAACGTGGTACCAAAACAGGAGGTAAATATCTATAATAATTAAAATCGTTATTAAGAAATTTGTTCATCAGTTCTTATTATTAAGAAATTTGATAAAGAGACATAGATCGGCAATTTTGTATTTCTTGCCAATTCGTACTATATTAGAGTTTGTAGTGACGAGAAGTTAACTCAAGATTCTAAGCAATTTACCAACGTCCTTGTTAGATTATATTGGATTTTGAGAAATTGCTATTGGCTTGTTCCACTTTTTACTTTTACAGATCTAATACTATGTGCAAAATAGTATATATACAAAAAAACCTCATACTCGTGTTTCTGGGGTTAAAATATAATACCCTTAAAAATATTTGCACTTATTTAAGGCACCCTGTATATGTATATCTTATAGATATTATACTTTTCATGATTGACATTTTTCTTGAAGACATAAGAGCTTACATGGATTCCGATTCTGTAGAACTCCGATTCTACAACCAATTAAATATTGATATATGAATATGAAACAAAGAATTTCACTAGGGTTGAGCTTTGTTTAATACATTTTATTATTAAAGTCTTTGTAAGCAATTAACAAAGCAAACAATTTATATCTACATATTTACATATAAATGAAATAGATTATTACATATTATAACATGCAATTACAGGCATGAATTGATAACAAAAACATATTAATAATACTCTTTGTTCGATTTCTTTGATATAAATGTTAATATCGCCATATATATAAAGATATAATTATCTCCAATGCAAAAGCTTTATGCATACTGGGTGTCTCAGTACCCCTGAATCAATAAAAATACTTCAAAGCCTTACCTAAAAAATCTTCAATTATTATTGTGTTCCAGTCCCGCCATCCCCCAACGAAAATATCTGGTATTACTGATCCAGGGCCAGACTGGTCATTGGGCTCTTTATAATACCTCCAGGTTTATTTATTTTTGATGAGTTTGATGAGACACTACTTTTCGAAAAAAAAGACTATATCAAAAACGGCTGGGGAATGATAATCGATGATAATTTCGGGAAGGTCAAGCTCTAGACTTCATTACTTGGACCGTTCTCTTCTTTATTTTTTAACAGTGCTTCCTACCAGTTGGACTTGGAAGAAGGTTGTAATTTATTTTTATATTAAATAAAAATTATTTTAAATGGTATTTGTATGTCTGGAAATTTCTATATAGTCTATTATTTTTGAATATTTCTTATAATTAGTGTTAATTTGTTTGTTTTTTCGATCATACGGTATTGGCTCTACTTTAGGAATGTTGATATATTTTAAAACGCAAACACAAAATAATACTAATCAATAATATGGAATTTGTCTTATCTAAATTGTGCTACTGTACACCACAAAAAAGGTAAGCTGATAAGTCATGACAATGTTACACTAATGGATGGTACAAAGATAGAGACATTAAAAACATCTGCATACAAATATCTTGGAATGTTACAAACGGGGCAGATCAAGGATAAGGAAATGAAGACCAGAATGAAAAATACTTACCTAAAGAGAGTGAAAACAGTTTGTAAAACATACTTACCGGACAGAAAGAAGATTGCAGCAGTCAATAGATGGGCAATTCCTGTCCTTGAAATGGGCCAAAACAGAGCTGCAGTAAATAGACAGAGCTACTAGAACACTATCACAGTTCATATTGCACGATGGTGCTTCGGAAAGTCGTCTTCAGAAATCAGGTTGTATCTCCCCAGGATCCATGGAGGGAGAGGACTTATCAATGTTGAAAGAGCATGCAACAGACAAAATAACAAACTAGCAACCTATTTTATGCAAAGGGATACTTACCTTCATCGAGCAATATGCGAGATTGACGGAGATTGTATACTAGATTGCGTATTCTACAGACAGACAGATCAGTAGTTCATAAAAAGCCGGACATTGTTTGGATAGATAAAAACGAAAAGAAAGCCTACTTAATCGACGTAGCTGTAACACTAGATCACAACGTAGTCAAAACTGCAAGAGAAAACATTTCGAAGTATCAAGACTTGGCTTTCGATATGAGGCAAACCTATCATCTAAAAGCAACCCGAGTAATACCACTCATGATTTCAAGCAATGGTCTGGTTGACATTGATTTTGAAAAGAACTTAAAGGAGCTGAAGTTACCAGAAAATATCATAAGTCAATGTATTAAAGCAGCTATTTTGGGTACGGTGAACATAGTCCACAGAGTAATGAACATGGAGCCTTGAATGGAAATATTCCGGCTACACGTCATGGTACCACCGATAGAATCGTGAAAAAAAAATAGTAATAATAATCATCATCATTTTCAGCTTATTCAATCATTTTTCCAATTATGGTGTAGCCTCCCTGACATATTTAGATACTCTCTTAGTCTCAGTAGTTGGGCCCATTGTTGTCTATTGTTGGCTTTGCTAAGTTATCCCTGCTAATTTGCTAATATCATGGTCCCATCTCAGGTTCGGTCTTCTTCGAGGTCTCTTAATTCCTCGCGGGTACCATGCTGTAATTTTTGTGATCCGTCCTTCGTTCCAGGTGTCCTTCCCGTTGCCACTTGAGGGATTTGACTCTGTGGATGACATCTATTAACTAGGTCTTTTGTCGTATCCACTCTATTCTTTTACGGTCTCTCTTGGTTATTCCCAGCATATTTTATTCCACTGAGCGTTGTGCGACTTGCAGTTTCCTTATGATGTCCGTTTAAAGTGTCCAGGTTTCGCATGCATATTGGTCGAGTGCTTCCTTCTCTAGATAAAGTGGCATTCTAGCTTTGAATATGATTGAGTTTCTTCCATAAGTACTCCATGCAAACTTCATTCTTCTGTTGATTTCTGGTAGTAGAGATCCCGAACTATGTATTAGTTGTCCCAAATATATGTATTCTTCTACTATTTCCAGCGCTTTGTTATTTATTAGAATGTATTTTCTATCCACTAGTTCATTGTACATTGCTTTAGTTTTTGCTAAGTTCGTTTTGAGACGCATTTTATTGCTGGCTGTATTTAGTTCGTTAGTCTGTGCTTGAGGTTCTTCAGGACTATTGGCAATTAGGACTATGTTATCAGCGAATCTTAGATGGTTGAGATATTCTCCATATATGTTTAATCCTTTGTTGGTCCAGTCCAGTTGACAGAAGATTTCTTCAAGTGTTGCTGTAAACAGCTTTGGGGATATCGCGTCTTCCTGGCAAGGGAATACGATCCCTTGCCAGTTGGGAACTCTGGGGTTGTTTTATATATCATTACTCTTCGTCGAAAACCTTCTCAATAAAACGTAAAATAAAATAACTAAATCGTCTAGCTAAAAAAACTAATAGACTAGGACTAATTGAATGTTCCATATCTTATTTCTTGCGCACCCAGCTAAACTACAATTTCATACTATTATAAACTTTTTAATACCAGCATATATTAGCATATTCGATAAATTAACGTTAGTAATTATGTTAATTTAAACAAATTAAATCGCTTCGAGTTAATTAGTTCGAATAATTTCATTAATTGTAGCGAAGACATTAAACTAATTAACAAAACAGCGGAGATAAAGTTTGTCAAGCGATTATTCGTAATGAGTCGTTTTTAGTGTGACAGATTGAATTTATGATAAGTTAGGAAAGGAATAGAATACGAAATTATATTATTTCATATTTCAAATGTTTGTCATAATTAATACTGCTATTTTAAAACAAGTTCATCTATATAGAGTTGTATGTAGTCTGTATTGATAAGCGTTTAATGATAAAGCCCGTTCCAACGAGTCAGGGAAGATTTCGACAGACGACATCCAAAAAATGACAGAAAATTTAATTTACCCAAAGTTTAAAATGACAGACAAGTATTTATGTGTCAAGTTTGTAGTTAGATAAACCAAATCTATGTATTCAAATAAATAGTTAGATAAACCAAATCTATACAGGGTGGTCCGAACTCTATTCTGGAAACTTCGGCAGCATATTCCGCATATAAAAATAAGTAAAAAAGTTTGTATAAATGTATGTTCTAAAATGCTTAGTTTCGGAGATACAGGGTGTAGAAGTTTCATTTTTATTAATATTTTTTCTAAATAATTTATGAAGTAACGTCAAAACTTGGATGAAAATTGGTGTCTGGGAATTTTTTGACATGGGAAATTTGATTTTGATGTCAATATAGCTCCTACTGCAAGAGGGTGCCACCTACATATTTTTTAGCTGGTTTGAAGATTAATAACTTTTCGTCCGTACCTATATAAAACTACTGAGGAAAAAAAATATACATTCACGACGTTTCTTACGTAAAAAATGCCTCTTGGTAAAAATCGCTACGAGTAATGGTTCGCGAGATATTTGGAATCGAAATTATCAATACCTGTCATCATTGACATAAATTAAACATGTTGACTAAATAGTTATTAGACTGAAATTATAAATTTGAAATGTTTTTGTGCTAAAGGTTCAACAGAAACTGTTTTATCATCATATGATTAGTTAAAAAAATAAAATTTCCTAAATTTATTATTGCAGTCAAACAACTACCGTATGATCGAAAAAAAATGGCGTCCAGTTGGCTTGAAAATGACGATCGATGACATTTCCCATATAATTTTACATATAAAATGACAGCAATCTTCATTTCTTAGCCATCGCTGACGCCGTTTTTATTAGATCATACGGTATCTACTCAACGTGTTTATTTTTTGTCAATAATGACATGTGTTGACTATTTCCAATCTAAATATCTTGAGAATGGTTGACCGGAGCGATTTTTACCAAGAGACATTTTATACGTAAAAAATCGCGGATATGTATATTTTTTACTAAGTAGTTTTATATAGGTACGGACGAAAAGTTACTACGCTTCAAAACAGTTAAAACACATGTACGTGGCGCCCCCTACAAATAGGAGTCATATTAGTATCAAAATCAAATTTCTCATGTCAAAAAACTTCCAGACACCAATTTTCATACAAATATTGACGTTACTTCAGAAATAATTCGGAAAAAATCGAAATAAAAATTAAATTTCTACACCCTGTATCCCCGAAACTAAGCATTTTAGGACATACATTTAGACGAACTTTTTTACTTATTTTTAACTGCAGAATATGCTGCCGAAGTTTCCGGAATACAGTTCGGACCACCCTGTATAGGCTTTTCTGGTGAAGTACTGTACTAACAGTAAGAGGAATGTTATGCAATGTCCAATCTCCAATGTAACAATCTCCATTTAAACATAAGTCAAGTAATGATCTTTTTAGTCCGGTCAACATTTAATTAATCTTGTTATGTTATATAAAATAATATATTCCACTCAAGGATATATAGAATAAGGATATTCGACTGGCCCAAAAAAAACGTGCCGTATTTTGTCGAGGAAGACGATTTCGTCACGACCAATGGGCGTCGAGTATTTGAAATTGAAAACATATAAATTGACGGTAACCTATGTTTTTTGACTCATTTCACTGACAAATGCGATGAGATTCTAATTGTAATTTATAGATCGAAAATCCAAACGTTTTTTGAATAAATAATTAATTTTAAAGTTATTTCCTAGAGGTTTGGTTTGGCCTTCTATATTCTGGTATTTGTCTACTAAGTAATAAATAATATCTTATTTTGTATTTCGATGTATGGAAATCCGCAAGTTTTGTATCTGAAGCCGCAAAGAAATTTCGCTCTATAGTGAGAAAAATGTTATATCTTTTTAGACGCGTAGAATAACAAAATTTCTTATTTCAGATGTTCTAAATGTGAGTGCTTAATGTCAAAAATTAAAATATATACTTGAAATATTTCAAGTTATACCCTTTGCCCTTTGGAAGTAAACAAATATTGAAGAAAGTGTTGTGCCTTCACAGAATTTAAATCGGCATTAGGAATAGATTTCCTTGATTTAGTAATGATAATGCTCATAGAAATTGATAATATACTATTTTATATTCACTCGTTCAAGTGCTGATCTATTTTTAAATTGAATATTTATGTAAGTATTATGTATAACACGATATAAATAATTTAAGAACATAAGAAATTAAAATTTCAAGTGCCAATATTGATTATTTTTCCAGTTTTATTCAAATATATTGAAATTAATATGGAAACAAAAGTTCATAAATATTAGTTTGAAAAGCCATGTCAGAAGTGTAGGATTAAAGACAAAGTATTAAGGTAACATATATTTGCATAAAGTTTTAATAACACTGACAATTTTATTTGTTTATGTTTATTAATTAAAATTTAGTTGCAATTTATTTCATATTCTAATATTTTTGAGAAAATTTTACTTAGATACATACCTGAATATTATGCTGCTTTTTTATTTTAAAGTGTGCCGACTGTGCTGTTATTTTTATACTAGTAATATTGTATACTGTAGGTATTGTATTCATATATAGTTATATATATATATATATATATATATATATATATATATATATATATATATATATATATATATATATATACTTTCTTTCTATGTGTACTTATATCCTTTATAGTCTTTCTAAGTGCATATAATACTACTTTTTTAAGAGAAGGCAGTTTTTAATAATCTATTGTTAATTCCCCTAATTCTGTGTCCCCTGGTTCTGCTATACAACAATTATATATTTTTTTATCATTACTGATTTTAAAAGTTTCTTTTCAAAGAATTTGACCATATATTTTTTTTTCAGAGTAATTGGGCTGTTCCTGAACAATATTGAATATAAATATTCAAAAATATGATAAACTGCATATCCTACTAAGTAGATCAATACCAAAATTCCATTAGAGAAATAAGTTAAAATTATGTTTTACTTGTATAATTTTCTTGCTATTTGTCCACCATTATTTGTGACTTAGAAATTAAATAGTCAAAAAGAATTTAGTACCAGTTTTTATTTCCCAAAAAAATTAATTGTTAAATAATTACATATTGCTTAAGATACAGTATATTATATTGTGTTTATAGTTGATAATTCTAGTTCTTAGTTGTTTATAGTTGATAATTAACAATATTTCTGATGTTAGATATTATATTAGATAAAAAATTTAATTACCAACAGCTACCTACCTATGTAGCTGCAGATTATTATATTGTGTAGTAGGTACTGTATAATTCTTTAGTTCAAGAAACAAATATCAGTACAAGTATATAACCAAAAAAATGTTGATGCAAATTCTTTGTATAACATACGTACCCCTATGGTATTCAACTTTTCATTGTTCTTTAATTAGATACACAATAAGCACATTAATTCGTTTATTAAACAACCAAAACTCTAACTACTTAAATTCACAATATAAATATCACAATAAATGTATAAGCTTTGATCAATTCCTATTATTAATACCTGATGACTTCATACTTTATAACTACCAATGGCTATCCTACTAACACCCTAGCCAACTAATAATAAATCTGTTCTAAAAAAATACAACATAAAGACATCGTTATTGCAATAATATAGAAATCTATTCCATGTATCATTAACTACCTAGGTATAAATACAATACCCACATCTTCTTTTAAGCGAATAGTGCGTTAGGAGGCAGAAATATTGTCTGCATTGTACATCGTACAAATTGGCTAGAATTTATTAATATCCATTGCAAACATTTCTCTTTCAAAGGGTCTAAATGTTTTGTCTTTTTACTGTGTCCCTGTAATATGTTATCAATTAAGAACAGTTATCAAATATGACATGGACAATAATAATTGTTTTACCTTTTTTTCAAACTAAACTCTTTAAACAAACTATATAAATAAAATTTATCTCATAACCTAACTTGCTGCTAGAATTTCTTTCTTGTTATTCTATGTTCCTGTATTGTTATTCTTCACATTATCAATTTCTATGAGCAATATTATTACTAAATCAAGGAAATCTATTCCTAATGCCAATTTAAATTCTGTGAAGGCACAACACTTTCTTCAATATTTGTTTACTTCCAAAAAATGTCAAAGCATATAACTTGAAATAATATTTCAAGTATATATTTAAATTTTTGACATGCACTCACATTTAGAACATCTGAAATAAGAAATTTTGTAATTCTACACGTCTAAAAAGATATAATAACATTTTTCTCACTATAGAGCGAAATTTCTTTGCGGCTTCAGATACAAAACTTGCGGATTTCCATACATCGAAATACAAAATAAGATATTATTTATTACTAGACAAATACCAAAATATAGAAGGCCAAACCAACTAGGAAATAACTTTAAAATACATTATTTTTTCAAAAACGTTTGGATCTATAAATTACAATAATAATCTCATCACATCTGTCAGTGAAATGAGTCAAAAAACATAGGTTACCGTCAATTTATATGTTTTCAATTTCAAATACTCGACGCTCATTGGTCGTGACGTAATCGTCTTCCTCGACAAAATACGGCATATTTTCCTACATAGCCCGCTATAGGGAGTTGAATATCCTTCTTCTATATATCCTTGATTCCACTATACTTAATTACGTTTAGAACACCAATTAATGCGTTTATCTTTATGTTCATGTTAAACCTTCCAATTTAGTGGCTATGAATCACGATCGCGTTCCGTATCGTTGCCTCACCATATTAATCCGTTGACGTTTTCCACATAAACGTGCATCACCGGAAGAACTTTTAGTTATAAAACTAAAATATCATATCCGGTGGCCGATTTAGTCCGATTTTACCGTTTTAATCTCCTCTTTTTTCAACAATTTTGTTGTTAATTATCCAACGATGAACGAAGAAGATAAAAGCCGGTGGTAGAACGAACTAAAACCATTTTGTTAAATTGAATGTAACTCTGAATCTTCTAATTTATCTACCACGATTGTTCTTCTATGAGCTTGGCACTGTAATTTAGGTAAAATAGTCTGTAAGTATTGGTTATTGTGTTAAAAGCTAAACAACAGTAAATTCCTAATTGCAAAAATTACCTAAATATTTAAGTTTCTAAACAAAAATCTGAGTATCTAGACCAGGATCTAGACAGAGAAAAAGAAATCTAAAAAATAAAAACGTTATTTTTTAAAATTCCACCGTGTATCCACTTTGCATCCAAAAGGAAACCAGCTTGTCAAGCCCGGTTGACAGGGTAAAAGTGTACTTGGATCAAATCTACTTGGACACTGCTGGGATCGTATCAACTGATTTAACTCCCTCCGCTCTAGCCAATTTAAGTAGTAATGGGATAACTGGAGAGAAAATTCGCTCGAGTACTCGATTATTGAAATAACCGACATCGCTCGATTATGAACGAGCGATGCAAGTGACGAGTTACGAGCGATAAACGCAAGCGATCCTATAGAAGGAAATAAATTGAAATCCGATTTTAATGTGACATACTCAATACAAAGCCGAGCGAATTTTCTACCTGCAATGTATGCAGGTAGCAAATTTACACGACCTTATCCGTTGCATATCTGAGGGACAATATTTTACGACCTACATCGACAATGCTTTGAAATAAACTAAATCAAGCGATCAAGCGAATCGCTCGTCGCTTGCTACTTGTCATTCATCACCCAAAGAATATGTCCTGCGCACGCAATTTACTGCTTTGCGCTTGGCGTTAACGAGAACGTGTATTTACAACAAGCGACGGGCGAAAAAAAATTAAATACGAACGATATTTCGCTCGAGCGATCGCTCGATTATTGCAATCGCTTGAAACTCGAGTACCCGATTATTGAAATTAATCGGTGTTTCCCATCACTAGATTTCAGGTATCGGTTTAGGACACAGATTAAATATATATATAGGGTGTCCCAATATTCCGTGGACATAGGTCTACTCACAGAACACACTAAAGAAGAACGCTAACTCCCATGCATTTTTTAGTTTCAAAACGGTTTCAAATTTGTAAAGAAATCTGTAATCTGTATATTGAAGTGGCGCCATCTAGCCACCCAGGAAAGTAACAAATGTGGCGGCAAATTTAAATAGATGCAATTTATTTTTAAGCAAGACGTATTGACTTGTTCGCCAGTTAGAGCCAATCAGATTTCTACAAAATAATGTGTAGTCATCTGATTGGTCCCAAGTTGGCAAACAAGTCAAATGGCAAAAAACAAGGATTTATATATAGAGGTTAAACCAGGTTAAACTATTGTAAAGTGTTAAATGGTTTGCTTATATCATTTTATGTGCATAAAAACCTATAATAAATAATTTATTTTAATTTACAGAAAATTATACCATGAAACATTTTACAAACAAATAAAACAACAGATTAAAAAGTATAATATTTATTATAGTACCAGATTTAAGAACACATAACAAATATCGTTGGAATACAAGAGAAAGTGACGTCCATTAGAAACAATGTTTTATTTACATGTATTTTTTACATATGGACTTGAACAATTGTGTAATATCACATTGTGGAGTTTATGTACAAAAATATGGAGTTGATCAAATTTTTTTTTTGTAAAAATATATGGCGTTGTAAATATTACATTGTTAAAAAATAAAATTCACGAACATTTGGACTTGGTTAGGTTACCTCACTTTCTCGGATTATTAAATAAAATTGTTAGATAAATCAAAGACCTTTTACTTAAACCTTACCTTTAATAAAGATCTTAAAAATCAAACACAAAACAAAGTTCAAAAAAATTAAAAAATACAAAATCACTATTGTAAAATGAAGATTGCAAAAAAACACAGCCAAACAACCAGAAAACAGCGAAACGCACATCTCCGTTCAATTGCAAAACACAACTGAAGAGGAAGGAGGAAGCCGGAAACGGAAAACTGATTTGACATACAGAACAATGACAAAACATAATTAATAGGCCTATTTAGGCAACTATAAAAACAATTTTGTACGCAATTGTTAGGCAACTAGAAAAATTAAAATAAAAATACGCCATCTAGCGCCCCAGGAAATTACTACCCCAAAAAAAGATCGTTCAAGGTCGTATATCTCAGTTGACTGGCCCTGGGTCTACTGCGTATTTTTTTAATCAAAGTAAGTTTATTGGACACAATTTACCTCTATACAAAAGTGCTTCGTTTGTCCGTTAGAAGGCATCAAATATTAAAAAAATAATCACATTTTTTCAGATATTTTAAGAACAGTTATTCCGATTTGAATGAGATTTTGGGTGTCTATATTTTGCTAAATGCTTAAACATTTGACTTTTACAAAAATCAAGAAAAAGTACGAGAAGGGTGAACTACCCCCACACCTACATAAATTTTAGTATATATATTTTACAACAACACCGACGACAGATTTTCTTTTCGTGGTCCCTGTAGTATTTACTACATTTTTTGTCTCTTGTAAAAAAATGCCACCTCGCATATTTTTTGTGGAAAAACACTATTTTTCCAAAGCTGACTTCCAAAAAATGGTTTTGTCACATCAAGCTACGGAGGCGCATAAAATCTATTATGCTCTAATAATCTAGTTGGCGAAAATAAGGAATTTAATGTTAGTATCCTAAATTATATTTGACATAAGATTCAGAATAAGCTTAAAAAAATTAATAAATTTTTAATTAATTAACGTTTTGGTTTATTCCTTATTGATGCCCTCTAACGGACAAACGAGGCACTTTTGTATAAAGGTAAAATTATATGCAATTAACTTATTTTGATTAAAAAAATACGTAGTTCTTCTACATATGTCCAAGGAATACTTTGGAAAAATAAGTTCTCCGAAAAAATTTTCTCAAAAACTATGCGATGTGGCGTTTTTTTACAAGAGACAAAAAATGCAGTAAATACTAGAGAGACCATTTTACGAAAAGAAAATCGGTGGTCGGTGGAGTTGGAAAATATTTGTACTAAAATTTATGTAGGGGTGGGGGTAGTTTTCACCCTTCCCGTACATTTTCTTGATTTTTGTGAAAGCCAAATGTTAAAGCACCTGCCAAAACATAGACAGTCAAAATCTCATTCAAATCGGAATAACGGTTCTGAAAAATTGTGTTTATTTTTTTAAAGTGTGATGTCCTCTAGCGGACAGACGAAGCATTTTTGTATAGAGGTAAATTGTGTCCAATGAACTTATTTTGATTCCCAAAATATGTACCTACTAGTTCTATGTCCACAGCATATTGGGACACCCTGATATTCCCCATCATCAGAAGTAGATATAAAATATTAATAAATAAAATCTATTTAAAATATTTAAATGTTATTGCTTCAACGGTTTGACTTTTAAAGTAACGACCCTAACGCTTCGTCCTACGCTTCGTCCTACGCTTCGTCCTACGCTTCGTCCTACGCTTCGTCCTACGCTACGTCCTACGTGGGAGCGAGCGAACGACGCGTGGGACAGCAGAGGGCGATGAGCGCGACTCGCGCGACATATTTCAATCGTCGCTTTAGTCGCGCGTATCTCCTACCTAGGACAGCTTCGTAAGAAAACGTCGTTTGATAAATACGTGTCGCTCGCACCGCCCGAATCGCGCGCTTTTGTCTCCCACGTAGGACGAAGCGTACGTGTCGCACGTGTCGCGAGCGTCGAGCTCATCGCCCGCTTTTGTCGCCCACGTAGGACGAAGCGTAGTGTATCTACTTCGACAACACTTTATTTTTTTAGCAGAAACAAATGTATCAAATAAAACTATTAACGTTCATTTAAGAAAGTTCATTTGAGTTTTTAAAAATGTTCACAAAGTGTTTAATTCTGATACAATTTCTCAAAGAAAATAAATAATTTAATTAAGATTACAATGATCTCTCTGATTTGTCGAATAAAAGTTTATTTAGCTACGCTTGCATGTCAAGTCGCAATATTTCAACATTTCAGAATCCGCTAATTTAATTTTCAGCATTTTATAAAATATAATAATTAAATTAAGCGTGACGCTATAATTAGCAAATGCCGAAATATTTTTCTGTTTATTAAACGAATCGAATTTTGTTACAAAGAATTAAAATCGAATAATCAACTGTAACAAATTGTTTAAACTAATTACTGAAATTACGGCCGTTTTCGAATTGAGTTTGAAGAGGTCTATAACCCATAAGGTAAAATTCCGCAAAATGTTTTGGAAAACAATACTGTTTTAAAGAACGACGTAAACAATGTGAACGCTAGATAATTTAAAATATATTGTTGTTGGTTCAAAGCTAATTTTCCGTAAAATACTTAAAATTGTATGTTTTCACGGTATCTTCTTTTTCCTTTTATTTTTTAAACAACGGTTTAGCCATTTAATAAAAAATATATTTTAAGTGTTTTTATACCATATACCCAAGTAGCATTTTTGGACACATTTTAGGTAATGTTTCTAATAATTGTGTCTGTTTCTTGACACAAAAATGGAAACGGTATGCCACAAATAGGAAACATTTTTGAAACCTATATATTTTATATGACTTTATTACATTTTTGTATTTCCAATGTGGTGGCACTAGCCGTTTCCTGAAATGTTTCGATGCGGAATCAAAACTTTTATAGGAAATGTTTCGAAACATTTTCTGCAGTTTGTGTCCAAGATGTTCCCATTTTCAGCAGCCCCTGTTTCTAAATGTTAAGAAACAAAATACTAAACTAAAATAGTCTATGTCTGTGTGTGGATTTCAAAATGAAAACAACCATCAAAAATGTCCACCTACGCCATAATATTTTTGTCGTCTTTGTTTTTAGGTTTTTTCGCTCAAAAAATATCTGGCAATAATAATGTATAATGTCTGGTAATATAATGTACTTTCGTTTTTTTAATACCCCTTTATCATTATTAGCTGCTACAAAATATTTTAGATTTTTATTTCTATATCATGGTTTTGAAAATAAAAAAAAAATCAATGCAAGTAGAACGCGCCGATAGAAATATACTGAACATACATATATTTTTAGTTAAAAACGCTATCACTAGCCAACATGGTGGAATTTTAATTCATTATTTTATAAAATTGACATGGAGTCGGACACAAATCATCTACATTATATCATATTTGAGTCTAAAAAGAGAGAAACTCGTGTTAAGCATTAAAACATGTATTCCATTGTGAAAAAAAAAAGAAAAAAATGTTTGCTGGTAACATTTTTCTTCGGTCTCCTGTTGGGTATGGGTAGTGGCTGCTATTACATGTATTCCCAAAACAAATCATCTCTGTAATGCGTATAATAAATAAATAATTATAAAATCGCATAAGAAAAATATCTGTAGTTGTACTCACCATATTATGGCCTTCCTTCTGCTTGTTATAATTATAGTACAATGAAAATAGAAGAAAGCTTAATTGCAAAAACTGCAAACAAAATTCGAGTCACCGCCTTCGCCGTTTCTCGCCGGACTGGTACCGATTCAGTGCGCGTACACCTTAAGGCTCCGCACGCACTGCATCAGATCGGACCGACCAGCAAAAGCGACTGCGACCATCGTACATATAGACGGCGCCGGCGTCCACTAAAACATTTCGGCCTGTAGAGGCCAGATTCCTACCTCTACCTATCTACGATAGTCGAGTCACCGCCTTCGCCGTTTCTCGCCGGACTGGTACCGATTCAGTGCGCGTACACCTTAAGGGTATTGCGGCGGGTTGCTGTTGGCTACCTCCGCGGCTTTTCTGGACGAAGCCCACAATCCTGGGCGACTCTGGGTTCTCGGATGCAAATTGGGGCTTTAGGCTCCCGTTTACTCCTTTTATTTTCCATCATTGATTTTAGTTTCTTCGTCATTTTTTCCATCTCCTGGGTTACACACGGTACCTCATTGCATCGTTTGCTTCCTGTTTTTTTTGTGTTTATTTTTGTGTTTTGGTAAAATGTTTCGAAACAAAAAGCGACTTATGTTACGAAACATATGTATCAAAAATGTGGAATGTTTCTCAGCTGAGATTTTGTTTCGATTTTGTGTCTAAAAATGCTACTTTGGATAATACCAAAGAAAGAACTCAAGAGATACAATTGTTTACCTTTTACCTTCATCGGCCATTATTCTATCCTTATTTTCCCATCTCCCTTATACCGAAAATATTTGCCAGATTTACCAGTAGATATATTGGTATAAGTATTCAATTAAATACCACAACCAATATTATGAAGTAATAAATAATTCCCTTATATTCTATAATACATCAAGTACATTAATTTGCTAACGTCAATTTTCTCATTAATGTTTAACTGCTTAACTATTTTAAATTTTATAATGGAATAAAAATATGATGGTCGTGTTTCTTTTAATAATAAAAAGCAGTTTGGCAGCGTCAGTTTTAGAAATATGCCGGCGTAGTACAACGCATTTCGAGGATGAATGAAAATTCCTAGATTCTAGTAGTTTCAAGCTCGCTTCGCCGTTCAAGCTCCGTATTCTTTATTTACTGTATTATAGTATTTTTGCGTTATTTTGTGGACTTGTGTGGACATTAATTTGAAAATATGGTGTATTCATTTGTTGTGTATAAGAGAGTATATTTATCATTTAAATCCAAATTTAACTTTTCACCGGTAAATAAAAATAAGTACGGTTAGGTATATTATTATATCCTGCCTATTAAACTAAATTATATTTATTTTTAGGTTTGTTTTGTAAATTATATATTTATTAATTAAATTATTTGCCGAAAAAAGGTACCTGGTACGTACTAATTACCAATAAGTTAATAACAATTTCTGTTTCACTTTTAAGGAAGGGTATTGAATGCTCGATTGAATGTTAATGTTTCTATAAACCTCCTGTAATTTATAAAATTACGAACATCTATCTTCGAAAAACCGTACTTTCTTATAAGAATAAATCTAATCTAGGTACCTAGTAGTTTAAATATCTTTGGATAGTACCATTAAGTAATTAAATAAATTGAAAATTAAGGAGTTGTTTTTGATTTTTCTTATAAAAAGATCAGTGTTAATTTAACTTGTTCATTTCTTACACTCTTCGATGAATTACGATGAGAAACAAAGCGAATAAAAAAACGAGCGAATGATTGACGATCTGGAAGAACTAATTACGTTAAATTAACATTATCATACCCACCACAACGAAATCGCTCAAATTAATATAAACTCTATAAAGTTCAGCTGGCTGGCAGTGATTGATTGAAATCGACTATATTTTCATTCGGAGAGCTAATAGCAGAAGAAATCTTCATTTAAGCTGAAATTACGCAACATCCCATAATAACCTCTAATTACGCTTTAATGAAATTGTACTTGATGTAATTGCAAATTGCTCTTAATGCAGGTATTCTTTTTTTCTGGAAAAACGAACCTTTCACCGTTTTGCCAATTACTTTGTGCCGCTAATTAACATTTTATTGAATGTAAATATGTTAAACGATTACCAGTTTTTAATATCCTGATATTTTTGAAAAAAAAAGAGTTTTCTAGCGGATGTTATTTAATGTGGGAAATCGTCATTAACTTGTAATGTTTGTATCTTTGCAACAAGTTCATTGTCGTTATATTCTTAAAAAAGTACACTGAAACAGATATAAGTAATTTTACAAAAAAAAATACTGATCCTTTAGAGTGTTTTTAATAAGATATTTTTCCATAGTTTTACAAAAAATGTAATTTTGCAAAACAGTATATTAATATTAAATGATAATTACTAAACGATATTATTTTCACAATGAGTTTTTTAATTTAAAAGTTAAATTTAAATCAGGAATACATTCTTGTAGTAAAATTGCATATCTCCTAACTTTTAAACATTACCCTAACTTTAAAACACCCTGTGTAATAATTTCGTGTGTAAATTTTCCTACAATATAATTTTACTGTTAGAACCATGACTCCTGAGCATTTTGTTTTTTGATATATGTCAATACACGCTTTGGTTAATTTTTAAAAGAGCGAAATGAACTTATCACGATCAATTTGCAATTTTTTCAATTATCATTACTTTTTGATGTCGTACGTTTTGATGTATCATTAATTTGATTGTCGTAACGTCATACTACGCAATTTTAAAAAAAAATGCATTGAATACTCTATACTAAATTAAAGAAAACCTTAAAGACTACAGCCCGGGTTTTAATAAACATTAATAACGATAACAGAACTAACGATATTAATGAAAACATCGGTAATACTCATGTATACAAACTGAAAAAAAAATGTAAAAAATACTCTAATATTTTCTATTGCCTTCCTTGGCTACTATAACTGCTTGTATAGGTCCGTTCCATAGATTTAGTAAGAACAGATATCACATTGTGCATTTTAACCCGATCAAACAATCGGAGGTTGACTACGTACTGTAAAAACCAACTGAGATAGAGAAGGCGACATTGCCACATCTCAAATTTGCGCCTATCTACTTAGTTTGATTTGCAGAAAAGGTGACTTTAAAACCTTCACCGGATATCAATAAATCTCAATTTCTTAATTAAATTAATAGTTTATATTTAAAGAAGCATGCGTAATAATATGTTATTAACCAGAGGATATATGCGTTACTATTAAACGACATGTTTACTGTTTAATGTGCTGAAACGTCTAGAACTATTGGCAACGTCGCTGCTAATCTTCCAGAATGAAATGAGCCGTCCATCCCACCACCCCTCGCGACGGCCCTTGGTCCGTTATAGCGTACTACATTTAGCTACGGTGTGTTTGAAGTCGGAATCAAGTCCGAAGTGAACTTTTCAGTGTTTTTCAGTAGTTTTTGTTTTTGTTTAACGTACTTTTGAATCTGCGAATTTTCAATATGGTAGGACAGTGTCAAATGTGTCGAAAAATAAACTCAAATTACCCGAATTTGTCTTTTCACAGGTAGGTATTGTTTCCGCCGTCATCGTACATAGGCGTCCCACAAGGGAGCCTCTCACAATTAAAATAATTTCTAATTATATTTGTTGAATTTTGATCTATTAAAACAAGAACGTAGTAGCCGGTAATTGAATTATAATTCATCTCAATTACTACCTAACTGTTGTAGATCATAACAAATTTGAATATAAACTTTGCATTTGAAACTTTATTATAAGCCTGAAAGTGACATTTTTTTTTAAAATTGCGTCATATTTTGGTCATTATATACGATATTCTAAAGGAATTTTGCTCAACAAATTAACAAAGGTGTTTACCTGACCTTTTTTACATTTTATTGATTCATTATATCTTATATCTGCCCCTTCGGTCTTGTTTAGACAAGTTTTAACCACCGTTCAATACAAATACCTCTTCCTAGAGTTATTTGTACAGTGTGTTTACCTTTTTTTAGAATGGGACGAACTGTAAATAATTCTTAGGCTACTAGTTTTATACATACCTATATACAGAGTGACCCAGGCCTCCAAAAAAGCTTTTTACCTATTACGTTTTTGGTTTGTGATTTTTATTTCAATCTTTACATAAGATCGGGGCCATTGTAACGCACATTTTCAAAATATTTTTGTTAACATACAGGGTGATTCAAACCGCAATACATATGCTTAATACAGTTCATGAAGATTGGGACGTTTAACTAAAATTTGATTGTCTGATTAAGCTACCTAAGTAATGGATTTGTAAATAAACGTAATATTTATTATTATGCGACAGAAATCCCATACTGTAGCACACAGATTTGATACTTTTAATGATAAATGCCCTCTATTGAGAGACTAAAAGGTAATTGCCTCGTATCAGAGCCATCATAATACGAGAAGAAGACCGAAAATCAAATTTTTTCTTATATGTTCAAAAAAACACAATTTTCTCATTAAAATAAATATTGATTTTAGGTATAGGAAGTTATTAATAATACTAGATTAAACAACTATTACACAGTACTTCACAGGAAGCTATCGATTGCGAACTAACTAAATCGTCACTAATTACTAATTTTCAAAAATTCTTTTTAAGATCAAAAAAGGTAAAACTAAAACCTAAACTATCATTTGAGATTAAACGGGAAGTTCTAAATAGTGTTGCCTATTCTAAACAAAAAAAAATTATTTATAAGTTTTATTAGATCTCTAATTAAATTTGGACGAAAATAATATTTCTGTTTGCTGTAGGTAATTTTCTCAGGGAAAATACGTAAATAAAAATGACTTTTTAAGTCAAAAAAAGTCAAAAGGACAAGTTATTCCAAAAAAAGGACTGTCCTTTTCAAAAAAGGACAGGTGGCAAGCCTAGGTATTTCTGGAATGAAAATTTAATGGCAAATCTACAACTTTAGTTTGAAAATATGTTCCGGCCACCTATGATTACAAAAATGTCTAAAATGTGCTTTACCATTGCCTCCATATTCTAAAAAAAAAATTGAAAGAAAAATCACCAACCACAAACCTAATATAGAACTGTTTCGGAAGCCTGAGTCACCCTGTAAATATTCAAAAGTAACTGAAAGTTTATATAGAAGTAACTGAAAGTTTAAATTGAATATCGACGTTGGCGCGATTTTCGAAAACTACCTACTAACGTTTCAACATAAGTATATGTGGGATATTAATTATGGGGGGGATTACTTATAACAAAACTCATCTAACGAAAAAGTGTTAATGTAGTATATTAATATGGAGTAAAAATTTTACTAATTACTTTACATTTACTTTACTAATAAATTCGTTCCAAAAAAACAATACGCCACTGGCCATTAGAACAATCCAAATGCGCCTAGTTGCCGGGGTCGGAAATTTTAGACTTCTCTGTCTCTTCTGTCCTTGTTTGACACATTGGAATGTTTGATACACTACCAACGAGTATTTATGAATGAGATGTTCGGTCTATCTTTATAATGTCTTTGGTCCGTTCATACTGTCATTGAGGCTGCATATATCATATCACACTATGTTTTCCCATTCTTCTTTAAAGACCAAGCAAAGTTCATTTAATGAAGCTGGTCCCGCTTAACGACCTCTAATCCTCCTGCCAAGCATTTCCCAAACGTCGAACATGATGGACAGTAGTAAATAGTTCACAATAATCACCAAATCCGCTTGTCATATTGAAAAATAACTTCAAAAAGAAATGTTAATTGAAAAAATTGGAAATTGTTGGTGGCAAGTTCATTTCGCTCTTAAAAATTAACCAAGGCATGTACTGACATGTACGAAAGCGTAGAGATGCCATCGCAACATGTATTAATTTTGGCAAAATTTACACGTTTTTTTTTGTAAATTTACACATTTTCTGTAAATTTACAAATTCAAACTGGTGTAGAACGGAGTTCAATGGGAACTACTCGTAGAATAACGCACCACTGTTGCCACTAACGCAGAAATTGACAGAAAAAGTGTGAATTTACGGAAAATCTGTAAATTTACAGAAAAAGTGTAAATTTACAGAAAAAATGTAAATTTTGCTAAAATTTTTTTTTAATAATGCAATGGCAGCTCTACTCTTTCGTAGACATGATCCAAAAAATATAATGCTCAGGAGACATGGTTCTGACCATAAAATTATACTTTAGGAAAATATATACCGGGTGCGTTTCAAAATTGGCTCACCCCTATAACTTTTTTATTTTTTCATATAAAACAACAATATTTGGTATGTTAGTATACGACATAAATTGGGATTGATTGACGTATTCAATTGTTTTCGGTCACTTCCGGTTTCACCAGAAATGACTACAACTTTTGATTTTTAAATGGCACCCTTTGTATTTTTTTATTTTATTCGATAGAAAATAACACTCTGAATCGAATGACATATCATATGTCAACTTTTGGCAATTTGGCATATGATTTATTTGAAATTGTAACATGCGGTTCATAACGACAATTTGACTCAAAATACCAAGTGTGGGGTATGAAATTATTCGTAAAAAAATGCTTTTTCCAAATATGCTAATGAGCCACCCTCGTTCCATTTGAAAAAAATGAGATATGATTAAAAATACGATTTGGGCAACTTTTAACCGGCCAGGACAAGACACTAAAAACATTAGACGATGAAATCTATTTTTCCAAGGCTCCTTGATTAAAAATTAGTGTTTTTAACACAGCCGTGGCACTCTAGATTGAAATTTAAAATAGAATTTGTTTTTGAGTGACTATGTCAAAAAGTGACATATGATATGTCATTCGAGTGTCATTTTCTACCGAATAAAGTAAAAAATACTGAGGGTGCCATTTAAAAATCAAAAGTTGTAGTAATTTCCGGTGAAACCGGAAGTGACCGAAAACAATTGAATACGTCAATCAATCCCAATTTATGTCATATACTAACATACCAAATCTCGTTGTTTTATCTGAAAAAATAAAAAAGTTATAGGGGTGAGCCACTTTTGAGACGCACCCGGTAACACGAAATTATTGCACACAGTTGTTTAAAGTTAGGATAAAAAACAACCCCTCGTTTAACTCTGTATAATATGCCAAATACTAAAGTTTATAAAAAAACTGAGTTAAGAATTAAAGTTAATATAATTATATACATCGTGCTAAAACATTCATGAAAATAGCAAAAATATAACAAAAAAATAACAGTTTAAAATTGACGAAAAATTTCTCCGTTGCGTTTTTTTTCCTATCTGAGTGTGTAATCTATCCAACTAAAGGTTAGTTCTCACTATACCTTCCGTTTCCATTCCATATCCATTCCATATCCGTTACGTATTTTTATTGTATTGACGCTATAGTCTGTCCAACGAGAAGATCCTTGACAGTGATAGATGTGTCTGTCATTTTAATTTCAAAGTAGTTTATTTTATTTTACAAAGAAATAAGTTGGTACTGGAACGCATAGCAGGGAATTATTATATTTAAAATTTGACGGACAAGTGATTACTTCAAAATATTGTGAAAAAAACTGTATAAAACTGAAAAAATGTAATCGAGTTATTTAATTTAATAAAAAACGGTATGTGTTAATACAAAACAAACAAGAACAAGACACCACATACCAAAAAAATATAAAAAAGAACTATTTCTTACTTTCAAGCTTTATGAAACTTCCCGCATTTATGATTATATTTATCAATATAACTTATGTACACATACAAAGTTGTAATATTCAGCAGGAATAAATAAAACAACATAAATAAAACAAACTATTTTATTATTAATAACACTTACCAAATTTTATAGGTACCTTAAAGGTTGATTAATTAACTTTAATCTTAATTTTTTAAACCAGTACCTTTGGCATTATTTTTCTTGTGCAGTACTAAAATCCGTTATTTACGTATCGTGTGATGTCGATTTTTACAGCTACCTACTCCAGTTTTTAGTATGTGTTTAGTATGGTCCTTTTACCATATTCGAGATGCACTTATCTACGACGAGATGGTATACGAACTTTAATGATGGTAACTTTATTGGTGTATAAGAGTTTTTGCCTGGGCAGCGAGTATTAACCATAAACTGTGCTCTGGATCTACAGTTAATTTTCACTCGATTTTTCCTCCACTTGATTTCAAAAGACACAAAACACACGTAATAACACGAATCAAAATGCATCATCTTCCAAAACGCAGGGTATTTGACAAAACTGACAAAAGTTGACACACAATTATAACCTCTAATTTAGCAAGACTTTGACAAGCGTCATACGCATCGGCGTCCGTTTGTCGTTCATCGTTCCGTCAAACCAATAAAATTGAAATACGATCTGTCATTTTTGAAATAAACCAATAAAACTGGTTAAAAACAACAAGAGACGACGCATGACAGATTTATATTTAAACCCATCCATATTTAACTTAAAAATTATTAGAAACTTTTTTTAGTAAAATAAATAGATTGGTATGGGACGTCATCTGCTTTTCTTCTGTCATCGTCTGTCGAAATCTTACCTGAGAAAAAAAACAGAGTATATATGTAAGCTCCCGTTCCGTATCAGTTCCATACTTTTTATTGTACCTACAATTTATATCATTGCGAAAGTTTTATTTTAAAAATTTGTATCTTTTGAAAAAGGTAATAAATTTAATTCATGAGACGAAAGAATAAATAAATATCAGCAAAATTTTAACAGGGCTGGTATATACTAAGAACTTGACAACGCTGTTTCCGATACGCCAAAAAATGCATGGAAGGAAAGGATATGGAACGGAAGGGAAACGGAAGGGAGCTGATATGGAAGGTATAGTGAAAGTGAACCTTAATTAGGAAATCTTTCGACAAACGATATCCAAAATATGCTAGAAAATATAATTTACCCGTGAACTAAAATAAGAGACATAACCATCACTATCAGGAACTTCCCGTTGAACAAACTATAATAAACTTTTCTAGAAAAATAATGCTTATAACATAGTTTCCATGACATCCCTACGATGAATCTATACTTATGGTACCGCAATGCAGTATTTTATTAGCCAACAGCGAGTAACGAGCCCTATCCCGACCTCACAACGATAAGGAAGTGTACGCCACGAGCAATGCCAGCCCGAAAATCTATTATTTACCGAAGGTGTTGGACTGGCGTAATGGGCCGATTCCACCGTAAATTATTGCACCTGTATGCAAACGAACCGCTGCTGGCCGCTAACTGCCGCGCCGCCGATGCCGATAGATCGATATCTGGACGAAAATTTGTTGCATTTTTACCTGATACACCGGCAAATTTGGGTAGAACGTGTCGGAAATTACACGACGCGCGGTAAATAGCGTCTTTTGTTTGGTTTAGAACGCCGGTTTTTATACGGTGTGCTGAATAAAACGTCTGAATAGGAGGTGCTTTGTTATGCACTTTATAGTGAAATTGCTTATACTTATTTTTTGATTCTAATCGTTTTCGCTTTCATAAATGCAATAAAAATTATAAAATAACACCATATCAGTTTTTCTGTTTGGCGTTTATTCCTTTGCAAATTAGGAAGTAATATAGTAAGTAATCGTATTTGTATTCACTGAGAGTATTTACTGCGGCCACGAGGGCTCAGTTCCTACAAGCTCTTTAATAGGAAAAGAGTGTTAAAGTTCACCCTCAAGACCCAACCTTTTAACATAGGCTGGACTGTCCGAGGGTGATATATCTCATAGGTCTGATAGGTCTAGCGTGGTTTTGCGAAACACCTCAAATCAGGAGCGTTATTCTGTACACGCCATCGACAATCATCGGTATCGGTAAATTACCGACAGCTATTGGTACGTAGGGCCAATGATCATCGTCTTTATTGTTGTTGTCATAGTTTTAGCTGTCATTAATAGAGCATCTAGCACATTAGTATCGACGACTATCGGTATCTCTACCATGGGGTTTACAAGGGTACGGTAGAGATACTGATCCTCGTCGATACAAATTTGCGATATCTGCCCTATGACCGATTGATAATTATGACAACAATGTGCCTAGAGCTATCGTAAACTCATACCGACGACTGTGGATGCCGTGTACAGAATAGCGTCCCAGGGCCCAAATTCTGTAAGTCAAAAAACGCTGAACGTTTTTAGACGCTCAGCGTATATGTATTTATTAACACAAACATCCGATACGCTACTGAAGCAGGTAAGTCAAATTAACGTATCTAAATTCTTTGACATTTAATCTTTGACAAGTAATAAATAAAAGCTAAAATGCAAGAAAAATATATAGTTTAGTTAATTTAAGTGAATTTCGTAAATGATCGGTTTACTACACGTATGTATATTATATAGTCACTTACTAGCCTAAAGTTGTTCTATTATTTCACTCAATTTTTGCCGAGATCTACCGCACGCTACACAATCAACTATTTTAGAGTCTTTTTCGATAAATCGCGATAGTGTCACTGTTAATTTAAGTTCTGTCACAATTTCCATCTAGATTTACTACCTTTATACAACTATCAGTAGTAGAATAAATAATAAATAACATAAAATAAGCTCCGTAAAGACTGACAAATCCACAAAATTTCAAATCAAATTCAAATGTGTCAAATGAATCGTCAAACAGAACTGTCAAGGATCCCCACCCTAGAGTGCTTTTTCCGCCCACCATGCATGAATACATGGATATCATTATGCTCCTTCCTTAGTCTTCTTATTCAAAGCGTAACATTGACATATTTCATCGTCGTATCCACATTTGACTATTAGTAAACTATTAGATACCTGAGAAAATGCGATGCTATAGTAAACGCCACGAATGTTTGGGAGTGATTCATCGGTCGCTACCATGTGAACTAATCTGTTCAAGGTCACATAAAACTTAATTCCAGTGCCGTGGTCTTTCAAGTCATATAATAATCAATATATAAGCTGTTGTAATTTGTTGTTTTAACTGTCAAAGTCTTGTCAAAACAAAGATTTGGTTATAAATATAAAATGGAATGCCCCATTTGTCGCACTGTCAGCACACCAATGGATTGACGCACAAAAACGAATCAATCAAAGAAACGCGATATAGTATCGTCTTTGTCAATCACGCTAACATTTTAGAATAAGTAGGAGCGCAGGCAGATGGTTAGATCGGGTAGAATGAGTGGGAGGGGGGTTAATCACTTCGACCTTACAGATCCATTGTGTCCCCCTTTCTTGAATCATAACTCATCATACAGTCCCAGGGCTTTGACAAAAGGGTAAGACCGGGTAAGTAATAGCGCAGGCAGATTGTTAGACCGGACCTTTAAAAACCTACGTCTGCGGTAAAAATTTACGTTTTTAATGTAAAAATGATAGCGCGCATGTCGATTCTAACTTCATCAAGCGATGAATCACTCCCAAACATTCGTGGCGTTGACTCTACCAACATGTGCTCAACGCGTATCCAGAAAACGATTCGCATGGCAACGAGAATAACAAAATCGACTGCTTGGCGTTCCGCTATCCTTTCCCAGCGAGGCAGGTACACATAATGCGCTTCATTGTTTCGTCATCTTCCATATAGAGTTGGCATTCTGCGTCTTCCACCAGTCCCATCCTCTGTAGGTGTGATATCAGCCGGCAGTGGCCCGTGTATACTGCAATGAGCGAACTCGCTCCATTCCTACCAGCCTTTAAGAGATCTGTTATATGTTTGGATGGCCCTGCTAGGATTTTCTTGACATGTTCCATTCCAGGACTGTCATTCCAGTCCTGAAACGTCGCACCTCTAACCCATTCACGGAGCCTGTCTCTTGCGAGATTGTTTGGAACGCTAAGTGTCGGTTCTGGGCCCCCGAATGGCAAACCTGCACCCCTTTCGGCGAGGGAATCAGCACGTTCGCTTCTCTCTAGGCCGACATGTCTCAGTATCGATATTAGCGACATTTTCTTATTTCCTAATATAATGAGTAGTTTCCTACAATGAAGAATCCTTTCCTACAATGAAGAAGAATTGTTTTCTTCAGTTATAACTCATCATACAGTCTCAGGGCTTTTACCAAAGCCAGTACGGAAACGGTTTTACTAAGGTTAGTTATCCATCTCCGGTATCAGTCGTACCACTTAGTGATGAGGTATTCCCCATTTTCCCCACAGAATCTGAATTCATCGTTGTTTCCTAGCTTCAATCTACTGAGGTGTTCATTTAGGAGACAGTGTCCTGTTAAAAACCCCGAAGATGGTTCATTCTCAAATCAAGGAATATATTTGATTTTTCTCGATCGCAAGTCCTGAGAAATTTCTTCGAGTGTCTTAGACCATTGGAGGATTCCCATTCCAGGCTAGTGGTGGATCTTCCAGGTTTTATATTCTGCTTTAAGTTAGTTTCCACTTGGGAAGCAGAACTTGGTTTGATACACCAACATACCAACCGATTGCCTATGTAAATACTCATGTTATAATTTAAAATTTAATCATCTGCTGATGATGCTACCATGGTTAGCGAAACGCGCATCCTGTGTTAAAAGTAAGACGTTTTCGTGTATTATGGCAAAGTAAAGTTTTATTTTACTGTTGTAACAACAAATGTTCCAACCTCAACAGTATCTATTGTAAAGTTATTCAACCTGACTTTTTAGCTTCTATCTTTTCTAACCCTTTAAAAAAAGAAACATTAAAGGCAGCACACTAAAATATTCATTTTTTCATACCAGAAAAACGATTTTTTTACCTCCAGACTCTCTTCTTAAATATATCGTGAAATAATGGTTCCGAGAAATTAAATCTTAAATAAGCAGATCATATAGAGTGTTTACTTTTTGCGGCGATCAAAGCGGCTCGTATTAATAAATGATTTTCACGATCGTTTGAACCAGGCGGCCCGAACAAAATCGATTTTTAAATCAAAAATTCGACACAGCTCGCATTTTTTAGGCTCTAGACCTTAAATTAAGGCTAAACCCGGTAAAGTATCAAAATACTGGTTATAACAAGGTGCTGTCTATTGGGAGACTATATTAAATACGAAAATACTAGTATTTGAAACATTTATGACAAGAAAATGCCAGTTAAAACTCTAAGTTTTCGAAAATTACTTTTGAACAACGATATCTGAAATGAAAGACTGATTGAACGATTGTCCATTAATCTGACGATTCTGCTAAAAGACTGAAAAGTGAAACGAATAAGCGAGCTAATAAGCTTTTCAAATATATGCCACAAAAATTGTTTTAAAAGACAAAATCTGGGATGGTAACCCTTTAAGATTTGAGACATGGTGAGTAAAAGTTCATTTCATTTTTGTTCAATTCCCAATCCCACGATAGATATGTAAAATCTTCCTGGTCAATGTTGGTCTCTTGTCATTGCTAATTCTTGTGAACTGATTCTTAGAAACAAATTTGTAATGTTCTTGACGAGTGAACAATACCTCTTCAAGAATATTCCAAAAAACCTAGCATGATTTTCATTACAAGTACAGAACACCGTACAAGTCTACGGAGTATCCATCGAAAAAAGCAATATTCTACTTAAGCCGAAATAATCTACTCTATCAAAAACAAAATGACGAATCACATTCTGTCGAAGGCTGGGCTATCGCCGCGACTAATACCTCGTTTTCTTTCAGTTTTGTGAGAAGAGCTGCCGCCACAAGACACAAAAAAACCGTGTAAATAGGAACACTTCACGCACATTAGCTCAGTTTGTTTAAATAATTTTTCGTTTAGTTACAGTGCGAGACACCTTAAAGAAAAAAAAATCAATTTAATACGTTAGTTACACACTAGTTTTTTTCTTCGGTTGTTTATTTTCGACCATTACACTGGCAATGTACTTTAATTTTCCGTCTACGATGTAGTGATGCTCGATATTATCGGTAATATCGATTGTTTTGTATCGATTCAATAAGTTTCATAATTAAAACATCGATAGTCCAGAATAATAATTATTCATCTTGTTCTTACCTACAACCATACTATATAAACATATAAACATGAGCATAAACACAAGAGATAAGAACATAGCGTAAAGGACCTCCTGTTTGAGAGGATTTACTAAACTTTGAGGTTATAAATATCAGAAGATGACATTTATAATCGCAAAATATATATAGATTAAAGTTTTAGCGTAGAAAACGGTTGTGCTGGATGGATTATACCCATAATTTTGTATTATTATGGAAACTCAATGTGTGTGCTAAGTTTTACAAGTACTGGTATAGTAGAAAACATTGTCATTTGCCATAATGTACATACAGGAGATACCCAAGTTGAGGATCAGCTTTGAGATTTAGTCCATAACTTAAATGAAGAAAAAGTGTTTTTATTGGTAGGTATACCAGGATAGGTTAAACCTATGAAATCCCATGCAAATTTTGAACTGTCCCAATATTGAGGGAAACCTTACGGCCAAAAAAATTATCTTAGTAAAATATTTTACCAGTTACAGTTGAATTAATTTATCAGTTAATTTGTTGAATATTTTAGTCTCCACGATGCTACAGCTCTACTTAACAGAGGCATGTTCGAAACTACACATTTTTATACTTTGGCGCTCAAATTTTTTCGCTTTTGGTGCATTCCTGGATTTTTTGGTTTATATTTTGTTTATTCTGGCTGCTATTATTTGCGCCCTATAAAAATTCGTAAATAAATTTATAGTTTCTTTATTGCGACGTCCGGATTTCAGAGTTAATTTGTCAGAAATTTCGAAAAGGCTTCCTGGAAACCCTATTATTATACAGATTGATACATCGATATATGTATTTGATAGATAGCATTGAAAATATATTTAGAATATATCGACTATCGAACACGAAATTATCGATATATTCGAATATTCTTCCGTTGCATCTCTACTACAAATCTTAATTTAAAGCTAATAAAAAGTCTAAATATACTGTAGTGATATATTATAGCAGTGGTTTTATACAGAATATGATTAAGATATCATTGATGTTGAGTAGAAGGCGTTACGAATGATATTTTTTCTGATATTTTTTTGGTCTTCTTTATGGGATACGGACAAAAATTGTAATTAAATTGCAAAGTGTGAACTATTTCATTAGACCTTGTGATATAGTACTAATTATTATTGTTACTATTGAAAATTGAGTATAGGAAAAAAATATAATGATAGACGCGAACGAAAATATTTTTTAACCTTGTAAAAAGTATACACTTAAAAAATAAATCAAATAGATATATAATTTTGATAAACCATTAGGTTCTCAGAGAAATAAGTACATATAGAGGCATATATTGTATGCATAATAATAACATGGAGTGCGGTTTGGGTAAATGTACTGCCATTCATGTTGTGCGAGGAAAGCTAGAAAAGCAAGAACATATTGAACAAATGGATGGAAGTGTCATTAACGATTTGGAAGGGGAATATAAGTACTTAGAATTTTCCGATTCGTTTGCAATAAACCGTAAATAAAAGGCTAAATAAAGAACAATACTCCAAGGAAATTAAAAAAAGTATCAAATTAATTTATTTCATTATCCATACTTAGGCACGCAATTGCAAGTACTTGGGTACACTGAAGCTAGAAAAGAATTCAGTCAAATGCAAACCTTATTCATATTATGATCAGAACTAAATCTAGAACTTCGTACACGTATGATTAAATGTCACATTTTCTTATTTCTTCTTTATGGTTGTGAAAGTTGGAAAAGTAATCCTGCACTAGAAAGAAACTTGGAAGCCATTAAAATGTATTTGTTAATATATTTGAAGTTTCCAGGTGTACGAGAAAACAAAGAAAATATTATTAATTGTAAATCATCGAAAAACAAGTTATATAACCATGTAATTAGACACACAATTTTTGGTTAAAGGCCCTAAGAAGATAGTGTGGATTATCGTCAATAGATATATTTAGAGCTGCACTATCCAGAACCATGTTGACCATTTAAATGGCGGATCTTTATAATAAAACAGCGAATTAAGAAGAAGAATTATTATTTTGGTTATAAATTTCATATTTTAGATCGGCCATCCAATTATAAATGTATTATCTATACTAATATATAAAATCCTTAAGTGACTGACTCACTGATTAATCACGATCCTGGTCAAACCACTGAACGTAAAAAGCTCAATTTTGGCATACAGGTTGATTCTAGGGTGTAGAGGTTCGATAAAAAGGGATTTTTCGAAATTCCAGTTCCAAGGGGGTGAACCACCCCCCAAATATTACAATATTTTTTATTTAAAAAACGGTCAAGTTTCCGAAAAAAACGCTTAAACACGTATATTTTATTTTGTTTTTATACATATTTTAAGATTTTTTAAAAACGTATACAGAATGTTTCGAAAAATCTGCTCATTGATTAATCACGATCCTGCTTAAAGCGCCTGACGTAAAAAGCTGATTTTTGGAAAACGGATTGACTTTAAGGTGTAGAGGTTCCATAAGAAGGGATTTTTCGAAACTCGAATTGTAAGAGGAATTGTAGAATATTTCTTATTTAAAAACCGGTGAGTTTTTCGGAAAAACTCTTAAACACGTATATTTTATTTTGTTGTTTTACATATTTTAAGATTTTTTAAAAATTTATACAGGCTATTTTATAAAATATGACCATTGAGTAATCACCATTCTGCTTAAACTGCTTGACGTTTAAAGCTGATTTTTGGCAAACGGATTGACTGTGGGGTGTAGAGGTTCGATAAGGAGGGGTTTCTCGAATCTCAAATTCCAAGAGGGTGAAAACGCCCCTCAAATATTACAATATTTGTTATTTAAAAAACTACCCCTCAAATATTACCAACTTATATATTAATATCGCCATATTGTTTTTTCTCATGCTGACATAAATGTGAGAAAATTTTATCCAGTTTGTATGTTAATGGAAATTCTTGCTTTGTTTTATCATCACCATTACAAATGATTAATTCGACGCGAACGAAGTCGCGGGTACACGCTAGTTTGTCATAAAAACAGTTGTTAATCTTAATTTTAAAAATACCACTGTTACTGACAAGTAAATTTATGATATATGTCTTGAAAGTTAAATCTTAAAATACAAAATGTTATGTTTTCATATGTTTTGTTATTTATATAAAGTTTTCTTTTTAACGTAATTCGTTCACAGAAGTGGTTATACATACTGACGAGAAATGTACTGATATAAAACTATCACAAAAAAATTCCTCTCCCATTCAAAGATACCCTGTATACGCCACTGTTTCCTCCTCTTCTCCTTCGTTCATCTTTCTACGTCTGCTTCTGTTCGTAGCCGCCGTATTATTTACTTTGGGAGACCAGGACGAACGGAAAAAAGAGCCGTGTCTAATGTGTCCAATGGCTTTTAAGTAGCCATGAGAACAGCGGCCTTTGTCGAAGGAAAACTGCCAAGTCAGTACCGGCCAGCGACGGCTTTCGGGTACCGATGATGACGTACTGTTTATATTACCTATTAGGGATTAAAAAAAGGTTTTATAAACGATTAGTTTATCAGTGGTGTGCTGTAATAGATTTTATATCATACTCTATTATGAAACACACCTTTTTATACTTGATTTCAGTCCAAATATGTATTATTTCACTTGGAGCGGCCCAGATATTACGGCACTATATAATACTATATCCAGTAACTTACGCACCATTAAATCTTGATGAGATTCTAATCTCCTTTGCCTCAACCTATCAAAAACTAAAGTTTTGTCATATAAAAGTACTATACAACCTTTTGTACTTAATAACACCACTATTGACGTCGTGGACTGTATGAAATTTTTAGGACTTGTTGTAGACAACTCGTTAAAATGGGACTTGTACATCCAAGCTTTATCAAAGAAACTAAGCGCTGCCTGTTTTGCGCTAAGATCACTTTCTAAGGAACTTAACTTATCAACCTCTAGAATAGCCTATTATGCCCTTTTTGAGTCACATCTTCGTTATGCCCTTCCATTTTGGGGTACTTGCTACACAACAAAATTTGATCGTATTTTCAAACTTCAAAAGAGAACATTTCGATATTTATTGGTACTGATACTGAACAGTAGAACTAACTGCCAGAATTTCTTTAAAAATTTCAAAATACTGACTCTTCCTTCTTTATTCATTTTTGAATCCGTTTGCTTAATCCGCAAGCACATATCTGCTATTCCCGAAAGGCCATCTCACAACTATCCACTTAGGAATGCACGATCTTTATCTGCTACCCCGAGCTCAGAACTAGTTAAAGGCTCAATACTTTACAATGTCAAAAAAATGTACAATCATCTGCCTTTGAATATCAAGTCGCTTTCATTCTTTCCTGCATTTCGCAAAGCTCTGAAATGAATAATAATTAATTAAAATTTAAATAAGAATGCTCTAGCAGGAATAAATTGCGGATTACAACAGGCTTCTTGACAGGACACATGGATGTCAAGTGTTACCTGAACAACCTGTATCAAGGAAGTTTTTGCTGCAGACTCTGCGATAAAGATCCTGAAACAGCGGAGCACATAATATGTCACTGCGAGGCTCTGGATCGCATGCGACACTTTTTATTTGGAAAAGCTAGGCTAGAACCGGAGCAACTATGCTCCCATCCTATCAAGGACCTGCATAAGTTAGTGCAGGGCACAGGGATAGGAGAATGGGGGCAGATATAGAAAGGGGACAAACACAATAGGCCTCACAGGTCGCAGTGTTTTCGGCAGAGAACGGCCCCTTATTGTGAAAAAAAAAGTACTGAAATCATACTTACTGGAGAGAGCCCTACATGCGGTAAACGACTTTTTTGTTAATGTTTAATCATGAACAATTTTGAATTTTAAAATGTTGATCAGTTTATAACTCCTACGTGGCTATATCCATTTACAATTTTCCTATTATAAAATTTTATTAATACGCCTTTTTTTGTGTTCAGCAATGTCCATGTATGTTTTATTTGTAATTTTAATGACGTAAATTTTTTTGAACTGATTTGTATTGTGGGATATTTTTTATTATTTGTATATTTTTTGTGCTTTTGTTTGTTTTGTAAATGCTTTGCCGATGAAGCTATTTTGGCTTTTTGTACAATAAAGCGTTATTTATTTATTTACTCAGTGACATAAATTTCTCAGTGCCTGGATTAAGAGCGTTCGCACACAGGTCATCTGGCTTTCGAAGCGGAAGCGTCTCGAACTCCAAGCGAATCTCCCTCTACCCTACCTTCGAATGTAAATAATAATATCAATCACTTCGACTGCGCGTCGACCGCCAAACGACCAGTTCGTGTACCTACTATTATTTACGTAGGAAGTAGAGTACTGGGAACCAGAAATGCTTTGTTTTCAATACAGGTTTTAGTCCAAAAATGCCTCGATCAGCAGACAAGTGTCTTCGCATGTTTCATAGATTATGAGAAGGCATTTATTAACGTGAAACATGACAAACTGATACATTTACTGAAGCGGATTGGGTTAGATGGCAAAGACATCAGAATCATTAGAAACTTATATGTATTGGAATCAGTCAGCTTATATAAAAATCGGAAATATGTCAACAATGGATATAGAAATTCTTAAAGGCGTCAGACAAGGATGTATATTATCGCCACTTCTATTTAATTTATATTATGAATCGATATTTCAGGAGGCGTTGGAAGATTTAGAAGTGGGAATAAAGGTGAATGGTAAACCTATTAATAACATCCGATATGCTGACGATACGGTGCTTCTAGCTGGCAATGAGAAGGATTTGCAGTGCCTGGTGGACAGAGTTAGCAGTATTAGTCAGAGTCATGGTCTTAAAATAAATATAAACAAAACAAAATTTATGATTATCAGCAAACAAAATATCAAAAATATCAGGATACAAGTGGAAGATTAAAATATAGAAAGGGTAAGAAGATTTAAGTACTTGGGTTGCTGGCTGAATGATAAATGGGATCCTGATGAAGAAATCAAACATTTTCAAAATGAAAACTCTACTCTGCAACCAAGACCTGAATCTGACTACTCGATGGCGAGCTACAAGCAACTACATTGTTATACGGAGTCGAGGGATGGACGTTGAAGGCACGGACCATGACACGCTTGGATTCATTTGAGATGTGGTTATACCGACGAATGTTGAAAATATCCTGGACCGAACGAATAACAAATCTCGAAGTATTAGAAAGAATGTGTAAGGACCAAGAACTATTGACTACAATAAAACGACGGAAAGCAGCATATTTTGGTCATATTTTTCGAAATAAGAAATATAGTTTCGTACAGCTGATCGTTAAGGGAAAGATTGAAGGACGACGAGGCATCGGGCGTAAACGGTTTTCCTGGTTGCGGAATTTGCGCCAGTGGTAAGGAGAGGCCAGTGCAATTATCCGTTTGGCTCAAGACAGGGAGGAATTCCAATTGATGGTCGCCAACCTCCGATGAGGAGAAGGCACATGAAGAAGAAGAAGAGTGGAGGAAGATTCGTTTCAAGTTCAAAACACATCCACTTCGAGTTTGAGACGACCCGTGTGTGCATGGTCTAAATCAACTTAGCCAGAATATAATCAAAACCATATATTAAGCCTCTAATTTCAATGCAAGCATTCATGCTGCATATAACAGAGCATCAAAATTAGTGGTAGTAACTTTCAATTAGTAGAAAATGATAACAAACTTTTAACTTTTTCTAGTAATTATACTTCAAAATTTGCGAGTAATGTCATTTTGGCCTTAGATTATTAGCCGTCAAAAAATATTGCTGTTAGAGATAAAAAGTTTATTGTTTTCTAATTTAATTCTTAGCCTTTCTCAAGAGAAACAACTGACTACTTAAAACTAGCTGCACCAGACTTTAAGTTGTTGCTAGGATATTTCTTTAATTTTAAGTGTATTTTTAGACATTGTGAATGGTCCTAAACTTTTAAGTATAAAGTATAATTATTGAAGTGTCAAATTGCAAAACCCGTTTTATCCCAAAAACGTTGTTTTGAGATAATATTCAAAACTGTTTTAGGAAATGATTGAAGCGTTATTTTACAAAAAAAACTGGTCCATTGAGTTGAATCATTGTTTTGTATCTCGTTTTTCTAGAAATAAAAATAAATATTTAATTTTTAAAGAGCTTTCTAAAAAATTGTTGCAGCAAAATATTTGCATCTTTTGTTGATTTATTAGATATGCTATTTTATTAAAATTAGGTAAGGATTTGAAATGGATAAGACGCCAGTAAAATGTATTATACTTGTGTAAAAAGCCTATGAAAAAATGCAGGATTTGCAACAATAATGACAATAAAAAGCAATTATAAGTGCATAAGACGGATTTTGCTGTAGTAACGTAATTTCTAGTGAATTTTATATAGAAATAATAACTTTTGCTGCAGTTTGGGACTATGTTTATGTAGATTTCAGGGTCAGGGTCATTAATATATGTCATTAGGCCATTTTTTTAAATGGATAAGGCGGTGCAACTTGACGCCTAAATTGAAAAAGAATTCACTAATTTCGACTCTACAGCTCTAATTCAGTGTACCTTTCCTAGCAGAAACTATACAGAAGCAAGTATGTTTATTTCATGCACTTATCGCAATGTGACCGTTTTTGAATGAATTCGTCATAGAAAGGCAGCGACGTGTGTAATGGCGGTGGGCGATGCTTGCCATCGCAGAAAGGAAGTTCGATGTAGCTGGAGGCCCTGCAATTTCATACGCCTTATTGATCGCATGATTACGGTTCTGTCATAGACAATTGAATTTGGCAAAATGCAACGCAGACATTTTACGCAAAGTGAGTACCGCAGTACTACTGTCATCAACGGAACAACTGACGTTTTTGTCCGTATTTCTCTGAATGAGTCTCGCTAAATATAGTAATCAACTAGTTCCCTTTACACTGTTTCTACGTTTCTTGTAAGTCGATTAATTTGCTATATTATTCATTGTGAGAAATAAATGGAGCATTACTTCTTTAAACTAAGGCACTAAGCAGTAAATGTCTCGAAACTACAATTTTATATTTACAATTTAATAAAATCATCTTAGAAGAAGCTGGAATAAGTCTAATATTATTATTTTATATGATACTGCACTCAGCATTAAGCATTTAAATGCCCTCTGGTTCTGAGTTTTAATTTTTCTGTCTAATAGTATGTCTAAAATTATGGTGATATATTTGTACCTAATTTGGTGATGGAGTTTGCATAGGCATATAAATCTGATGCTTTGACAGACGAAGACATTTACCAGAGTCTGTCAGTCATAAGATAAACAACATAACAGTCATAAGATAAACAACACATCCTATGTCAGTGCGGTAGCCTAACAAATATACGGTTCTTTGTACTAGGTGATGATAATTCATTAGCAAAGCTATTTAGGAGTCGTCATTTTGCTCAGTTTTTTCCTGGATATTTCAGAGCTTATTCTTTTGATAGAATTCGTTCTTCATACTATAATTTATTATCATCGTTTAGATCCCAGCCCAGTTGATCCAGATTTTTGAATAATTGTACCAAATCTACGTTCAAATTCTCCTTCCAAAACGTCTGGTTAATAGGAAATATATTCAGTTTATTTCTAGCTAGGCGGTCAGCTTTGTGATTTCCAGGAATGCTCTTGTGAGAAGGAATCCACATCCAAGTTACTATAAGTATCCCTTTGATGTTATCCTGTATAATTTCTTCATTCATTTCTATATCTAAAGAATAACGGAGTCATGGACACATGGAGTCAGTAGCTATTAGCCAATTTTCTTTTCAACTGATAAAATATAGTCCATTGCCTTAAAGATAACCAGCAATTCAGCTGATAAAATTCCTATTGTAGCAGGAAGTTTAAATGAGCTTTCAGAGTGTGGTATTTGCTGATCCAGCATTATTTGAGCTCTTGGATCTGTCAATATAGATAACACAATGTTGAGGATACTTGGCCTCTTAATTTGTAAAAATAATTTCTGGATGCTTGAGGTACTAAATTGATCTTTTGGAAAACGGGATAAGCTTAAATCTAGATGCATGAGCGGTATTGTGGTACAGAATATGTGTACCTCGCATAAGGAGATATCGTAACTTTAGTAAGAGACGATGGCTTTTATGATATACAGGGTGAGTCTTAAATAAGTGCAAATATTTTCAGGGCTGGTATATCTCGATAAAAGAAACATATTTTCTCTTTACCGTTTTTCAAATAAGTCCAAAATAACCGAGTTATGTTACTTTCAAAATTTTAAAAAATATACATGTTCTTATATAAAATAAAGTTTCCTATATGCAACACGCTGTATTTTATTTAAAAAATTAAAAGAAAATAATAATAAATTTGAATAAATAATATTTCGCGACAGAATTCCGGACAAAGCCAAACCGCTCCGAAATTATCAAAAGCTTTGGAGAGCGACTGTTCGTTGTAAGTATAGCGCCAAATAGCATTGTCCTTATGGGCACTTTCCAATCTAAACCTGTTTAATTTTGATTTAAAAATAGGTGTAGTTTTTCTTAAATTAGTTAAAATAGGCTTGTAAAAAATTGTTCAATTTTGGCACGTCCATTTGCGACTTCGTTGTGAAATCATAAGGGGAGCCAATAATTGGACTCAAAATTTACATGCGATAACGGAGCATCTTTCTTTAAGGAAATTTGCAAATATCGGTAGAACTCCTGCCAGCTGAATGATTTTATAAACAATTTAGTCAATTTGATACACTAAATATCCGTCTAACTTTAATACTAAACCAAAAACCCTCATTAGCGTTTCCGTACGAACCATTTAGGGGTCTAATAGCGAAAATGGAGGCGTGGTGCATAATAGCATTTCCAAAACGAACGTTTTCCCCCCATTTTGCTTATCGCGATCGGTCGCCGGCATCGGGTTTCTGAGCGAGCCGGCGTCGATCTACATGACAGGAAAATGTGCAGTTTACGGCCTATGCGAACGTGTACGTACCGGTGGAAATTAGCCCTAATTGCCTTAAGGTTGCATGTTTGGTTACGTGGAGTAAAGTGGACCATAAACTGCGTTTGTATGCGGTCGGATCAGTGCGGCGCATACAGTCATTGTGAAGCAGTTAAAGGTATTACTTGTACCGATCACGAAATATGGAGATTTTATCTGCGATTCGAGTTCATTTTCAATTGTATCGTGCAGGACGAAAAAAGAAGAGTTGGAAATTTACTATTCATTAAGCAAATAGTGAAATAACAAAATATCTTATCTACTTTGTGTATTCATTGTTGTTAAAAGTTTACGAGCTAATGGAATTGAAAAAAGCCACTCAGAAATGTACGTGTTTTGATTTTTAATATATCGGGTGTTTCTCGAAAGTGGCTCACGCTATAACTTTTTTATTTTTTTATTTTATAAATATTCAAGATTTGGTACGCTAGTATACGACATAAATCAGGATTGATTGACGTATTCAGTTGTTTTCGGTGACTTCTTGTTTCACCGGAAATTACTACAACTTTTGAATTTTAAATGGCACCCTCAATATTTTTTTACTTTATTCGATAGAAAATATCCTGAATAGAATGACATATCATCACATGTCAACTTCTGACATTTTCGAATATGGTTTATTTGAAATTGCAACATGCGGTTCATAATGACAATTTGACTCGAAATACGAAGTGTATATGATCAAAATTTTCTATGGTAAAGTCAATGCCATTAGTCAATTTATAATTATTCTATTAGGACAGAATATATAGCCGTGAATGAAGTTTAAGACGTTACATGACATTACATCGGTGTGTTGAAAAAAAACGCGTGCGCATGCACGAGCGTTTTTTTTTCTAAAATTCCTTTTTATTGGTGCGCCATGTACCATTCTGTATATTATTCAATTTCTGAATTCTTCACAAATAGGCTTTATCAACTTTCAAGGTCAGTAGTCGTCAGTGTTATAGTCATTTGAATTTCAATAAGTGCATATCATAAAACTGGTGCATTTTCATGGTAAATCACAAAAAATAGTTCTGTAATGGACTGGTAATGGAGATAATAAACGGAATTATTGGAAACAGAATAAGGTAGCTTCCATAAACGAGGACGGTGTGATGGCTAACATTATTTATGACCTTGTAATGTATAGAGTTATGACCTTGTAAATGTATAGAGCTTTAAATGTAATTTCATTGCAATAAATTATTGTTGTTTGTTTTGTAGCCAAAGAAATACCAAAATTCATATTTATGGTCAACATTTTCTATGGTAATGTCAATGCTATTAGTGAATGAAACAAATGTCACCGAATATGCAGAAATGAGAGCATTCCGAAGAAACGAACCGTTCAAATCTAAAGTACTTAGCAGGGAAGAAATAGGACGTTTTATGTCTGAAGCTCCTATTTTAAGTGTTCGAGTTTTTATATTTTTCTGTAACATTTTTAACACAGATATAATGGACATTAAATTGAGTTAATTTACCAGTTCCATTAATCCAACTCCCAGTAGATGCCATACCAAGAATATACAACTTTAAAAAACAGATCACTGTAATATTTAGCAACAAAAATAATTGAAAGAGATAAATGTTTGCACAGCAGTGAAAAGAACATACCATAACGTGGTATAATGATGCTTCCAAAACCAAAGCAGAAATAGGAATACGAGTATTTGGATCGGCTAAATACTCCGAACCAATGGGCACATTATCTGATAGTCAAGCAGCGTTAAGAGCGATCAACTCAGTAACCATCAGCTCGAAGTTGGTCAAAGAATGCCTAGGGAAGCTGAACATATTAGGCAAAGAACATAGTACTCCTACCCTGGATGCCCAAGCAAACGATCTAGCTAGAAAAGGAGCGAACACTCCACTAATTGGATCAGAACCGTTCTGTTTTTACAAGCGGAACTCAAGAACCTGGAAGACTCCATTCTTAAACTGAAATGGGAATCTCCCAACGGTATCAAACATTCGAATAATCAAAGATTTTCCTGATTTAAGTAAGAACAATCTTCGGATTGTCACGGTGTTTTTAACAGAACACTCACACCTCTTCACTCAGTAGACTGAAGCTAAGAAACAACGGAGAATGCAGATTCTGTGGGGGATATGGAGAAACACCAGAACACGGCATCACTGAGTGCGCCGAGACAACAACCATTCGTGCCATAAACTGTGGTACGACTCGTATAGGAGATGGAGAACTACCCAATGAGCAAAGTTTTGTCACATTTAGGGAATATTAGGGAACAGTTACATATTTGCGTTTTATTGCTTCATATTAGGCAGAACACATTTCCCTTAAAGGAATAAAATGGTCACTGGGTAACCTCTGTAGAACCGTAGATACTGGCTTTTGTCAAAGCTCTGAGACTGTTTGATGAGTAATAACGCAAGAAACGGGGACAAAATAGATCTATTATGAAGGTCGCGGTGATTAACTTCACCCTCCGATACAACATATCCCTTATAATTTGGAACACCCTGTATAGAAATTACATATGGAAAGTAAGACCATACTACTATTAGTGCTTTTGAAGCATTTTCTAGGAACTGATTTAACATGTTATTTTACCGTGAAGTAAAATATATTAGAGTTTCAATAACGGCGGTAGAACAAGAGTTGAATATTCGTAGTAAACATTCGAACCTGTTTCATAGCGGATTCTAAAGCCCCTCATTATCGGCCAATAAAATAATATTACTGGATATCGATATTATTAAATTCGTTTTTGCCGCATTAAACTCGCGTAGGATAGAGAGTAAAATTATCATATAAATAACAGAGAAATCGTAACGGACAAATTACGTGAACGCAATAAATGAAAAATACGCTTTGCATATTAATCTCGTTACGTCTGTAATACATATATTTTGCTGGAATGTTCCCGCTTTTAAAATAGACGATTTTATTATTGAAAATATTAAAGAGAAACAAGTAAATTTGCCAGTGGCGGAACTATAGCATTTTTAGAAGAGAAAACTTTACTATATACCTAATTATTTATAAAATGCAGCGGCAAGAACTAAAAAAAAATAACAGTATATGCACTATGTGCGCATATTTGAAACTTCTTACTTACAGCACAAAGCAACTATTAAATTGGAAGATTTGAAACGTTGATGTGCAAAAATATCCTTTCTATACATTTCAGTTCTTTTTAGAAGTTTCTAATATAAAAAATATAAATTTTTTAACCAGTGTGTGAGATGATACATCAACAAAAAAGTCGTTTACTCTGCATATAGGGCTCTCTCCAGTAAGTATGATTTCAGAGCTTTGCAAAATGCGGGAAAGAATGAAAGCGACTTGATATTCAAAGGCAGAGATTGTACATTTTTTTTGGCATTGTACAGTATTGAGCCTTTAACTAGTTCTGAGCTCGGAGTTGTAACATATAAAGATCGTGCTCCGCATTCCTAAGTGGATAGTTGTGAGGTGGCCTTTCGGGAATAGCAGATATCTGCTTGCGGATTAAGCAAACGGATTCAAAAGTGAATAAAGAAGGAAGAGTCAGTATTTTGAATTTTTTAAAGAAATTCTGGCAGTTCTATTGTTCTGCTGTCCCAATAAATATCGAACTGCTTTCTTTTGAAGTTTGAAAATACGATCAAATTTTGTTGCCCAGCAAATACCCCAGAATGGAAGGGCATGACGAAGTTGTTACTCAAAAAGGGCATAATAGGCTATTCTAGAGGTTGATAAGTTAAGTTCCTTAGAAACTGATCTTAGCGCAAAACAGGTAGCGCTTAGTTTCTTTGATAAAGTTTCGATATGCAAGTCCCATTTTAACGAGTTGTCTACAACAAGTGCTAAGAATTTTACAATTATTTCAAAATTCAAATTATAAAGTCTATTGGTCCTTTAGTAATCGAATACTACGACATACAGCAATAGAACGTCGTATTCCTTAGAGACATTTTGATCGTTGTGTTCAATTAAATTTCGGTCGTTTTTAACCCTTACTACATCTCCCCCCCTTCCGCCCCACCGATCAACCCCACTCGTAACAGCATCGTTGACGAGAGGGTCCTCGACGACAACCATTAACCACAGTCCAGCGGTTTTTCTATAACGCAGGTCCTCCTTAATAGTTGTTATTTGTCAACCGGCGAAAGATTTATTATGGGAACTCGGGTCGCAATATTCGCGAGCGCAGAATAGATTCTCGGCCACTTGAACTAATGCCTCTTGTCATTTAAATTAGTCCATATATATATTTGATATCGTTTAACTGCTGTGGATGTGTGCGTCTTGGATCAGAATAATTGCGCGTTTTTATTTTGATAAATGGAACACGTTAGGTTGACAATGGAAAACAGGGGATGCAAATCGTACACGAAACTCCTTGTAGTTTTTATTGCTTTATGGTTGTTAGTAATGATGAATTTTTTACTATCCAGCATGCATTTAAAACCTCAGCTTAGTCAGTATCTAAATATTTATTTAAAAATATTACTTACTTACTACCATTAATCGCTGACGAGTATTTGACACGCATCAGAAGATGGTTACGCAAGGCGTGTTCTTTTATGAGCTTTTCTGTGATTGAAAAGCCCGATACGTGATGTTATCTCTCTTCCGCACTCCGGACATTCAAAAATCTCGTTGCTTTGTTGCCTCTTTACTTATTGATTGTCGCTGTTAACTGAGTTTACAATTCTTCTCCATTGCGTTCTATTGTGGGCTGCTTCTTCTTCTTACTGATTTTACATGCTTATCCCCTTTAAGTTTTCGTGGAAAATATCTTTGTATCTTTTGAGTTGTCCACCCGGTCTCATCTTACCCTCTAGAAGCTCACCGTAAACAAGAGATTGTGATCATGTTCCTGATTCGTTGTGGAGCGCAATACCAAACCAAATACCGACACATCTTAAGGCCTGTTTACACTACGTGCAATAGGGTGCAATGGCAATTTTAGTTGCCCGAACGCATGCGCACCTCACACTTTTCGATCAGCTGATGCAATTTTCATTGCATTGCATGGAATTAGAACAAGCGTTAATTTAATTGCACATAGCATGCAATTTTTGTTTCTACCAACCAAAAATATTATAATATATTATAAAATCAAACTTTATAATTAAAATAATATAGTTTCTGTTTTACAATCCATGTTATAGATACAAATAATAAATTAAGATACAAACTCAAACTACAAAATCTAAAAACCTTTAATAAGACATACACAACGATATTCTTGAAGATAAAATAAAAAAATAAATGAAACAGTTGTTACAGTCATTTTATTTAGGTTGGTACAATAGATTCTCAAAATTATGGCATGTATTTTATTGTACCCTATGTAAACGGTAAAGTGATAAGAGTGGTCCACCCCATTTTTTTTTGTTATTTATTGTACAACATTTTTTATATTTATTTTTAATTATTTTTTCACACCTCTACCATCAACCTCTAATTTTTAATAGCAATATTAATAATTCAATAATTTTCAACCCCGGTCGATAACTGATCAATTATCAGTTGATCAGTTATCCCCGCCAGACGTCTATCGGTGTTACTTCTGACCCAGTTAACGTCACGTAGGGATGAGATTAATCCTAGGAATAATTTATATGGCAAAACAACGTTTGCCAGGTCAGCTAGTTAGTTCTTTTATAAATTATTAAACATAAAGAATTCTCAATAAATTTCTATTTTTATGTTATGTACCTAGCAGTCCAAATCTAGTTAGTCGTTAGTCATTTATAACATTATAACAACATATTTTATTCTATTTCCTCGATTTGTAATAAACATTAACACATTACCCATATACATATTTAATAAAATTAATGCGACCCAGGTTATTTTTATAGTAACTTAATAATTCAGCAAAATAAATAAATCAATTTAAAACCTGGCTATATTGTTATATTCAATTTTATTTTACCTAAATTGAATTATTACTTACAAAAACGAGAAATAGATGTATGTGCATAAAGCTGAAATTTTATTAATCAATTCAATTCAAAATTATTTTATTTTCTGTATCCACGTAGTATAATTTCAATGCATTATTACCTGTTAAGGGGTAATTTTCCCTTTATAATGAAATTTTTAATAAAATTATTATAAACAAATATACAATATGATCGAAAAAAACGGCATCAGCGATAGCTATGAAATAAAGATGGCTGTCATTTTATATGGGGATTGTCATCGATTTCCATGCCAACTGGACGCCGATTTTTTCGATCATACCGTACTAATTGACAATAATAACCTTCTACCCCTCGGTTTGTCCTTAGAGTGGAATCGGCGGTAGTTCAAATCGTTCAAATTGATGATCTGTGACTGTGGTAAATCTAGTTGAACTATGATTTGAGCTCTGACACTTGGCTCACATGGACGTTGATGGCCCGTTTTTTAAATATTTTAATTGTTTTTTGAGTTTCTATTCACAGTTTCTACTTTATTTTGTTCTTTAATTTAACCTGCAGTACTGGTTATATAGTTATCATTTTATATTTTTGTTTTATGTGTTTTTATAGTTATCGTAGACGATACCTAACCTATAACGTAACTCTATTATTTTAATTACTTTAAAATATTTAGAAGCAACGTTGTGATAAAGAATATGAAATGGATCAAGTATAAATAATGTTTAAATGTTTTTTTTTGTATAAAGTTGTTTATAATTTGAATGAAGCATTGCGATCTCCTGTAGCGGCTTATATAGAAATAATCTTCACTGGCCATGAACTGAGGAATAGCCTGGAAGATATTCAAAATGTATAAAACACTTAAAAATGTTTAGGAAATGTTGACAGGTCCACAAATTCATGGGTTTATGGGAATAAATTAGCCCAAATGTTTGTAAAAATGTCTATAATTATTTTGAGAATAAGTTTTTTTAAGAAACAGTGGAGTTAATATTCTCAATTTGAGAGAGTTTATAATATACCTTTAAGTAAAATCTCTTGAAATGTTATTGTTAACTAAAGACTAAATAAAGTTTTGGACAAGTTCTGAATTTGGCAACACCAACTTATTTTTAATTAAAAAAAAACAATTTCCATAACTAGGTCGGCTATATTGAGAAACTTTTAAATGATTTGTACTATATTTTGTCATAAATTATAGAGTAGGTTTTCTTGCTTCAGATGCTTCGTAGAGATTATTTAGTATTAATAAAGTAAACACATCTGATCTCGTTCAGTCCCACTACTATAATTTAATTTGGTTTGGTTTGGTTTTAGCGATTTCAGCATAATCGTAAATCGCCTTGCATTCTCGATTCTCGAAATTTGAATACTCGAGTAACCGATTATTTTTCACTCGGGTAATCCCATCACTAATATAAATAAAAAAGGACTCTTATAATAGTACATAATCCTAACTATTATCACATGAAACCATTTTATCACAAAGAAGTTATAATAGCCCTAAAACAACGAGATGAATATTTCTCAAGTCATGGTCTGGAAAAATATACCAATCACTGATCCTTTCACGTACTTCTCCACCGCTTTCTAAACAACTGCCCGACTATTTAGCTGCTCGTTTTAACGAGAAAAAGTCGAATCCCAAAACTCACAGACGAAGGAGGAGTTACTACATTACATCGGTAATTGTTTGCTGGCGCCTCAACCATTCGTCAGCACTTTCCGATGATTATAGGTGACGATCGATTTGTGGAAAGGAGACAGACGGAGGTAATGGGGGAATAAAAGAGAATTAAATGACTAATTGCTTTTAGCGCTGCTGCCGCGGCCCGACAGAGGCCTCCAAGGGTAATGATCGAGCTTGGACGACCAAAAAAGGCGATAATTAAAATTAGAAGCATGTATTCAAAAGAAGATAAAAAGGAAAAGAAAACAAAGTCTGAAGTATTTCAAATCGTTTATTTTATAGACCTTTTAAGGTAAGTGTACCAGTAATCGGCACTGTATAAGTGATCGTCACTTTCTTTGTTACATCACAGTTTTTGTCAAAAATTGAGGAATTTTTATATAGCACAATAATAAATCAAAATGAATTTTACAGATCTGATATTATTTTATCGATTTCGCAACTTGTGCCTTTTTTATAATAGCTGTCATAAATCGTTTCTGCATTACTTTTTGGTACGTGATTAGTACGATGTTGGTTCTGTGTTCTTTAACGTGTTAAGATCCAAACTTTTAAGATAGATGTACAGGGTGAGTCAACGATAGAGTAAAGTCCATTATCTCATTTGTTTCGAGGTTTACAAAAAAATGTTACATACAAAAGTTATAGGGAAGATTAAGATACACATTTTAAAATTATTATAGAGTATACAGGGTGCTTCAAAAAAGTGTGGCGGATATAACATATGTTTTTTTAAAGGCAACACCCTATTTTTTATTTCATTTTTAGATTCTGCGTAAAATTCTATAACTTTTTTATATATAATGTTATATATCTAAAATTAATAGTTTTTGTAATATTTAAATTTGTTTATACAAATGTTAAATTGCAGTGTGGCAAAAAATTGTCAGTGGTACCATTGTTTCTGAAGTTGGAATACCAAAGTTTGGTATGAGAGTTCTATAGAGATTAAAAAAAAGATATGTGTTAAGATATTTTAGTTAAATGCTACAGGGTGTTCTACAGGGAAATATATTCATAAATTTCAAGTAGTTAAAATTAAAAAATCTAAAATTTTTTAAATGGTACACCCTATATATTTTGATTTTTTCTGATAGATTTTGCAAAGCTCTTCAACTTTTATTAAGTATGTCATATACCTATTTTTAATAATTTGCGATTTATTCCAATTTTTTCTATTTTTAGCCACATCTTTAATATAATTACGCTATAACATCATAGTTGCCATGACAAAAAATAATTATTATTATTCAAATTTCATATGTCTGTTAAGCAAGTTAAGAACAAAAGGTGAATTGAGGTAGAGGTAATAGTTTCAGATTTTCCTGAAAATGGATTAGTCAATGTGATTGATATACAAGAACAAGCCAAAATAAACAGATTTTTTGGTTCAGTACATATATTATATAGTACTTTGCTAAGTACTATAAGAATAGATGTAGATTATCTAGAAAACGTTTTCATATTATATTATATTATAATATTTTCAGTGTGTAATGGGACGGTTTTGTGGAAGTAGTAATATTGGCTTTACGAAATGAATTATAAACCAGAATTACTACGAGAAAAAAAAATTACTGTATGTCGAAGAAAATTTCAATATCAGTAGTCGTCAACAATTAGGTAATCTAGTTATTATTACCCTAATCTGTGGCTATTCGGCCCAACGGAAAATCCAAATGTCATCTTTCATAATACAGAAATACACCAAGAAATTAACGACTACGATTTTAGTTTATTTGAGTAAAGTTAGTTAATTTTGACTAATAATAACAATTGTAACTAATTATTAAACTACTTGTTAAAAATAAGTAATAAATATGTTTGTTTTGTTACGGTAACTATGATGTTATAGCGTAATTGTACTAAAAATTAGGCTAAAAATAAAAAAAATTGGAATAAATCGCAAACTATTAAAAATAGGTATATGACATACTGAATGAAAGTTGTAGAGCTATGTAAAATATATCAGAAAAAATCAAAATATATAGGGTGTACCATTTAAAAAATTTGAAATTTTTTAATTTTAAGTATTTGAAATTCATAAATATATTTTGAACACCCTGTAGCATTCAACTAAAATGAATTTTAAATTTTTTGAAAAATTTGATTGCTTTGTTTAATGTATACAGGGGTATCAAAAATTGCCGGACTATTTTAAATATTTATTTTACATAAAACTTCGTTATTTCAAATACAACACCCTTTATTTTTTTAAATGTATCGAAGCAGATTCAAATGCTCTTTCAGACTATATTAGGGTTTCCTATACCTATCTAGCTCAGATTTTGAATAAAGAGCTATTTTTCAATAAAATGGCAACCAACATGACTGCTGTCCAGTTCTAGTGACAGTTAGTAGCTATTTTGAAAATCAAAATTAGTTTATGGACTTTATTTAAATTTATAGCAGTTTATTTTTATTTAATTTGCCTACAGTAGTTTTTAAATAATATTTATTAAATATGTATTTATTATTCTATCAAGAAAAACATAGAAGTAGTTTATTCATTTATTTTACGTTTCACTTGTGGATATGTATATGGATTTTCTATAAAAGAACCAATTACGGCAAATTCATTTCCTTTACTTCCAACGACAGGTTTCTGCCTACTAGGTTTTTTATAAACCACACTAACCATAGCTGCGACATAGAAAAGTATTTTTTCAAGAAACGCTTATCAGGAAGATTCCTATTTGGATATATCTTTGAGCATAAACCCTTGGGGCCAAGAAGAAATTTTCTTCACAAAATAAAATCACTAATGACATATCCACTCGTTCCGCCAGCAGATACTGCTTTATTTTTCTTGATAAAATAATGACTACTTACTTATTAAACTATTGTAGCTAAATTTTAGTAAACTATTATAAATCTAAATAATAATGTCCATAAACTAATGTCGATTTTGAAAAGAGTTACTAACTTTAACTAGAAAATTGCCATGGCGACACCAGCCATCTTGATTGCTATTTTATTGAAAATTCGCTTTTTATTCACAATCTGAGCTAGATGGGTATAGGAAACCCTAATATAGTTTGAAAGATCATTTGAATCTGCTTCGATATATTTAAAAAAATGCAGGGTGATGTATTTGAAATAACGAAGTTTTTATGTAAAATAAATATTTAAAATAGACCCGCGATTTTTGTTGTGTGATTATACATTAAACGAAACAATCAAATTTTTCAGTAAAATGTATTTCTCTGGCTTAAAAGTCAGCGCAGGAATTAGTTCTGAAAGACAATGTACAGGGTGTTTGGTTGGAATAATCTATTCTAATGTAGCATGCATTTTTAAATATCCTTAAATATCTCAAAAACCAACGATTTTAAACATATTAAACCCTTATAATAAATACCTTTTTTTGGGCCCAAGTATCCAAAAATAAAATAAAATACCGGGTGTTCCTTATGGAGTTATATTTTTTCTTATGAAAAAATATAACTTTGGTATGAATCTTAGTTCTGAAACACCCTGCACATTTCAAAATAATTTTAAATTATGCACATTCCCTCCCCACATATACCCATAAAATATTTTGTTTCTACATCTTTCCGTTTTCGTATAATCAACCGAGGCGAATGAGGTGCGCCACCCTGTATACCTATGTTAATTAGAGAAGACGAATACAGGGACATGGGGGTGAAGATTTCTGGTATTATCAGATAATATGGTCAGAAAACTAAAAATATTCCGCAGTTAACACGCTTAAAACGATTGAAACTGTTAATAATGGTTTATCCATTAAGAACTACTTTGTGAGATAAGGTTATTGTACAGACCCTAACGCGATGAAAATGGGATCACAATCCGTTTTAAGCCTACCAGAGGAAAACATCTTTATTAGCTATGGATAATAGCTAAATTTCATGCCTCTCATTATATTTTTCCGGAAATTAAATAATTATTGAAACCTTCGAAAAAGGAGATTCGGAAGAAAAACTAATATTTAACTAAAAACGAAACTGCAAAGCAAAATAAAATTTCGATGTCACAAACAACTTTAACAAGCAATCAGAAAACAAACCTTCAAAAATATTCTCAAGAGGACATGATCTAATGCATGAAATGTAAGAGCTGGATCCACGAAAAATGTACTGGAGTAAAAAAGTCTTGAAAACAACAATTGTTTATATTAAGTAGCCAGGAGCCATATATGAGAACCTGTCCAACAGCAGCAATGGAGGTCATTCTAGATCTAACACCACTGCACATTGTCATTGGTAGATATGCCAATGCGACAATAATTAGAATGGTCACTAACGGAATCAGTACTGCGAGAATTGTCAGATCAGAGGCTTCGAACACCCTCAAAAAGGAAATACCACTCCTGCAACTCCCAGTGGATGATATGCCAAGAACGTACAACTTTGAGAAACATGTCAATGTAGTATTAAGCAATAAAACGGATTGGAAGAGAGAAACGTCTGCCCAGCAGTTAAAAGACCATACCATAACTTGATATACTGATGCTTCCAAAACCAATGCGAGAACAGGAATCGGAGTATTTCGGTCGAGAACTAAATACTCCGAACCAATGGGCATCTATACACTAGCATCCTACAGGCAGAAATATACGCTATCGAAAAAGATGCGTACAACTTATCTTAGATAGGATCTATCGGAAACAAGAAATAGCCATCTTCTCTGATAGTCAAGCAGCGTTAAAAGCGATCAATTCAGTATCAATCAATACGAAATTAGTCAAAGAATGCATAGAGAAGCTGAATAAATTAGGCAAAGAAAACAAAGTCCTCCTACTCTGGGTGCCTGCTTACCAAGGGATAGAAGGCAATAAAAAAGCAAATGAATCGTTCTGCTTTCCAAGTGGTAATCAACTTAAGGCGGAACTGAAGAATCTGGAAGACTCCATTCGTAACTTGGAATGGGTGTCCTCCAACAGTCTAAGACACTCGAAAAAGTTCCTTAGAACTTATGACCGAGAAAAATCAAAGGTTTTCCTTGATTTAAGTAAAAACAATCTTCGGATTGTCACGGGGTTTTTAACAGGACACTGTCTCCTCAATGAACACCTCAGTAGATTGAAACTAAGAATAAACGGCGAATGCAGATTCTGTGGGGAAAATGGCGAAACACCAGTACACCTCATCACTGAGTGCGCCGAGACGACAACCATTCGTGCCATGAACTTTGGTACGACTGACATTGGAGATGGAGAACTACCCTCTCTAAAACCGTCCCAGATACTGGCTTTGTCAAAGCCCTGGGACTGTATGATGAGTTATAACTCAAGAAAGGAGGACACAATAGATATGTAAGGTCGCAGTGATTAACCCCCTTTCCACTCATTCTAAAATCTAAATATTAAGTAAAAATAAATTTCATGTTTTCTATAAATACACAAGTTCATTTAAACATAACGATTACTCGGACACGATAATGACGATAACTGGGACAATTGCGTTTAAAGGGCGGCGAATACCGAGGCAATGTGTACTTAAAAGAAAAAAAGATTTATAGCGATAATTAGGACTACAGAAACTCAAAAATACGACCTAGATATATTACCATACGTATTATGAACTTTTCTTAATGTGACGAGCACTGGTACATATTTACCTTAATTTTTTGAAGAGCTTAATGTAATATGAACACAATCGAGTTCTCCGTACAATAAAAATGCAATGTAGCTTTCCACAAAGGGGTAAACGACAACAGGGTAAACGTTACAATGTTATTTCGTGTCGTTAAAGGAAAATATCGTTCTTACCACCTAGCACGGCACTTGTAGATTAGCTTTACACCAGGCGCGGTGGCCGCATAGGCGCCCTCACGTAGATTAAATGCCGTAATTAATTTGCATAATGTGGGAACTTATTAGGGCACAAACGGGAATCGAGCCTGGTTTTACGACGGCTGGGTGCTGACTAATCATCTGGAAGGTTGTGTCGTTTATGGGTTTTCTAATAGTGTCGTTAAGAGTTGAGTACTCGTGATATAAACACCACAAGTTTTTCAGGTGTTTTTTGAATATCATAGTTGCTTTATCGGAGTCAGTAACAGCCCGTTTACACGGTACCACGGATATTTATTGAATGCTACAGTGGTTTTTGAAGTGAAACTTCTTAACGCGTTTGGAGTAAAAATTCAAGGCTGTGACACACAGCTAGCGAGATGAAAAGTGTTAGCGGCAGTGTTGCTACAGCCACCCCATTCGGGGTAGATCTATCCCTTTATAAAAAAAATTAACCCAATGTGTGATAATCAACACCGATGAAAAATAACCTTGTGGCAACACTGAGTATGATAAACTTGATACTATACCAACTTTGATGTGTACCAATATCATCTGGTTGTAAATTTTCATGCTTTTTTGCATTTTCAGGCTTGTAGCTTCTGAATAACGGTCTAGGTAAAGCATCTAGCTCATTTGCCAGCTCAGAATTTTGAGTTAGTAAGTCCCATTTTCATTGAAGAACAATAATCAACGAGGATATTCTTATAATTTAACAAAAGTACTGTAAACCATATAAATACGAATTGTTGCTCTATAGTCTCGATAATTAATTGTTACACTTGGCTAGTTTTGCCACGCTTGGTCGGTGATAACTGAGCGCCTATATAAACGCTGACTTTGTAGATATAAGTTTAGTTTTAATCCTCGGCTGGTGATACTAACATGGTTAACGAAACGCGCGTCCAATGCAAAAGTAAAGTGTTTTGGTGTATTGTGGTGAATGTTTGCTTTAATGATATTTATTTAATAACAAAAATATCAGAAACATCTAAGTTAAGCTGATTTTGTAAAAACTAATTTTCTTTTTACTGTTTTTCAAATAAGTCCAAAATAACCGAGTTATTCAAGTTTGAAAATTAAAAAAAAAATGGAGTCACCGGATGTTTTATCAGTATTTGCATCCGTATGCATTTTAGTGCCGTAACTATATAGTAAAGCCCTAACCATAGTAATATCAAAGATGAAGAACTTATACCGTGGGAAAATTTAAACGATTGCACGATTTTCAGCAATTTTTAAAAAAAATGCTTGTTCTATAACGGTTAATCCCGTTTATACTTTTCCAAACCAAATTTCCAGACCGTTTTACAGAAAATTAAATAAAACGTGAAAATATTGCTGATCTTTTCCCTAAAATCCTAAAGTCCTAAAAATCAAAACGCGTTTCTATGGTAATATAATTTCTTTTTCATTCTTTGATAGATTGTTGTTGATAGGATTTTAATTAACATATACCTACAGGGTTATTCACCACATACGACACAGAGTATAAAAAATATCAAAGTTGTATTTTTTTAAACGGAACACCCTGTCTATTATTACATTTTTAATTTCTACGATTAAAATAAAGGTAAATTTGATTAAGGTTTATTACACTTAAACCTTACCGTTTTTGAAATATTTTCAATTTTGTAAAATTGCAGTAAAAATTAAGGCTTCATTTCTCCGAGGGTATCAAAGTTTTTGTGTTGCAATAATAAAAATAATACTACCTCATACAGAGTGTCTACAAATTTATTTTAAATAATTTCTAGCTTTAAACGCAATATGCAAAAAGAAAACTATTTAAATCTCTTTATAAAAGAGTATACCATTAATTAAATATACCACCATTATTTCCGCCCAAATACTAATTAATTACATACTTAATTGTGTTAGTTAATAAATTATTCTTAATAAATATGGATTTGAATCAGAAATTAATATAATAATAAGTTATGAAAATGAATGTATCTGTTGTAATAAATAAACATTTGTCAAAAAAAGAAATATCATTTTTAAGGTGTTACCACACTGTCTAATACCATGGTCTAATACATATACCAAATACATTTTTTGGTGTTTGGAGCAATTATTATTAATCAACGCAAACAGTCAATTAATATAAATATTAATACTGGAATCGCATTAATTGGTCCTCTTTAACAAGTATTTAAACAGTTATTTTATTAATTTTTTAATGTAATAATCGAACTATATCGACAATATTAGTGTCTGTACTCTTTAAAAATTTGGCACATCTTTAAAAATAATCTAAAATGTCAGTATTCCATGGGTATATTGATAAATGAGTTCTAAATTACAAGAAAATGCATTTTCTACGGAAACTTAAAGAGATAGGTAAAAAATGGTATAATACAATTTGATACACAATTAAATTGTGCATCTGATTATCATAAAATATACAGTGTGTTCCATTTAAATTAAACAAGTTATTGCCGTTTAAAGCTAGTAATTATTTAAAATAAATTTTTAGATACTCTGTATAAGGTAGCATAATTTTTATTATTGCAACACAATAACTGATCAGTAAATAAACTTCAGTAAATATTTAGCATTGAAAACTTTGATACCCTCGGAGAAATGACGCCTTAAAATTTTTACTGCAATTTTACAAAATTGAAAATATTTTTTAAAACAGTAAGGTTTAGTGTAATAAACCTTAATCAAATTTACCTTTATTTTAATCATAGAAACTAAAAATGTAATAATATACAGGGTGTTCCATTTAAAAATACAACTTTGATATGTTTATTTATTTGGGACACTCTGTATTTACCTAACATAAATATTTTTAAATTGTATCTCTAGTCCTTCAACAGACCCAAAATTTTACAACTTTGATATGTTTTATTTATTTGGGACACTCTGTATTTTGTAAAAATATTTTTAAATTGTAGCTCTAATAGTCCTTCAACGAACCCAAAACTTACAATTTGCAGAAATCTAGTCGTTTACCTACAATACTCCGTGTCGTATGTGGTGAACAACCCTGTATAGATAGGACGTTAATCAAAATTAATAATAACCATCTATCAATGAATGAAATCATAAAGAAAAAAATAACCACATTTTCATGTTTTTTTTTTAATTTTCTCTAAAACGGTATGGAAATTTGGAAAAGTATAAACGGGATTAACCATTTTAGAACAAGCAAAATTTTTTATGAAGAATGCCTTTGCCTCAAATTGTCAATAATAAAAAAGTTTTCCTCTTGTAAAGACAATCCGGGGACATACTGTATATTATGGTCATCCCTTAATCTGTTATTATAATCATTTTTTTTAAGTTTCTTAGTGTATCAGTACTGTATTTGTTACATGGTCGATTTTGCCTAAATCTAAAATTCTCATTTGCTCTAATCTGAAACCAAAGCGATTAAAACCAACCCTGTATACTTCCCCTAACGACTTTAACCGTGGTGGCGTGCTTGGACTCTATCTAATGGCGGTTCTCGTAGCGCCGCAATTGAAAGAGCCGTCGGAAGTGTTTAAAAACGCGGCCTTATCTCGTTCTAATAATGTATGTTAAACTACCCTTAAGTGCTGGCAAATTGTTCTTGGAAAAATCCAAGCGATCGGGGCGGTATAGGTGGTAAAGGGGTGGTTGCACGCTTGCTAGGGTTGGGGATTGTGTCGTGACTGTTGAACAAGCGAAATGTACACTCTTTGCCAGTGTTTTAGAGGACTAAATTTAGTTTATTCGCGTACAAATCTAAATTGAAGGAATAATGAAGGAAATATTAAGCCTCGGATAGGCGCGTACCCACTTTAGAATCACACGACGGACGCGTACATTTATATTTTTCCGTACCACATTTATATTTTTTAAGTATTCTGTAATTTAAAATATTTTATTACAAAATTTAGCATGCTAAACAGTAACAAGCAACATTTTTAATACATATTTACTTTATTGACACATAAGAAACTTAAACGTATTAAAAAAAGAACCGAACGAATAATTTTTAGAATTCAAAATAAAAAAGAATATTACTTTGTCAACTCACAAAAAATAAATCATACCGGACATATACTAAAATAAACCTAACAGAACCTTTTAAATTTCAAAAAAATCCAAGGAAGAAGATGAAAATCAAAATCATTTTCAAATTATTAGTCTTCTATAGGTAGATACAATACCGGTGATACAATTGATTAGTCTATCACTAGTTTTTGCGAACAAATTTGCTGCCTTAGTTGCAAAAAACTAGTAGTTTTATGTGTTTCACATACATGGCAGGGGCCAACTCACGGACTCAACTCGGACCAACTCATATTGAACTCTGAACTCATTATACCCTGAAACATATTTAGAGGGAAAAACTTGGAAATCAATGGGAAGAGTTTGTATACTGACCCGTTCCGTCATTACCACAGGTTATATAACATATATTTAAGAGATTATTATAAATCAATCGAAAAAATAATTAACAATTTAAAATTACACCAAATAAAGGAAAATAATTAAATAATATGATAACTATTTTACTTATATAATTGAGCGCGTAGCGGCACGGAGTACCGCAACTTCTGTAGTTGCCAGGTTTACCACAGAATTGCTACTGAACCAAAATCGCTGGATACCCAACTACTACGACCCAGGGTGTCAAATGTGCCTAAATAAGCATATTTAATGGCATCATCGATCTAAGTCCAATGGATATTTTGTTTTAACTAAACTAGTAAAATTGCGGTACAAAATTTCGGACGCCGCCGCTCGAAGGTTAAAATAAATAATCTTTATGAATCTTACCAACAATTAGCAGAAAGCAATTAGCAATAAGAACAGAAAACTGGAAGGAATGTCCAGTTCTTCAAGTTCTCCAATATCCCTGTTCGTATTATCTTTACATTTACATGTTGAACATCGCAAAATGTATCCGGTCTACCATATATTATTTGAGCCATAATGTTTATTAAATTTAGTTAATATTGATCTTCTAGTTTGCTTATCTTTAAGATTACCTAATACAATTTATTATTAGCACTATACGCAAGTTTATAATTGACATTCTTGAGAATTATTTTTAAACTACGGGATAACTCTCTATCAAACGGTACTGAAATATATTTTGACGTATCTCATGAAAAATCGAATTTGAAAAAATCGCTAACTTAGACCAACGATTTACAAATTATTAATGTGACAATTTTTTAAGCCAATTTTTTTTGCCTTTCGAGTATTGAAGGGGTGGCTGCAATAATCAGGCAGCTCACTTTTTTTCGAAAATGAGATTTTTAATGAATTAACCTTTAAAAAAACTGACCGATCGTTAATCTCGTTCTCTCAGTATGTGTACTTAATCGGCGACGTTAGTTGGTGCTGTCTTGCTCTGGGTTTGTAGCAAAAACCGAACAGCTCTTTTTCGATTTCCCACAAATTATTAAAACGGAGCTGCCGGGTTATTGCCGCCACTCTTTCAATTGTCAATTTGAATTTTAGCTCTATGTAATGTCAGTCAATCAGAACGTCATATTTAATAGACGTGTCTGTGTTAAAATAATGAAGTGCCCTCGAAGTAGACAAATATAGTCATTTGGATGGATAGGTTTGGAACACAGTAACATGGAACAATAAAAATAATTTTATTTCTTAGATTTCTAATGCTGTGGCAAATACTCATAGTTTTTTTCAGAAATAAACCATTCACAAAAGTATAGACATTATTTAAAATTCTGTGGTCCTTAAAATTGTGTATTCTCACTGCGATTCAGACAGGTTTTACTCTACGTTCAAGAACGGATTTTTTTCCACAAATTATCCGCCGGACCAGTTGACCAGCGGCCGTATTTTGGACACAGTAAATCGGTCCGTGACCGTCGACTTCTGAAATTTGTTCTGGTAAATCGGCGTAAAACGCTTCACTATAGATTTTATTACGATGCGGCTTTTTTCCTCGGACGAGCCTATTCACCGTTCAGCCGAAAAACGTCCGCAGTGTTTATTTACTTTTAGAAAAAGGCATTGTGTGTTTTAACACTTAAAAGTGTAATAAGGATGTTTAGAGCGACGTCGGTTAGTGGAGTTTAGAGCCGTGACCAATGGTCGCTTATTGATCTGTGGTTAGGTGCGGTCAGGTATTTGGAGAAAGTAGTGTGGTAGTAGTAGTGGAATCATGGTGCTGTTTATTTTATTTCATTTCTTTGTTTTCTATATCTATCTAACTTTGAATTTAGTCGACTATAATTCAGTGTTAACACTAAAAGAATTTTGGACTTCCATTCTCTCTTTACTTTAACTTACACAGAATTTTGGTCAGATTTATTATTGACCATTAACAAGTTTTTTGAACTAATAAAAATCTTATAGGCCATTCACCCATGACGGAGTTCGGTACAATCCAGCGTGGTTATCCACTGAAGACGCCAGTTTTGGGACGTTTTATAAATGATTGCTACAGTGTGGGAAGATTAATTAAATTCAAAGACTTCTTTGAATTTACGCTGCTGCTAATGGAGTTCTTTGTCAATAGCTTGGACTTCCGACCACTTTATGTTGTGCTATTTGGACCACAAATAGTCTGCAATACCTGATTTTTGTTTCACCTCTTTTTGTATGTTTTTTGATTTTGTTTGTTCCCCCGTTAAGTCGCACCATATTCTGCAGATAAAAATAAGTAAAAAAGTTCGTATAAATGTATGTCCTAAAATACTTAGTTTCAGAGATACAGGGTGCAGAAATTTCATTTTTATTTTGATTTTTCCTAAATAATTTCTGAAATAACGTCAATATTTGGACGAAAATTGGCATCTGGGACTTTTGTGACACCAGAAATTTGATCATGGTCATTATTGACAAAAAATAAGCACGTTGAGTATAGTTATTTGACTGAAATAATCCTGGAAATAATACATTTTTTTTAATTAATCATAAATTTTTCTGCGAAAAAATTATGATTAAACATTTTCTGTTGAATTTTTGGCACAAAAAGATTTCAAATTTATGATTTCGTTCTGAGAACTATTTAGTCAACATGTTTAGTTTATGTCAATGATGACAGGTATTGATAATTTCAATTCCAAATATCTCGAGAACCATTACTCGTAGCGATTTTTACCAAGAGACCTTTTTTATGTAAAAAAAGTTGTAAATGTATGTTCTTTTACTCAGTAGTTTTCTACAGGTATGGACGAAAAGTTATTACTCTTCAAACCAGTTAAAACATATGTAGGTGGCGCCCTCTACAAGTAGGAGTCATATTGACACCAAAATCAAATTTCTCATGGCAAAAAATTGCCAGACACCAATTTTCATTCAAATATTGACGTTACTTCATAAATTATTTGGAAAAAATCGAAATAAAAATGAAATTTCTACACCCTGTATCTCCAAAACTAATCATTTTAGGACATACATTTATACGAACTTTTTTACTTATTTTGATCTGCAGAATATGCTGCCGAAGTTTCCGGAATACAGTTCGGACCACCCTGTATACAAAAATTATCTAAAAATATATTTTTGTACTTAATAATATATTTATATATTTAGGCTACCATTTTCTGCAAATATTATCTTGAATGAAAATTTGAAATAGAAAACCTAGTACGTAGCTTTTTCGGAAAACTGTCTGGTCTAGGGCGTCGCCACCCCAAAAAACCGTACCAGAATTAGCCCCGCTTTCAGCATAAATTACCCTTTTACTCTGTGTTTCACCCCGTGTGTAAATTTCGGCCCTCCCACCCCTATAAATCAAAACACTAATGATTTTATTGCTGTGCACGCTGCTGCGGAGGCAACATGCAGATAGGCCAGCGATTGTACGCTATGGCATCGTCTATGGCCTTTTATGATTTTATTGTAGACTGTGCTGCGGCTATTTTAGGGCCACCGACAAATTCGTCCACTTGTTAAAACTATATTTGTCATGTTACGAGTAATTTTAGAATGAGTTTAGAAAGTGTTTTTCCATATTATATTATTATAACAAATGTTGTCTAAATATTGGACGGGGTATCTCAAATTCAAATAATGCCAAATTGTGGCAGTTTTACAACTTTTTGTCCAAAATATGACGTTTTAAAAATTAAAAAAATTCGAATACTTTCGACGGCTTTCAGAAAAAAAATGTAAAAGCGATTTTAAATTTTGGTGTTTTGATGAGGTAATTTAAAATTAATGCCACTTCATCATTGTCAGTGTTTTCTCTTTCTAAGAAAATGCTAGTAATAACCAACTTATTTTTGAATGAATAATAATTGGATCTTTTATTTAATTTTTAAAAGCTTATGACCTCCTAAATACCTATACAGTGATGTATAGGTAAGTGCACTTTCCAAAAAGATAATTAATAAAGCAAATTCCAATAAGAGACAAAAGTGGCTCACCGCTATAACTTTTTATTTCTTCATATAAAAAAACGAGATTTAGTATATTAGTATATGACATAAATTAAGATTGATTGACGTATTCAATTGTTTTTGGTCACTTCCAGTTTCACCGGAAATGGCTATAACTTTTGATTTTTAATGACAGCCTCGGTATTTTTTTTACTTTCTTCGATAGAAAATGACATTCTGAATAGAATGACATACCATATGTCAACTTTTGACATTCTCGCTTAATAAAAAAATCGTATTTTAAAATTCAGTCTAGACTGCCATGGCTATGTTAAAAACACATACACGTTAATTCATAATCAAGGAGCCTTGGAAAAATAGATTTGATCGTCTAATATTTTTAGTGTCTTATTAGAGTCCAGTTAGAAAATGCACAAATCGTATTTTTAATCATATCTCAATTTTTTCAAATGGACGAGGGCGGCTCATTAGCATATTTGGAAAAAGCATTTTTTTACAAATAATTTGATACCACACACTTGGTATTTCGAGTCAAATTTTCGTTACGAACCGCAAGTTATAATTTCAAATAAACCATATGCGAAAATGTCAAAAGTTGACATATAATATGTCATTCTATTCAGAGTGTTATTTTCTTTCGAATAAAGTAAAAAAATACCGAGGGTGCCATTTAAAAATCAAAAGTTGTAGTCATTTCCGTTGAAACAGGCAGTGATTGAAAACAATTGAATATGTCAATCAATCCTAATTTATGTCATATACTACCATGCCAAATATGTTTTTTTTTAACTGAAAAATTAAAAAAAGTTATAGGGGTGAGCCACTTTTGAGACGCACGCGCATCCGGTATAAGGACTATCCAAATAAGTTTTCAGAATGTCCAAATCTGAATTTATACATTCATTGAAAATGATCAATACTGCAACAGTTCGTATAGAATCAAGTATATTTAACTTCCAATCCATTTATTTTAGTTAAACTGTTTTACAGACGAGCCTTTAACAACTGTGAACTTTTTCCCATAGTTGAAACCATCGACTAGACGCCAGTACTTAATTTTCCTCTAGTCCAAATAATGACGCGGCAGAAAAATATCGGTCCCAATGCCTTAAAGAACACACCAGAACCCGTAATTTTCGAAAAGGACTTTTAATTTTCGAAAAAACAATCGCCAAAGGTGACCACGAGGTAAAGTGCCGGCTCATGCGGTTCACTCCAAGTGCCAAAATTGTTTCTGTCCCTTGAGTCGGGGGCGGCAAAAAGGCTAATTAGTGGCCCTTTAGGGTATTTTTGTGGGTTTTTAGTCGAGGGGGTGGTAACGGCCCACTTCCTGTTAATTTAAGCCGAAAAAGAACAACAAAGTACCAAAAATATGTATAATCATCAGAAATTTCAACAGGCTTTCAAAAGTTAACGGTGGAAACTGAAGAGTATTTAAGTAGAGGTGCAGAACATACCAAGGGACAACAAAATAGTTTCAAAAGTTACAATTTAATTGCTTTTTACCATTTAAATAAAACTTTTGTACTAAATATTTATTGTGTTACTAAAAATCTTACAGTTGAAGTAGAAAGGAATGTTATCAAAGCATTTTAAATGACATATAGAGTGTCATTTGTATATAACGGGTGGTCAAAAGATGGTGGTGGTTGTGTAATATCAGTTTAATAATATATTTTTGTATTATACTTTTGTGCTTAGGCGTTGTGCTTTTACGCCTTTTTTTAGTCTTCAAAATGATTTTTTTTCAAACGTCACAAAAGTATTAATTTGTGATTGACAATATAAAAAAGTCATTTTAACGCCTACGCATAAAAGTAAAGCACTTTTACGCCTAAGCATAAAGTACGAAAATATATTATTAAACTGACATAATATGTCAAATTCAACGAGCGTAACCATAGTTTCTCGATATATAGGGTGTCCCACTTAAGATGGATACAAGCCAATATCTTGATTGTTTGTTGAACGATCTTTTTCATTTTTGGCAGGAGGCTGTATGGCTATAAGACGTACATTTTACCCAGGGCAAGAATAAATGCGATACCTCATAGACGTACGTTTTAATGGGGTTTGATATTTTTCGAGTCAAGAGTAAACTACCCTTAGGACAGTATTTATTTCAAATCTGATAAATTATATTGAATCCTCCTTGCCTAAGATACTTAAGTTCTAATTTTGATAAATATTGATACAGGGTGGGTCATTAAAATAAGACATCTTTATTTTTATAATTATTTTTTTAAGTACTTACGACGCCACTGGATAAACAACTGGTTTATTATCAATAACCAATTATAACCAATTATCAATTAATAATCGTTTTTTTTAAGGTGGTTTGGTCGAAGATGTTGACTTTAGTTCGTCATAGTTTTATAAATCTTTGTTTAGAGCATATTTTTCAAAGTTAATAGTGATTGTTTTAAATATCTAACTATTTGGATTTTTTAAAATATTCCTCAATGGAAACGAATAAAAATCATATTTCAGATTCCATTGAAAACTGGGTTTTTAAATTATTTTGTAACTCATTTTATTCATTTGTATTAGCAAGCTGAAAAAACAATTTTTTAAAGTAAACAAAATAAATTGAACATATTTAGTTTTTTTGTATCGTATCTTAATTATTATGGAAGCTATGTGAAAACTTAAATCGATTATTAATTGATAATTTGTTATAAGTTATAATTGGTTATTGATAATAAATCTGTTGTTTATCCAGTGGCGTCGTAAGTACTTAAAAAATAATAATAAAAAAATTCTTATTTTAATGACGCACCCTGTATCAATATTTATCTGACAAGGAGGATTCAATATAATTTATCAGATTTCAAATAAATACTGTCCTAAGGGTAGTTTACTCTTGACTCGAAAAATATAATTTCTTACCCTGGGCAAAATATACGTCTTATAACCATACAGCCTCCTGCCAGAAATGAAAAAGATCGCTCAACAAACAACCAAGGTATTGGCTTGTATCCATCTTAAGTGAAACACCCTGTATAATTACATACAAGATCTGACTTTTAAATATTCTTATATTATTTGGAACGTTTGAAATTGTTTAAAAAATTATTTGTGGCGTTTGAAAAAAATAGCATGTTCTATTCGGAGTAAAAATGACTTTTTGTGCCTCGGCTGTAGCTGTATCACTAACGCTCGTCCGTCAAACGTGCAGCCTTGCAATAAAAAGTGTCATTTGTACTCCCAATAAAACAATATACTATTTTATAATGTCAATCACGCCGCAAAAATTAATATTTTTGGGGCGTTTGAAAAAAGTAATATTAACTACTAATCTTAAAAAATCATCAATCATAACTAATATTTATTTATACGCCGTATTTTATTTATTTCATATAATAAACAAATTAAAATTTTTAATACCATCTTTCTCTCATTTATGTATATTTCGCTTGTTTCTACATTCTGGAAACATCTAAACTAATAAAACAGTATAAACGAAATTCTGCCGCAGCGCGCTATACTTCAACGCAACGACTTTAATAGTCCCGCCATAACCATTAAAAACCACTTTTACAACTACGATTTATTTGCATTTAACGCTCATTACGATCCGCGAATGCACTTATTATAGAAAGGGAAAGATATATAAGTGTGTTCCTAGATCATTTTATACAGTGTGGCCAAGAATATTGCACAAATGAAAAAAAAAAAATTTTGATTCTCAGAAAAGTATATTCTTGAAAAAATCTTTATGCATTCTGTCAAACTCCAACAAAACTAGCCAATACTGAATGACACCTAGTTTAATAAATATATAAAAATCTTATATGATCCTTATATGACTTTATCTATGGCACTGTATACCTATAGATCAAATCAAATAAACTTTTAGTCACGTGATTAAGCTTGACAGGCACAGCGTTGTCTACTTTTATATATTTTCTTTTAATCAAAATATTTTAGCAAACAAAAATAAATTAATTATAAATATATAAACACTTTATTTACCCTTAGAAAAATACAAGCGGAGAGTTATGAATACGGAAAACAGACAATGCTCCTATTTATATCGACTTTCAGCAGGCATGTGACAAAGTTAAAAGGACGTAAGTAAGTGTTTAGAGCATTAACAGAATTAGGGGTTAGCAAGAAACTGACCAAGATGATACAATTGACACTCCAAGAGACAGCAAATGAACTCAAAGTAAACAAGAAAAGGGACAGGGACGGATTAAGACAGGGGAATTCACTATCTCCAGTACTGTTTAGTGTAGTGTTAGAAAAATTCACAGATTTTGCAACGTGCGCAACCACCATAGGCGTATAGCAGTAGGTACAGCATACGCCTGTATAGCAGTAGGTACAGCATACATAGTAAAAGTACAGCATACTAATTACACAGTCGTTCTCTTGAGTTCTCCTGCCTAAAATCTATATTGCCTTCCCTAAGATTTTAAATATAAATGATTGAAACTCATACAAGTTTACCACAATCCATAATTATATTAAAATATAACACTTACGAAGTTACTAAATATTAACTATTTCTACTTAATCATTTAATAATTCTGATAAAAACACGCTTGATTATTTATTTTAGAAATCATACGGGCTATAATCATTAATATGACTATATTAACAATACTTAAATCAAAATTTATTTGAAGGAATGCTACTGTATTACAATAATTGTAAAACAAGTATGAAATAATAACTCGGAATAATTATTAAAAACTGCTCATCTTGTTATAGTCGGTTGTTATATGTCGGCGTCTTGTCTCTATTATTTTATTAGCCGTTTAGCTATAGTTTGATTTCAGATAATGCAGATTTTAATGTGCCATTTGTGTTTTTTTATTGGAATTATTATTTTTAGCATATTTGGTATACTCTATGAAGTTATTTTTAAGTGCTCCTGTCCATTTTTCAATTATTAGAGTACCTTTAGATACAATTAAAATTAATTAATTGGTGTATAGTATTTGTATTATGGGTTTGTTTATTTTTTATGAAATGATTTTTTTCCTATTAAAATAAACATAGCTTACTAAATCACTAGATAGCCATTTTTAAATACAGGATGTTAATTAAGTATGTGGCCAAACTTTAGGAGGTGATTCTTTGAGTGTTTTTAAGGTAAAAAGTTCATATAAACATGTGTCCGGAAATGTATAATTTTAAAGATACAGGGGTGTCAAGGTGTTTTCTAATAGACCTTTTTTATTAATATCTCAAAGATCCGTTAGCCGATTTTGTTCAAATTTTGCCGTGTTGTGAAATTTAATAAGTTAGCACTAATTAAATGATAATTATTATTTACAACAATATTTAAACGACAAAAACTTATCCCAATAAGTATTTGGCACCGCCTTGAATTCATTTGTTTTACGTTGGCGGTGGAAACCATGCAAGCTTTTTCTTTGTCCTAAGTTGTTAATTAAAAAAATAATTATCATATAAAAAAATATAGGTCCTAATAACCTAAATTTTATCAAAATATATCAGCAAATCCGATGAGACCCGAATTATTTATGTTTTGGAACTTAATGATTTAATTAATTATTCCCTTTAATGCATCGATTGTGCGCATTATCCTACGCGCCAAGAAAAAATATTGCATTAGTCTAAATTTATTATTTATGTTATTCCGCTCTTTCACGTATAATTTGCCCCCTGCTTCTCATACGGAAAGAGTTAGATTAAAATAGCCCAACTGTACCTAACAACCCATGCCCTGACGCATATTCTTTTTTATAATAATATCGGCTTTCCCAGACTAAACATCCATATCCATAAAATAGTTGGCCCACACTAATAAGACCTCATTTCGGCCCTCGGACGACCTTGCTCTATTCAGCTATCGACTTACGTGTTGACAAGTTGATTAGGCAGGTTATTGAACTCCATGTCGCCTCTAGCATGTCGTTTTTCAAAGATGGGTCCCATATAAATGCGGCCAGGTGTTTTAGCTTGCCATAACTCAAGAAGTTATGGCAAGCGATGTAAATATTTGTGATCAGGTAAAAATGTGATGTAAGAGGAGGCTTAGCTTGCCGGCGCGCGGGAGGTCAGTCAGTAGTAGACGGGACGGCCGACTGTAAAGTAATGTTGTGTTGTGCTTTGTCACAGAGCTGACATTTGTAGGTTGCGAGTCTTATGACTAATGTTAGGTTAGGTTAGGTATAAAGGATTAGGATATACTATACTATAGGATATATATATACTATTAGGATACGAGTTTTATTGACTATTTGGATACGAGTCTTATTGACTATTTGGATAGTCTTATTGACTATTAGGATACGAGTCTTATTGACTATTTGGATACGAGTCTTATTGACTATTTGGATACGAGTCTTATTGACTATTAGGATACGAGTCTTATTGACTATTAGGATCCGAGTCTTATTGACTGTTACGGATACGAACCTGTTTAGCTGCAGATTTCCGTCCGGGGAAAACCCTTATACTTATTTCAGGTGACACCAATACTAAAAATGGCCGCGTTTTCAATACTAAAAAATTATAAAAGACGCGGGAATCAACAGAGAGGGCCTTCTGTATACAAAAAGACACCAATGCTTAGCCTTCGCCGATGATTTGGTTATCTTAGCAAGAGATCGGAAAGAGCTGATATCGGTGACCAAAAGACTAGAAAATCAAGCGCAAAAAGTAGGCTTAGTGTTTAATGAGAAGAAAACGAAATTTATGGAGTGGTCAGCTAGAGATTTTGAGAAGGGAAGATGTCTACAATTGAAGTTTGAGAGAGGTAAACGATACAAGTTTGAGGAAGTAGATACATTCACATATCTGGGAGCAGTATTTCTAAGGAATCATTATGTAACTCAAGAAGTTATGACAAGAATAATGGCAGGAAATAGATGTGTCAGCGCATTACAGAAAATTATTAAGAGTAAGAACATTTCTAGAAGTTTAAAAATCACAATGTACCAAACAATGATAAGACCAATAGTGCTGTATGCATGTGAAACGTGTACGTTCAATGCAACAGACAGTTCGAGGCTAGAGATTTGGGAAAGAAAAATATTGAGGAAGATTTTTGGAAGAAAGAAGATCGACAACGTATGGACCAGAAGAACAAATGAAGAAGTAAAGCAACTATATCGGACACCGAGTATAACGGGAGTAGCAAGAGCTCAAAGACTGAAATGGCTGGAACACATTGAACGAATGGCCGAAGCAAGAATTCCAAGTATGATAATGAAACGTGAAATAGGTGGAAAGAGAAGGAGGGGTAGACCGAGAATCAGAAGGAAAAAGGATGTAGAAGAGGACTCGAGAAGGATAAGAGTGGATGGGTGGAGAAAAGGCGAAAGACAGAAACAAATGGAGAAAGATAACCAATCTAGCCATGAGCCTTTTAGGCTTTTAGAGCTATTTTATATATATATAAACACTTATTATTTACATGAACAAAACTCACCTTCTTAGCAGCACTTAAGGGACATAAAGAGTCATTAATACCGATTTCCTCCCGTTCAAAATATTCTAATAAGGTTGCGATGTGTTTTTTGCATTGGCTATTAAGCTATCTTGTACACATCGCACTAAAAGAGGTTCTAAAAAGAACAATGTTTGGCCGCAAAGTCTGCTAGTAAATATGTTTAAGCTTAAAGTATCACAACACTATTTATTTAAACCAAAAACTCGTAATACAAAACTAAAGTGTCAAAACGAATGACAATGTCAGGAAATAAATAAATAAATGTGGCAACTTGATATTTTTTTCAGCAAAGCTACCATCTGAATCCCCACCGGTAAATTTAAATTCCAGTTACTCAGCCCGGAGGCGAATATATCCATGGTTGGCAATAATGAATTTAAAAATGGCGCCCTCGATTACGTAACTAAAAGTTTTAGTTGATATCAAGTATATCTGGTCATCGTAAAAAGCGTGGTCTGGATTTTAACCTGTAAGACGGTAATGTAGACAGGGCTTAATGGAAAATCAAATGTATTAAAAAGAGATAAAAGTTGGGCTGATACATTTCTTCTTCGCATTATTGCCAGACTTTGCATCAAAATGTCAAACCCAAGTAAGCATTTATGAAAAATGTTGCATCTAGGGTTGGAACTTTATTTTTCATAATTAGTTACTCATTTTACTACAGCTGAAATAGATTATATTTAGCTTAGATACCTATATTATCTTCATTTCATTAGTATACATTAGCAGTTTTTATTTTAGTTTATTTTTTTCTACACACATCTTCGTACACAGGTAAAAACCGGCAACACTGTATGCCGCATTTTATTTTGCCTCTCTGTCTGTCAACCGGTCATTTATCTCTCGCAAACATTAAAATACAGACCACAGAGATGAAGTGTCCAGGATGGTATGTGTTTACTGTTATATACAGAATTTGATTTTGGTATTCGTCAACCATTAGCAAATTATTACTGTTTCAAACCAAGTAACAGCAGAATTATTTTCAGTATATGTGATTCCAACAACAAATAATAATAAACCGCTTAAAATTCCGACGACTCGAAACGCCTTATTAAGAAACGGCCTTTTTCCTGCACTTCGAGCAAATAATAACAGTAAACAAGATATTATTATTTAAATTGTAAATTTACTCAAAGCGTGTAATCAAATGATCGAAAAACGAAGTCGAGAGAAATCTTTTTGTCGATTTTCAATAAACACAGATCGACGAAGAGTTGTTTTTAACGTAAAAACGGAATTAATAAATAGCTGCTTGCAGAAGATACAGCTGAAGAAGTTAACGTACTTGGCAGTGAGGTAATTTCCACTGTATTTTATTTAAGTCTGTAGGAGGTGGCGGGAAAATATGTGGAACAGAATCAGAGTCGTAAAAGAAATGTATCTTATTCGTCTAAACCAGTTTACATGAAACAAAAAATGTAATATTCGTTACTATGTTCGACGTAGAAATGTCTAATTAATCCAATCCAAAATCTCTATGTCCAATGAATGTTGACAAATCTTATATTTCTGAAAATTGTCCTTTTTTAAATAATTTTTATGTTCTTTAATTCGAACAATGGTCCAGATGTTTCACCAATATAAAACCTTTTCAAAATATCCGAAAGGTATTTTGTGTATTAAACTTTTTATTTGTTATCAGTATTTTGTAATATGAAAAATGTTATATTGTTTCCTTATCCTCCTTGTTTTATTCTGATAGCCCTCGTATGTATGCAATTGTAAGTTATCACTATGTTAATTTTATCCTAATTATTACTCTAAATGATTATTGATGCTTCGACCAGTAATTTTCTATTGTGACAAAAGTTTTTAATTTATTAGTTTTTCTATCAAAACAGAATAATTTTCTACAAGTCATCATCAAAGCAAGAAATCATCGTTTTCATTCTGACCGCATCGACAATAGAAGAAAAATTAATAATTGGAAGGTTGTAAGCTGAAAAGGTCAACATGGTTATTTTAAATAGAAAAACACCATTATATAATTCTAAATATTAAATTATATTGTAAGAAAAATATTTTATCCAGAAAATGAAAATGAAAATTTGGTCTATTTTAAGGAAAATGTAAATATATAAAATAAAGTACGATTAATAATATTAATTCCATCTACTTAATAATAAAATTATCAACTTTTTACCACTGTACAGAGTGTCCCATTTTCGTGTGTTTACAGGGTTTCTCGTTTATAAGTAGAAGTACAAAGATACGGTTTTCATATATTACTTTGCTATTTTTTTATGAAAGTAAAATTGCTACATACAGATTTGTCCTAGCCCTTTTAGCTCTTGAAATACAGGGTGAATTTGAATTGTCCCATAGAGTTTTTCACATAGAATTCAGTAGTGTAACTAGATTTTCGATGAGAACTGTTATTTTCGAAATATAACCGAAACTTATGTTTTTTTAATGGGATACCCTGTACATTATTTTAATATTTTATTTGACTTATTATGGCTTTCTAAAAATATAATATACTCTATATATATATATATTCTCATAGGGCTTCTCTAGGCGGCTGGTTTAAATTAGGTAATCAAAACAATCAAATAATTTATTCGACGTCAAATTTTATTTATTGGCTATTCCACGCTAATTTTGTCTATAGAATTGTTGCACAAGTGCATAAAAATATTAATAACTCTGACTAAGGGACTAAGGGCCTGTTATCTAAAAACTACACATTAAACATGTTTCAATGCAGTTTATTAAGATAATACGATGGAGAGCAAAATTAATACAAAATAAGTTAGGTTATTTATGTTAAAATATAAAATAATGTATTTTTACCTTATTTATGAAAATAAGTAGAAAGTATGGTATATTTTTAGAAAGCTCAGAATAAGACAAAAATAAAATAAAAAATAATATACATGGTGTCCTATTAAAAACATAAGTTTGATTCTTATTTCAAAAATTACAGCTCTCAGCGAAAAATTAGTTATGTCACTGTATTCTACAGGAAGCACATAGCAGCTACGTAACTCACAGTTTTCACCTTTTCGATAAGTTATAGGATAACCGAGATACAAGGGGAGTCGAAAAATGCAAAAATTTCAAATTCGCCCTGTATTTCAAGAACAAAGGAAGTTAGGACAAATAAGTGTGTAGCATCTTTAGTTTCAGGAGTAAAGTAAGAGTGATGTGAAAACAGCATCTTTATATGTCTACTCATAAACGAGAAACACCATAAAACACACGAAAATGGGGCACCGTGAACAAGGACTTACTTATGATGTATACCGGGTGCGTCTTAAAAGTGGCTCACCCCTATAACTTTATTATTTTTTCAGATAAATAAACGAGATTTGGTATATAAGTATATGACATAAATTAGGATTAATTGATGTTATCAATTGTTTTCGGTCACTTCCAGTTTCACCGGAAATAACTACAACTTTTGATTTTTAAATGGCACCCCCGGTATATTTCTACTTTATTGGATAGAAGATTACATTCTGAATAGAATGATACCACACACTTGGTGTTTCGAGTCAAATTGTCGTTATGAACCGCATGTTATAATTTCAAATAAACCATATGTGAAAATGTCAAAAGTTGACATATTATATCTTCTATTGAGAGTGTCATTTTCTATCGACTAAAGTAAAAAAAAATACCTACTTAAGGAATCATTTAAAAATCAAAACTTGCAGTCATTTCCGGTGAAACAGGAAGTGACCAAAAACAATTGAATACGTCAATCAATCCTAATTTATGTCATATACTAACATACTAATGCCCACTTGCACCGTTTGTATAAACTTTATTTAAAGGCTAAACAGTGGTTAACTATATGATATTTTATAGTTAATCACTGTTTAGCCTTTAAAGTTTATAGAAACGGTGCAAGTGGGCATTAATCTAGTTTTTTTTATTTGAATCTATACTAATATATAAAATGTGACTGACATACTGATTAATCACGATCCTGCTCAAACCAATCAACGTAAGAAGCTCAATTTTGGCATACAGGTTAATTCTAGGATGTAGAGGTTCGATAAGAAGGGATTTTTCGAAATTCCAGTTCCAAGAGGGTGAAACCACCCCTCAAATATTACAATATTTTTTATTTAAAAAACGGTCAAGTTTCCGAGAAAACGCTTAAACACGTATATTTTATTTTGTTTTTTTATATATTTTAAGATTTTTTAAAAATGTATACAGGGTGTTTCGAAAAATCTGGTCATTGATTAATCACGATCCTGCTTAAAGCGCCTGACGTAAAAAGCTGATTTTTGGAAACTCGAATTCTAAGAGGGTGAAACTATCCCTCAAATATTAAAATATTTTTTATTTAAAAACCGGTGAGTTTTTCGGAAAAACTCTTAAACACGTATATTTTATTTTGTTGTTTTACATATTTTAAGATTTTTTATAAATTTATACAGGGTGTTACATAAAATATGACCATTGAGTAATCACGATTCTGCTTAAACTGCTTGACGTTTAAAGCTGATTTTTGGCAAACGGATTGACTGTGGGGTGCAGAGGTTCGATAAGGAGGGGTTTCTCGAATCTCAAATTCCAAGAGGGTGAAAACGCCCCTCAAATATTACAATATTTGTTATTTAAAAAACGGTTAGTCTTTCGGGAAAACGCTTGGACAAGCATAATTTATTTGGTTTTTTTACATATTTTGAAATTTTTTAAAAAATCATACAGGGTGTTCCAAAAATTTGGGTAGTTTCTTAACCACGATTCTGCTTAAACTGCTTGACGTAAAAAGCTTATTTTTGGCAAACGGATTTTTCGAAAGTCAAATTCCAACGAGATGAAACTACCCCTCAAATATTACCAAGTTATATAATAATATCGCCATATTGTTTTTTTCTCAAGCTGACATAAATGTGAGAAAATTTTATCCAGTTTGTATGTTAATGGAAATTCTTGCTTTGCTTTATCATCACCATTACAAATGATTAAATCGACGCGAACGAAGTCGCTGGTACACGCTAGTAAATAAATAAGTTAGAAGAGTGAAACACTTTTGAGACGCACCCGGTATTATTGGTTAGTTACGATGACAACTATTCTTTATTAAAAATATCTAATTAACCAAAACGTAATGTGGTCACAAGTTAATAGAATATTAAACTAACGAATCTTTTAATAAACGAAAAAAAAAATATATATATACCGGAACCGTAGAGAGATAGGGTCGAATAGACCTTAAAGGAAAAACCACAAAATTAATATAAATTGAGCATTGTTAGGCGTTTAGTTGGTGAAACGTCACGTCAATAGCCACGGCATATTGCCGGTTGCTCGTTGACGAACGAACATATTGTGGCGCTCAGATCGAAATTACGGCATATGTTCGAATTTGTGGTCGGCCAGACCAGGAAAAAATGCTTTGTTCTCGTTCGATATGTTATTACAATCATATTAGTGCGTAAAATTTGAAAAAGTGCCGGTCATGGTAGGCAAGAACGGGAAGTAACAGCTCGGGTGCTTTAAAAAATAAGGTCGTTTTTAGATGTTCGGAAATATAGTATTTACTAACTGTATATTTTAATATTTTGTTTAAATTCACAGCTCTTTCATCCTATCCTGTATAGTATATTGTTTTATAAAAGAAATCTACTAAATTGAAGAGATATTAATGAAACAACATAAAAATATTGCAATCATCTACTGTAATCATCCACTAAAGTCAGAAGTTTAAATCGTTTTATGATTTAAATACTTTTATCGATTTAAATCATTTGATCTTAAATCTTTTTACGGAAAATGATTTTTGATTTAAGATTTAAATCTTTATACAAATTATCTTTGATTTTGAACTTAAAAATATGATTTAAATGTTTTAGAGAGGATTTAAATACTAACAAAATTGTTTAAATACTTTCGAAAGTATTTAAATCTCTTAGAAGTGATTTAAATCTTTACCGAAGATTTAGATTTTTTCCGATTGATTTAAATTTATTAAGTGGATACTGTAGTGGAACATTTGTTCTGTTTGTATCCCAAATATTAATAAACAAATAAATAAAAAAAAATTAGAGACGGTCTAAATACTATTAAAAATAGCTTCAGTATTTCAAAAATAATAATAACAGCTCCCGTATATAGCGTTCAACGCCTTGGGAGTAGCAAGGTAAAGCTTGCCATACTAGAGCCGTTCGGTATACAAGGAAGGTAATGTGGCTAACACTACGCTTCAACCGCCTATTATTACCTCAGGATTGTGAATCCCATGCAAGTACTCATTTAAGGCTGAGTCGACCTAGGTACCAAAACAATTTTTAGAGAGCCTGTACCTCTACGCCACCGAGCACCTTTTTTTTCAAAAATGCCTGCTTAATTCTTCAAGAAAGTCAAGTGAAAAATATGATAATTAACGCTGCAAAGAAATTTATAACTGCTGAAGATAATATCGAACCAAAACCAATAGATGTTCAAAATGAGGTAGATGGTTTTTTGAGCTAACAGCCGTTGCAAACATCTATGAGCAAAATGAACACTAAAATTCTGCTTTGAACGAATTTGGAATTATCTACAATTGCTGTAGTACCTTCAGAATCCTTCCAATGGCATGGACATTTTACACAAATATAGTGTGTTGAAATGTTTTTAAAATGCAATTGTATGTTACCTTCCTCTGCTCTATTGGAGAGCTCCTCTGCTCTACGTTCTCTTATGCCACATTTATAAATTCACCTCGTCGACACGCATTAACTGACAAAAACTTTAAGAACCTTGTTTTGTTAAAATATCTAAATATTTTCTCATTGACAAAAGTATCTTTTATTTAACTCATTTGTCCAAATGAAATGTATTTTTGATCTTTGATGTAAATCGTTTTTTAAATGATTTCAGCTCTGACTACAGTCAATGATAATGATGCGCTGGACTGGTCTTGGTCTTTCTCAAAAAGCATTAGACCATCATTAGATCTGCATGACCAAGACCCAGCTTTTTTATTTACATCTCATCTTTCATAGATAAGAATTAAAACAAAAATAACGATATTTTTATTTACTTACCCCTATTTATTAAATAAAAAAATCAATAAAAGGATTTCCACAAAACTATTGCCTTGCAAACATGTGATATATGGTATATAGCTGTCAAAAACAAGGCATATTCGTATAAAATCTCATTTATCGAAACTTGCCAATAATACCATTCCATTCGGAAAAGGTAAAAGCCTCAACCATTTATTAACTTAACCTATCTTTTCTGAATCATCCAAATAAATAAATATGATGTAGAAAATTAGTTATTTGTTCAAAATTGCTGTATCAATAAAAACATAATTTCTTGATAAAATGGCAATATAGGTAGTAGGTTAAATCTACAAGAAACAAAACCCAGAAAAGATCCAGTGGTTCTCAAAATTTAACCAAAAAATATTTTTTTTTAGTTTTTAAAATAAAATAACTCCATTATTTTGAACTTATTTGGAAAACCATAAAATCCTCTAGCAAAAATCTATATATTTCAAAAGACCCAGACTATGACTGGACTCTACAAGATCAAGACCAAAAAAGTCTTGTCTTTGTCTTGCATTTATTCATCACTATTCAAAGAATATACAACTCAAATAATTTACTTGCTTTGCAATTCTAGTAACCCATAAAACTCATATGTATTTCAACAAATTTAATATGTACTTATTGGAAACTCAATAACTGAAAATGTATGAACGCCTATTAAATAAAATTATAAAATAAAACTAATAGGTATTTTTCCTTGTTTCAGAACGAAATGGAAACGACAAACAGCCGTAGGCCTAGAACTGCTCGCCGAAGCCGGCAACTACGCAGCCTTCCAGCGCATCTACGGCGGTCCCCCCTACGGTTGCTGGTATCCCCCTCAAAACGCCGGCCCGGCAGCTGCCCCCACCGCTGCAGACCTCTACTACAGACAAGCAGCGGCCGCTGCTGCAGCCACCCTACAGAAACCCTTGCCCTACAGACTATACCCGCCTGGCATGGGCATGGGCATGGCCGGTCCAAGCGCCCATTTGGGATCACTAGCAGCCAGCAGTTCCTTAAGTACCTTATCTAGCTACTATTCAAACCCCGCTTCAGAAGGTCCATCACCCAGATCACCTAGTCCAGACGCACCGCTCGATCCCGGTTCTCCCGGATCACCTGGTCCCGGTAGGAGATCACCTTCCGACGATGAGGATACGATTCATGTGTAAATATCGCCCAGTGGAAGATGTATTTGTAATATTGTGATATAAAATGAGAAAGTGTACTGTAAAAAGGACTTGTTAATTTATTTTCTGCTTTTAAGTGTCGTGTAGGATCAAAGAGACAGAAATAAAATGTTTCCTTGTTTCTTTACTGTATTATTAGAGATTGAGAGGTACCTAAGAATGCGCTGGCCTTGTAAGATGGAAGGATTCAAAGAACAAGATTTCTTACTAAATATACTACATTTCCAGAGTTTAGAGAATAAAATACTCGACTTGAAACTATAATGTTTGAAAGCTAATTTCACTATGGAAAAAATATAAATTGTATTTCAAAATCTCTTAGAATCCTTCTGTGTACTTAAAAATAACATTCCAGATCCGAATATAGTTCGGATCCTTGTATTATATAACTAATGATGTACATTGTCTGTTCCTTGTTTGAACAATATTTTTGTTTATATCAGTTTGATTGCACCCAGAACGATGTAATCGTCTTTTTAATTCTCCTTTTTTTTGGCTCAATACTATGTTTATTCATGTTAAAATTAGAACATATAGAATAAAGAATTTAAAGTTTTTATTACTGTATTGTCGTTTTTGTTTACCCCACACCCCACCGCACCTATTTAATTCTAATCTCAATTTAATAATTTAATATTCCTCCTCAAAAAAGATCTCAAAACAATTTAAAAATAATGACTATAACTAATAGGAAAATTCATGTAATAATCTTAAGTATTACAAATAAACTCCAATATAGTAGGGGGTACATGTCATTTCTAAATCTATTCTAAAATTCTACACGGAGTATTGTAGCTGAATGATTAGATTTTTACAAATTGTAAGTTTTGGGTTCGTTAAAGAACTATTAGAGCTACAATTTAAAAATATTTTTACAAGATACAGAGTGTCCCAATTAAACAAGTTATTGCTGTTTAAAGCTAGTAATTATTTAAAATAAAGTTTATTTATTTTGTTTAGACACTTTGTAAAGTAGTATAATTTTTATTATTGCAACACAAAATTTAGTAAATACAAAAACTTCAATACAATATTTGGTTTTAAAAACTTAAATGCGCCTAGAGAAATAAAGCATTAAAATCTCGATTAAAATTGTTACTGTATTTTGACAAAAACTTAAATATATCAAAAACGGTAAGATTAAAATGCGGTAAACCTTAATCAAATTTACCTTTGCTTTAATGGTAGAAAATAAAAATATAATAATATACTATTTAAAAAAATACAACTTTGATATTTTTTATTTATTTAGGACACTCTGTAAAAATATTTTTAAACTGTAGCTCTAATAGTCCTTCAACGAACCCAACACTTACAATTTGTAAAAATCTAATCGTTTAGCTACAATACTCCTTATCGTATGTGGTAAATAACCCTGTATATATATACACACAACCAAACTTATATTGAAAAAAAAAATCATCTATTATTTTTCATAATTTTCAAGACGTATGAAAAGTTTTTGTTTGTGAATAAAACGCAGTCCTTACCAATGCCTTTTAATGAAAAATAATCCATATAGCAATAAAAAAATGAATAAGTTCCCAAAATAAAAACAATGGTATTTTTTTGGTTTCTGAAACGAAATTAAGATTTAAATTTTTAATGGCCAAAAAACAAAAACAAAAAGAAAATTGATAATTTTAATAATCCTTGTTGCCACATATAGCCCTTAGGCGCTGACATGCTTCTTACTAAATTATCAACGTTGTCTTGGGGTATGTTTTCCATTCTGCTAATGCTGCATCAATAAGCTGTGCGAGATTTCCTGGATTGTTTCGACGAGCTCTAACCCTTTTTTGAGCTGGTCTCACAAGTGTTCGATAGGGTTTAGATCTGGTGAACATGCAGGCCAGTCCAAAACTATGACACCTTTCGTTTCAAGACATTCTCTAGTCACTCTGCTGGTATGGAGAGGTGGACTATCGTGCACGAAGTTAAAATTCTCTCCAATTGCAGCTCTCCAAAGACTAACGATTGGTTCTAGCACTAAATCAACATAACTCCGACCCGTTAAGGTTTATTGAAGTGGTAACAATGGAGTTTTTGCTCCCAGCATAATACCTCCCCAGAACATTACAGTTCCTCCTTTATATCTTGATACAGATTTGGTAGCCTGGAGTCTCGCTCGTCTTCCTGGAGCTCTGAAAACCCGAATTCGATGGTCATCTGATCTTAGGCCAATTCTGGTCTCATCCGAAAAAAGAACATTTTCCCAATTCTGAGTTGTCCAGTTTTGATGTTGAAGACATCAATTTAGCCGGTCAATACTCCTACTCTAAAACCCTCGAGCACGAAGCCTTTTTCTTATGGTTTCAACTGAAACGTTCATGCGGCGACAAGAAGTTGTCTATGTAGCTCTGGACGAGAAACATTGGGATTTCTTCTAGCAATTTGGCACACAAGGCGGTCATGTTGTTCAGTTGTGACTCTTTGACGACTTTGTCTGGGCCTGTCCTTGAGCGTTCCTTATTCCAAGTACTTCGACCTCGCATATGTTTTCGATACAACACCCTGGGTAACGCCTACTATCTCTGTTACGTATCTTTGGAGCATTCCTTCTTCAATGAGAGCAATAATTCTTCCCCTCTATACCTCTGTTAAACCAACATAAGGCATTTTTTTAGATCGAATGAAAATTGCCGGACAATCGTGATTTTATTACTGAACAAAATTCAAAAGAAAATAAATCGCAGCAGTCGTTTATTCTTAAGTCCCATACTCACACTTCGCTCCTTCGTCCCTTCCTCGCGTTACGTCCTCGCCTTACTTCCTCGCGTTACTTCGTCCCTTCGCTTCCTTCCTTCGTCCATTCGATGCTTGGAAATTAGTCGATTATGCAACAACACACCACAAAATATTTTTAATATAGCAGAGCTACATGTTTATTACGAAATATCTAGTAACCTCTAAATTTTTTATTATAAAACGGCAATTCTTTGTCGTGTCAAAAATAAAAATTGAATTTTAATAATATAATTTTTTTTAATAAATCCGAATATTTCAGTATCATATACAAGGTATATCAGTATGAATGTACACGGCCAGTCAACAATAGAGTAAAGTTTATTATGTCATTTATATCGAAACTATGAAATATGACATACTAATTAAACGTTGATGCCAATCCCCATTTCTTCAGGTATTTTTGTAAAGGAATCATACACACTATTTCTATTTTTTTATTTTTGTCGCTACGATTACATAAATATGGACATGTATTTCTTCGCAAATATGAATACAATATTGTCTTTTCCTTCCATTTTTAAGACTATTGTGTGTGATATCTATTTTTATATCGACTGGCGATTGCTAGATGTACAGGGTGTCCCATTTTTGTGTGTTTTATGGGGTTTCTAGTTTATGAGTAGAGATATAAAGATGCCGTTTTCACATCATTGTTCTACTTATTATGAAGCTAAATATGCTACACACAGATTTATTCTAGCCTCCTTAGTTCAAATGTATTTCTTATTTCTTTCTTTTATACTTTTTATTTTTTAATTAGTAGAAATTTTTGCATTGTTTGATAACCTTTGTATGTCGATAATTTTATAACTTACCAAAAAGGTGAAAAGGGTCAGTGATGGGCGGTGGGTAAGTACCCAATTTGTAGATAAATAAAATCTGAGTATATATGTATATACCTGTACATTTAGATGAACATCCTAATTTTATAAAAGGTATTTCCGACGACCGCATAGTAAATACGCGATATAATACCGGGAACAGGAATATACCAATATATAATAGGAATATTGTAGATATATTCCCGATATTACTTGTATATTTCTGGTATTATACCTGATATTTACTATGCGGTCATTGGAAAAAAAACAGTACCAGTACCCTGGTATAATACCAGTAATATCAAGAATACAAGTATATCTACAATATTCCTTATATATTATTGGTATATTTCTATTCCCGGTATTATACCTACCGGGTATTTAGTATGCGGTCGTCGGAAACTCCTTTTATAAAAAATTAGACTGTTCATCTAAATGTACAGGTATATACCGGATACCCTAATTTTGTTTTTTTCTACCTATTGAGTACTTACCCACCGCCCGTGTCTCGTTTTTCAGGTAGAATGCAGCGACGAAACTAGTTCTTCGTTGGGAGCTGTCTATTTCGAAAAATGACTCAAACTTATGTTCTTTTTTTTAAACAGTACACTCCATATATTATTTTTTATTTTATTTGCCTTGTTATGAGCTTTCTAAAATTATAATCAGTGGCGGATACAGAGGGGGGGCTCATGGGGCCCGAGCCCCCCCTAAAATCTGTATATTTTGTTAAATATTAAGCTTTTGGGTTAAAAATGGCGCCCTAAATAGCATATTCTACATTACTTTTTATTTGGGCCCCCCCCCTAAAATAAATTCCTGTATCCGCCCCTGATTATAATATGTATACTCTAGGTATACTTATTTATTTAGGTACTGCTAAACTGCTAAACGGCTCTTATTTTAGAGTTATATTATAACTATAAATAAAAATTAGCGTGGAATAGCCAATAACCCACATTTTACGTCGAATAAATTAGTTGATTGTTTTGATTACCTAATTTAAACCGACCGACTATGTAATAAAGTTAAATAATGCATTTTTACTCCGTTTATGAAAATATGTAAGTACCTATTTTAGAAAGCCCGTAACAAGGAAAATAAAATAATATACAAAATATCGACAGATTCTAACGAAGAACTATTTACGTCACTGCATTGTACGTGAAAAACTGTACAGAACACCGTTTTCACCTTATCGATAAGTTATAAGATAATCGAGATACAAAGGGAATCGAAAAATGCAATAATTTCAAATTCGCCCTGTATATTAGAAAGTAAGAGAGCTAGGACATATCTGTATGTAGCATCTTTAGTTTCATAAAAAAGTAACATCGTAATGTGAAAACCGCATCTTTGTAGCTCGACTCATAAACGAGAAACCCTGCAAAACACACGAAAATGGGACACCCTGTACAGACGTACTGCTAAATCAAGAAATCAACTACGAATGAAATCCAAGATCGATTTATATATTTTATATATTTTAATATTTTTTGTGTTCGTGATAATTCCTTTGCTACTTCCTCCAAAAACCGACAGTACGGGGAAGGAGCGTTTCGAGGAAGTAAACGGACGAAGGAACGTTTTGACGAAGGAACGAAGAAACACACAGTCGCATAAATCGACATTTTCCCATAGTAAATATATGATTTTTGGATGAAGGGACGCGAGGAAGGAACGAAGTGAAGTAGCGAAGTGTGAGTATGGGGCTTTATTATCATGTTTATTTATAACAAAAAGCCTTATTTTAAAATTGTATACCAATTTTTTTCCTTGCAAGAAATTTAGTCGGAAATAAAGTGTGATTCCATATAAGTTTGCTTGTGTGTATTCTAAATCTTAATCTATGTTATTTTTTTTAAATATGTAAAATAAGTTATTTTACTTTGAAAATTATAAAAATATATATTTTTTGTTCAAATTTTGACAATCACTGGGTAATTTCTGCGTTTCCTTTCTTATAACTTTAATTTACTATCCAGGTTGCATTATTATCAAGGTATTATGGTTTTTAAATAAAAAAATTAAAAAAATCCAATTTTTGGCGAAAAAAAAGCTCATAGACGTGTTTCTGGGGTCGAAATATACTACCCCTAAAAATATTTGCATTTATTTAAGACTTACAAAAATTGTTCTTTAATTTTTTAATTTATCCTTAATTTGGTCTTGCTAGATAGCATTGAAATATATTATACTATTTATATTTGATTCAAGAATATAAAGCTTCAGTAACATTAATAATGTCGACGTTATAATTTAATGAAACTTTTTAATCTAAAAAAATACAATTAATATGAATATTAATTTGGTACATAATACGGGCGCCATAATGAATCAAATCAAACTAAAAAATACCGTATTATGTCATCAATAATATCCAGCAAATTAAATAAATAAATAAATTTAGGTCACTTTTATATTTTGCAGGAAATGCCGTATTGTATATTTTAATAGAATATAAATTCACAATGGATAACAATTCACAATCAATATTTCCTTATAATATACATATAGTAAAAATAAATTACCATATTATTTAATCATTTTAATATAAAATTAATTTTAAATTAGTCTCTGTCGGCATTATTATATTCGAATTAATTTTTTGCAGTTCTGTTTTAGTGAGATTATACAGAATCATAAAATAATACATGCAAAAACATTTATGGGGACCTCATACAGGGTAGTCCGAATTATATTCCGGAAACTTCGGCAGCATATTCTCCCGATAAAAATAAGTAAAAAAGTTTAAAACAGATCAGAGGTAGGTACAATAGTATTTTTCAAAAAAAAAGTCCGAAAAGAAATGTTTTTCCTTACCTCTAACCTCCATAGTAAAGAAAAAGCAGATCCACAATGTTTAAACAAAATGTTTAACGTCAAACAGAACTGTTAAGTATGGTGACCTATGGTGCCGATTCCGTCCACCACGCATATAAAATACATGGATAGAATGGTACTCCTTCCTTAATATTTTTATTAAAAAGTCAGAATTGGCTCGGAAATGAAAATCACTGTCGTTTTTTAGGTAACTAGAGTGTACCCGCGACTTCGTTTACATCGAATTAATCATTTGTAATGGTGATGATAAAGCAAAGCAAGAATTTCCATTAACATACAAACTGGATAAAATAATTAATCAAGGATAAGGAATCAACCTATATGCCAAAATTGAGCTTCTGACGTTGAGTGGTTTGAGCAGGATTGTGATTAACCAGTGAGTCAGTCACTTAAGGATTTTATGTATTAGTATAGATTGATCTTCATTTTAAAGCCAACTTTTGACGCCTTTTTATCAATCATACGGTATATTCAATATTCACTGGACGGTTTATGTCAAAAATTCCGTAGATATAAAATTATCATCTGTTGTCAAAACAACCACACTTAAAAGATGCCTCTGTGGCAGATTCATCTGTCCAAGAAAGCCCTATTAAGATATTTTTTTCTACATTTAAAAGAAGCGCTAACAGGAAATAACTAAAATGAAATAATAGTTATTAAAAAGAATAATAATTATTATTATTTTTTAATAACTTTCACGTCCTAATTTATAAAACCAAATTTGGTTTATTTATTTGTCATAATTGCCTTATGAACTATTAATTTGAATAAAAATATCCGTTATGTTCTACAATATCAAACACGTCAAAAATATCCAAAAATATTTAATTTATTCTAATGTGGACTAGATAAACAATAAATAAATTAACTTAAAAATAATTGAATTTGTTATTTAAAAGTAAAATTAAAATAATTTATTGGAAATAAAGTTTCAAAGCTGTTTGACATATGCTAATGGCGAAAATAATTGACGATTACTTAAATAGGAACTGGGCAATTATTCAAATGCTCTTTATCTTCAAGAAGGTAACGATAAAAATGACAGTTTTATGTAAATTGTTGTAATATGTCGGTCGGTTCGTCAGGTACAATGAAAAACGTTGGGCCATTCTTCTGAAAAGGGGTATGTATTTATAGAATGGAAAATACATTTCTTACAGTATAGGTATAATATAATAAATTATCTTACCGCTACTTTACGACAAGTCGGATTTAGATACTATGCGCTATGTTTGTCATTTTGTGGAATCGACCCAAGCTGACCTGATGATGGAGTAGGGCTCCGAAACCGGTAGTGAGAGCAGGTTGATTATGACGAACACAGTGTGGAATTAAATTTCTATATCAGCAGTTCAAGGCAAGAATCTTATATAATTTAGAATTAAATATACGTATTTACACCTAGCGAAACAAGGTATTGACAGAGCCTATATAAAATCTCTCGCCAATATATACAAAGAAACCAAACCAAGAGTATTGATATATAAAATAACACCAGAAGGGGGAAACTCCAACTGGAAAGGGAGTACTAGAGGGAGAGCCGATATCCCCAAAGCTGTTTACAGCAACACTAGAAGAAATCTTCTGTCAACTGGACTGGACCAACAAAGGTTTAAAAATAGATGGAGAATATCTTAACCATCTAAGATTCGCTGATGACATAAACTTAATTGCCAATAGTCCTGAAGAACTACAAGCACAAGTTAACGAACTAAATACAGCCAGCAATAAAATAGGTCTCAAAATGTATTTAGCAAAAACTAAAGTAATGTACAACGAACTAGTAGACAGAAAAGACATTCTAATAAATGAAAATACTGGAAAACGCTGGAAATAGTAGAAGATTATATTATATCTGGGAAAACTAATACACAGCACAGGATCTCTACTACCAGAATTAAATTAGCATGGAGTACTTGAAGAAACGAAATCATATTCAAATCTAAAATGCCACTTTATCTAAAGAAGAAAGCATTCGACCAATGTGTATTACCAGTCATGACCTGTGCATGTGAAACCTGGACCTTAAACTTAAAATGGACATCATAAGGAAACTGCAGGTCGCACAACGCTCAATGGAACGAAATATGCTGAGAATAACCAAAAGAGACCCTAAACGAATAGAGTGGACATGATAAAAACCCAGGTAATAGATGTCATCAACAGAATAAAATTCCTCAATGGGCAGCACACCTGGCAAGAAGGACGGACAACAGATGAACCACAAAAATTACGGCATGGAACCCACGAGGAATAGACCTAGAGGAAGACCATACCTGAGTTGGGAGCATGATATTAGGAAATTAGCAGGAATAACTTGGGCCCGCATAGCCAACAATAGACAACAATGATGGCTCAATTACAAAGAGAGTATCTAAATATGTGAGGGGGACTACACGATAATTGCACTGAAAGAAAGGATCTCTCAGTCGAAATGAATATGACTTTGACACAAAAGATTGGCGCTTTTCAATAGGGCCAAGAACGACGTTTCTTTGCCCAAAGCATTAACTATCTTTTCATAAGCTTTAAAAAATTACTTTAGAGAATAGAAGAATCTATCTGTCCAAAGCATTTCACTCTTGACCCAAAATGAATATGCAAAGAAGTTAGTCTCTTTGATTCATGCAAAAATTCTTGATTGAAAAGGGACATTTCTTGATTAAAGAGACACTTTTCATAAACCAATAGCGAATACCATTGGCTCAACTAAAATTTATTTTGATCTAAGAGAAGTCTATACATCATATACGGGCATATACAAGCATATTACGAGGTATATTATTTTCTGATAAATTTAGGTTTTCCTGGTCTGTAGTAAGTAAAGTGATATTATTTTCCTCGATAGTAGTTATTTCTGCTTCTTCACTCCTTGGTATTTTTTTGGGGTGGTTCATCACTCTACAAATTACAAAAAATGTTCATCACGATTAATCAAAGTAAAACAAACAAGTTATTAAAATTATAAGCTTTGGTCACATTTTGAATTTTTTAATACGACGACTTGAAATTCTAAAATTTTTGTAATTATTTGCATAAAAAAATCGATATACCTATATTCTCATTATATATATAGTCACGCATGCATTATCTAAACAGGTGCATTAGGTAAATGTGTCTTACCTTCAAATATAGCAAATAAATGCTCTAATTTCCATTTTTTTACAAACTCCTTTAAAAAATCTACATATCCTAAAATTTGTCCATAAAAATGACAAATGAATGTTAATAACGATCACACTAATTTGTTATACGATATGCAACGATATTGTTTAAAAAGCAAATTATGCAAAATTCCAGGTGGAAAATTCCAAGCAACAAAACCCGTACGTACTATGATGTGCGACCTATGAAATGCGACGTACGACTGATCGGACTACCCACTGATTGTATACATATACCGTTCTTCGTCATCGTCTTTGCGTTACTTCTATATTATTTTTCATCAAAAGAGTATTTAGCTATTGGAAAAATGGCCATGTTTCTTGAATGAAGTACTTCCTAGCGTATTTCTGTTATTATCTTAAAACAAAGTAACTTGCATTTGATTGAATGAAAATAGATTCAAGAGAAATTTTCGAATTTTTCAAGAGAACCAGTTTTCTTGAATTAAGAGAGTTTTTCTTCAGGCAAAATATTTTCTTTTACGCTAAAATAAATTCTCTTGCCACTAAATTTTATTTTTCAAGAACGATGACGACTTTAGTTCAAGTCTATCTTTTTTATCAGTGTGGAAATGATTGAGTGAACTGAAAATGATGATAATAATGATTTACACCTTACAATAATCATGGCACCTGAAAATGTTCATAAAGTTTAATACATTTTGATCTTATCTTATTTATCCGATGTGCCGATTTCGATGATTTTTAAGCAATATTTAACTAAATTATTTGAACTCTTAGCCTCTTTTTAAATTAAAAATTAAAGTCCTCATCTGTCTGTTACCCGTAGAGACACAAAATGTTATTTATGAAAAAAAACAAATGTTTCAAACACCCTGTGGAACGATTTAACAAAGTAAAGAATTTAGAAGCTAATTTATCATTAAGTTGCATCTGTTCTCGATAGTTTATTTTTTGATTAATAAAAATAGCGTGTTTGTGTGTATTGAACGTGTTTGTATTATCAAGAAGTGTTTCGACATCTTTTGGAGAAACTAACAACCGCTAAACCGAGACACTGAGGGTGCATCCATACTATCCTAAAAACGGCGTATCGGCGTAACGGCGTAACGACCTTGAATCGATTTCCAGTAATTCTATTGGCTAAAATTTTTGACAGATGAATTTGACAGATAAAATTTCTGACAGATGAATTTTTCAGCCAATAGAATTACTGGAAATATATTCAAGGTCGTTACGCCGTTACGCCGATACGCCGTTTTTAGGATAGTGTGGATGCACCCTGATGGAGATTCGAATGGTACGCCATCTCTTAGACATTAATGAAAAATCCTGAATGTTGTAAACGAACTTTCTGGACGCAAAAATAATTCTAGTTTTCGGGAATGGAACTAACGCGAAACATCTGAAGTATTTTAAACGCTTCCCGCGCTCGAGTGGCTCGAGTCAGTCAGTTTTAAATAGAGTTTAGTGACTAATTAGTGAAGGTGCTAGAAACAGTTATTAGTGAGTTTTACTTAATTACAATTCGCCTTACACAAGAAAAATGGAATAACTCGAAATTATCGGTTTAACAGGAAAAAAAAAAGTTATAAAGTTTTTCTTAAAGTTTCTGCAGATGATGGTTTAAATTTTTTCTGTCATATAAATAGTAAAATATGGCATAATAAACATTTTTTGGTTTCACCAATTTTATTTATGTGTAAAAATACATATTCATTGGACTCATATCAAATTTTTAAAATATTTGCTTTTGAAGAAGACGGTAACGATTTACAGCAACTTTGAACTAGTGGTTATTATTTTTGTGACATCACTGTCATTAAAAAGTCATACTATTATTATTAGTTGTTAACATTTTCAGCAAGCAGTTTAAGTCAAAAACATTTTTGCCTAAAACTGTTTTGCTCTTTCTGTGTGACTGATGTGTCAAACATGACTGAAATAGCAAAATATGCAGAGAGGAGCATTGTCCGAGAGACACAGTCAGCAAGCTGCCTATCTTGAAATATGTCGCCTCCAAGTCTTCTCGGTGTTAGCTCTACAAATTAACAAAGAAATCTACAAACAAATCACTAATAAGTTTACAAACATGCGTTTCCTACTTCAATTTTAGACTAATCGAAGTTGTGATTTTGCACAGATACTATTGTGTCATCAGCAAAGAAGGTAAGACTTCCAATCGGCTCATTGCAAGTTAGATCATTTAAAAAAATAATGAATATCTATATCTATAGATACCTTAGGTCTTTTCTGTACAGACTTTGTACATTTTGTGTTGAAGTTTGTATTAACTTTTTCTCTTTGGGATGTGGTGATTTTTCTGTACTACTTCCATCTGATGATTATAATTATATTATCATCATCATCATTATCATTTTCAGCTTATTCAAAAATTTCCAATTATGGCGTAGTTTCCCTCGTATATTTAGATAGTCTCTTAGTAGTTGGGCCCATTATTGTCTATTGCTAGCTATGCGGGCCCAAGTTATCCCTGCTAATTTTCTTATATCATGGTCCCATCTCAGGTTCGGGTTTCTTCTAGGTATTTTAATTCCTCGTGGGTACCATGTTGGAATTTTTGTGGTCCATCTGTTGTTCGTCCTTCTAACAAGGTGTCTTACCCATTGCCAGTTGAGGGATTTGAGTATGTGCATGACTTCTATTACTTGGGTTTCTTCTATTACTAAAATTTTTGTTTCAAGTGTCCAGATTTCGCATGCATAGGTCATGACTGGAAGTACACATTGGTCCAACGTCCAATGTCTTCTTTTTTAGATAGATAAGTGCTCCATGCTAACTTAATTCTTCTGTTGACTTCTTGTAGTAGAGACCCCTGGCTGTATATTAGTTGTCCCAAATATATATATTTTTATAATTATTATATCTTCTATACTTATATCAATATCAAATGAAATGCCATTCATAGGTCCAGAACCTTCACCTTTTGTGGCCAAAAATGGTTACAAAACAGTGGATAACCAAAGCATTCTCTAGAATGGAGGAAAAATTTAACATGACAAAAGCAGACAAAACTACTCATAGTAGAACACCCATATCATAATTTACGACAGACCTGATAAGACATGGATATTAAATCTGTCAAAACTTTAGGAGGTCTACTAACAAGGCATCGGAAGATAATAGGTATTAAATACTGATGGAATTAACATTTACCAATTCTATCAATCAGAAAAAAAAATTGCAGAACAAATTCTAAGTCAATAGTATGGCAAATATGCGTTTTTTAATACTATGGATAATAAACCATTTGGAGAAGAACTATTGGAATATGTAGCGGAATTCAATTACCTCGGCAGTTTGATTTCGGAAAAGGTCAATATCGACTGAAATTCAGCACAGGATTGGCAGCGCCTCAAAAGCATTCTGGAAATTAAAAGACAGGGTTTTCTACAATCATGACTTGAGTACAAAAACGAAACTTGCAGTGTACCGAGCAATGATAATCCCCACCATGTTATATGGGAGCGAAACCTGGGTGCCGATTCCGTACCGCCGACACATGAACGCATTAAACAAGTTGCAACAGAGACACCTTAGACTTAACTCTTAAGAATTAGATGGTTCCATCATGTCTCAAACGTATCGGTCCTTGAAAAAGTTAACTGCGAGAGTATTGAAGTTATGGTTACAAAATCCCGCTTAAGATGGGCTGGTCACGTATGCAGAATGCAAGAAAACCGCATACCAAAATCTCTGCTTTACGGGAAGCTTGTAGACGGTAAGAGGAGGCCGTGGGGACAACTCAAATGGTACAAGGACATTTTCCACGAAAACTTAAAAGGAATTAATATGCAGAATGAGTGGGAAGAAACAGCTCACAATAGAACTCAATGGAGAAGAATTGTAAACTCGTTAATAGCAACAACCAAAAAGTAAAGAGGCAACAAAGCAATGAGATTTTTAAATGTCCGCAGTGCGGTAGGGCATCAAGTATCGGGCTTTTCAGTCACAGAAAAGTTCATGAAAGAAAACGCCTTGCGTGACCATCTTCTGATGCGTGTCAAATACTCGTCAGCGAGTAATGGCAGTATAGTCATAAATCATTAGCAAGAAGCTACATGGATGGTTCAGTCTGCAAATTATTCGATTTTTTGTAAAGGATACGACTGGGGAATGTAATCTAGAAATAAGAGATTCACAAAAGATCTAAAAAGATCGCAAGTGATATCAAGTAACTTTTAAAGACATCTAATATAAGATTCTCCTAAGAGGAAAGGCACATTGGCTTCCTTTTTCGTAAAAGAAAACAAATAAATTCATGACTGCCGATTTTCGGAGAACGCCTCGTCGTCGCCCTACTAACGAGCCATCCTCGGATATTAAATTAATAATAATTAGTTATTTATCTGTGGTTATATCGGGCGGAATACCACAACACTTAAGGGCGAGCGAGCCGCTCTCGTCCTATCCGACGGACGGCAGTAGCGAGTTAATGGGCTTAACAAAAGGATTATTATCGCGCCCAAGACTAACAGCTACCGCCGTTAAAGGCTCCCATCTCGCCGGCCAGGTGCGACCGCTGCATAATAAGCGTTATTTATAATGTTTTATGCAAAATGTATCGATGGTCAGCGGAGTAGGTCAGGTGAACATACCCAAAACGTCCTTTTATTTCCGCAGTTTGGATACTTCTTATATAAGCATAACTTTTAAAGACCCACTTCACCTACAATTAAGCTGGTCCGCAAAAAAAACATTTTTCTCGAGCCCTGGTAACATTCCTGCTGGTTCTAATATAAAATTACGTCATGAATCTTCCTCGAAGAGATACGATGCCTTGTTGTTGGTGGGGAAGCTCCTAGTCTAAGAGGAATCCCCTCTGGCACTTTGGCTGGGTCTAAGGAGGATTTTATTGTCTTATCACTGGCTGTAGTGTTGTGGCCAGGGAATTGCACCAAGACGTATAACGATGCCGGATGGGACTACCCTGTCCATCATACCAGGCACCCTACTGTCTGTGGTCATGTATCACGGCAGAGGATGTGAGGGGTCTTAGCTTAACCGTCCGGACCAAGAGGAAACAACCTCACCAAAAACCTAAAGCCTGCAGAATCAGTGGGAGGAAGCAGCGCACAGTAGAACGTAATGGAGAAGAATTGTAAACTCATTTAACAACGGCAACCAAAAAGTTCACAGTTCACAGAAAAGCTCATGAAAGAAAACGTCTTGCGTAACCATCTTCTAATGCCTGTCAAATACTCGTCAGCGAGTAATGGCAGTATAGTACTTATACTTTAAGTTTTTTAAGCTTTGATACAAGAATATAAGACTTAAGTTATCTTAAGGCTTCTTGATGAGTAATCTAGTATGATGCACAATAGATTTTAATAAAAACCGTAGACAGTGTTGAGGTAGTACATGCAAACAATGTTTCTTAGTGTATTACAAATTACAACCCCAGAATTAAAACATTGCCAGTCTTTTAAAATGAATAAATAATGGTTGTAGATTAAGTTCATTCACACCAAAAAATAATTATTTATATCGTAGATATTTCATCGATATAAACACAACCAAACTTATATGCAATCATCTTTAATTTTTCATAATTTTTGAGACGTACCTATAAGCATTTTGTGTTTATGAATAAAATTCAGTCTTTACCAAAGAATATTAATGAAAAATAATCCATATAGCAATAAAAAAATAATCAGTTTCCAAAATAAACACAATAGTATTTTTTTGGTTTCTGAAAATAAATGAGATTAAAATTTTTAATCGTCGAAAAGCAAAAACACAAAGAAAATTGATAATTTTAATAATCCGTATTGACACCTCTAGCCCTTATGCAAGCTTCTATCTGCGCTAGCATGCTTCTTATTAAATTATCAACGTTGTCCTGGTGTATCTTTTCCCATTCTGTTAATGCTGCATCAGTAAGCTGTGCGATATTTCCTGGATTGATTAGACGAGATCTAACCCTTTTTCTGAACTAGTCCCACAAGTGTTTGATAGGGTTTAGATCGGGTGAACATGCAGGCCAGTCCAAAACTATGACACCTTCAATTTCAAGACATTATCTAGCCACATTGCTGGTATTTTTATTGCAGTTTAAGCCAAAACGATTGATTCTAGCTCTAATCAACATACCTCCGACCCATTAAAGTTTGTTGAAGTGGTAATAATGGAGTTTTGCTCCCAGCATAACACCTCATTACATTTCCTTCCTCATATCTTGGCACAGATTTGGTAGCCTGGAGTCTCGCTCCTCTTCCTGGAGCTCTGAGAACACGAATTCAGTGATCATTCGATCTCATCTAAAAAAATTAACATTTTGCCAATTTTCAATTGTCCAGTTTTGATGTTGAAAGCACCAATTCAGCCGGTCATTTTATTTTACCAAGATAACTGTGGGACCCGTAACTCTTTCCTACTGCACAACCCCTGAGCACCAAGCCTTTTTCTTATGGTTTCAACTGAAACGTTCACCCCTGTAGCCGCCAGAAGTTGTCTTTGTAGCTCTGGATGAGAAAAATTAGGATTTCTTCTAGCAAATTGGCATACAAAGCGGTCTTGTTGTTCAGTTGTGACTCTTTGACGACTTTGTCTGGGTCTGTTCTTGAGTGTTCCTAGTTCGAAGTACCTTGCATATATTTTCGATACAACACCCTGGGTAACGCCTAGTATCTCTGCTACGTCTCTTTGGGACGTAATTTCTTGTTAAATGAGAGCAATAATGCTTCCCCTCTATACTCTGTTAATCCAACAAATGTCATTTTTTTAATTTTTGGATCGAAAATAAATTATCGGACGATCGTGATTTTACTAATCAACACAAAATTCACAAGAAAATAAATCGCAGCAGTCGTTTATTCTTTATTATCATGTTTACTTACAACAAAAAGTTTTATCTTAAAGTTGCATACAAGTTTTTTTTTCCTTGTAAAAAGTTTATTCAGAAATAAAGAGTGATTCCATGTAAGTTTTATTGTATGTAGTACAGCCGCAATTCTGACCGTTATTCCTTTCCCAAAACTTCTCCATTTTCATGAGCACTTCTTTATTCTCATGAGCACTGCTTATCGTCGGTGTAGTCATGTTCTATGCCGATCATTGGAACATTTTAATGGTGCGGAGGCTAGCTCGTAACCGCACGGTCACCATGTGAAACTAATTAATTAAATTAAATTTTATATTTTGGGTCTTTTGTTCGGACGTCGCCGGCTGTTAAGTACGCTTTTGTGTCGTAATTAACCGGGGCTTTTTTATTGTTAGTAAATTATTATCTAATGCTCACAGTTAGGAAAGAAAAACAATTCTATATTGATTAGTTTTATTTTTCAGGTTTGTTTTTAATGTAGTTAGAAAATTTAAAAGAGTATAGTCTTTATCACCATGATGATAAAGTGGTTTTTAAACTGCTTACTTTTTCGCAGGGTGTCAAAATAATAACATTTTAAAAAATGTTTATATCTACTCGTATGTGGCGGATTCATCTCTCCACATTAAATTTAATAACATTTTGTTTTTCCTCTTATAATAGACAAATTAGTTCTTTAATTTCTAATTTAGAGAAGGGCCATAAGACTGGCAACGTTGGCACGAAGTGAAGCAGAATTAAAGTTTAATCGCAGTGTAAAATTTTAAGTTTTTTAGTGTTCCTAGTTGAAGAAAATTAGAAAAAATTGTCGAAGATAGTCTACAAAAGTAAGCCTTTAACCCTTAAATATAAAAGTGCTTATCTATAACCGTCAAATATCCTTAAATTTTTTTGAAGGGCTCAAAGTTCATAAATTTTTTGAAAATTTGAAATTTTTAGAAAAAATTTTTGATTTTTTTAGTTTTTGTTAAAAAACATAATTTCTTGATAATATGGCAACATATAGGTATTAGATTAAATTTACAAGAAAGAAAATCCAGAAAAAGATCCAGTGTTCTCAAAATTTTAGCAAAAATCTAAAAAATTTTTTGGAAATTTTCAAAGTAAATAACTCCGTTATTTTGGACTTATTTGAAAAACGATAAAGAGAAAATATGTTTCTTTTTATCGAGATCTACCACCCTTAAAATACTTGCACTTATTTCTGGGACACCCTGTATATTATATTTCAGAAATCTGCCTTCAGCATTTGCCATAAAATAGCGAGCAATTTGTTACAAAACCATATAAATTATATATCACTGTAATCATAAAACTTCAATCTATTTCCGTATTGTCACGGAATTTTAAATTATGTCTTTATTTTCGAGAAAAATTAGTCCAAACATAAGGAATATAATAAGATAAAATAAATAAGTTAATGTTTGACCATCAAAATCTTAAAAATAAAGAAGTTGTCTAAAAATGTGCTACAATACGGATATAGTATAATCCTTCATCTTTAATTTCCTTCTTCATTTGTGTAAAAATACCTAGCCAGTTTTCCATATAACGTTAAATACCGAACGCTTATTTTGCTACTTTTTCGGAATAGTGAAATGGACTCTTAAGACACTTGTTTTCACATTATTCATAATTTTCAACCACATATTCAAAGGAACTAATTGAATATTATATAAAAAAAGCGGTGGATCAGTAAAACCGATTTATATTTATTTACACACATTGCCTTTATTCATTGAACCAATTGAACCAACATGGATCAATCGGTACTTCCGGCGATTAGGGTACTCAAACTCGCACCTTTACTCCGCGGGAATCACCAATTATAACGCGCTTAAGCCGGGTACACACGCGCGATGCCGCTAAGCCCTGACGAGTTTTTAATGTAATTTCAAGGCTAAAGGTGGCGCGGACTGTGTCAGCAGGGTCATTTGTTATGCTAGGAGTATCCTCATTTTTTCGATGGAATATTTATCATCCCATCAGGTGTAAAATTTGAAGGGTTAATATTACCTTCCGTTTAGTTTGAAAATTAAATTTACGAGTACGTAATTATGTAATAAAAATGGTTTAGAGAGTATAACAACTGTTTTTTTTAGAGTTAATTAAGTTGATTTCTAAAGCTTTTGTAAACTTTTTCGATATCATCAACTTCTTTAAAAATAAATATCGATGTAATGTAACATTGAGCGATTTAAGGAATCCCGTCGCTACAATCTACAATCAATGTTTCTAAAACGAATCCTGATCTTTTGGAAAGTCCCTTCAACATCATCATCATCATCGCTGTCAGCAAACAGTCCATAGCCAGATTCAGCCTCCCTTAATTTTTTATCCATCTTTGTATGTAAAGTTCCATACTTTTTCTATGTGTCCTGATGTTGGATCTATTGTCTCCAGTCTGTTTATATTGATTGCCTTAGGTGGTGATGAGCAAATGCAAGACCAAGACCAAGAGATTCTTACTTTTTCAGAGTATCTTGTGATCACAATCAGATTCTAAGATTGGTAATATACTGTATGTATCTTAAGTATCAAGTTTTAAATAATTATCTTCTTTTAGAGTAGTAGCTGCTAAGTAATGGTTAAACCAAACCAAATGACCTTTTTTCTGCTAGAGCTAATCTGGACGGGGTCTACTTTACGACAATACACCAAAACACTACTTTGAACAATACTATACCTATGTTTGGAAAATATTCATCAGCAGATGATTAAAATTGAAGTAATTTTAATCATCTGCTGATGATGGGCAAACGGGATGTTCAAAATAAAATGGCTTAGTGTATTGTAACAAACTAGTGTTATATTTTGCTGTTGGAATGGCCGGTTACTTCGTTTAGGTGGCTTTCAAACTACTGTTCTTAGCCATGTAGACGCATTTAAATGCTGGTATTGCGAGGTGTCAGGCTTGGCTAACCACACACTATTTGAGTGTCACGCGCACTAAGATTTACGGGAAAACGCAGAAACAGTATGTGGTACGAAGATTACTAGAGTAAACGTCGGAAACCTTCTAACATCATCGAATTTAAATATCGAAGCGATTTGCGGCATATTAAGGGACATTATGAAGAAAAAAGGCGAAGGACGAAAAAGACAAGATCTAGGTACAGGCAAGACCAACATAGAAGAATGATAATCTTGATGAAATGCCTTTGGCGGTACCGAGATTGGCGAGCTTAGAGCACAGATGGGTTTTTAGTGGGTGGGCCCTTTCGCATAAGGGAGATCCCCACACTCCGGCCCTAAAGGTGTTTCCCATCTATAAAAAAAGCCATGTAGACGCATATCGACATAGCGAATGTCTCAGTCGAATCTATCTCATCTAGTTAGTTTTAAGCGAAGGGTGTCTCACTTGGCTAAAAAATGTACGTGTTCTACCAAAATATAATTTTACTGCCAAACGACTGACAAGAAAATGTACAGGGTGAGTCAACGATAGAGTAAAGTCCATTATCTCATTTATTTCGAGGTTTACAAAAATGTTAAATACAAAAGTTATAGGGAAGGTTAAGATACACATTTTAAAATTATTATAGAGTATACAGGGTGCTTCAAAAATGTGTGGCGGATATAACATATGTTTTTTTTTAAATACAACACCCTATTTTTTTATTCCATTTTTAGATTCGCGTATAATTCTATAACTTTTATATATAATGTTATATACGTAAAATTAATAGTTTTCGTAATATTTAAATTTGTTTATACAAATGTTAAATTGCAATGTGGAAAAAAAGTCAGTGGTACCATTGCTTCTGAAGTTGGAATACCAAAAATTTGGTATGAGAGTTCTATAAAGATTAAAAAGAAGATATATGTTAAGATATTTTAGTTAAATGTTACAGGGTGTTCAAAATATATTTATGAATTTCAACTACTCAAAATTAAAAAATCTCAAATTTTTTAAATGGTACACCCTATATATTTTTATTTTTTCTGATAGATTTTGCAAAGTTCTTCAACTTTTATTAAGTATGTCATATACCTATTTTTACCCTAATTTTTAATACAATTACGCTATAACATCATAGTTACCGTGACAAAACAAAAATATTTATTACTTCTTTTTAACAAATAGTTTAATAATTAGTTATAATTGTTATTATTAGTTAAAATTAATTAACTTTACTCAAAAAAACTAAAATCGTAGTCGTGGATTTCTTGGTGTATTTCTATATTATGAAAGATGACACTTGGATTTCCGTCGGGTCAAATAGCCACAGATTAGGGTAATACTAACTAGATTACCTAATTTTCGACTACTGATATTGAAATTTTCTCCGACATACAGTAAAGATTTTGTAAAGATTTTTTCTCGTAGTAATTCTGGTTTATAATTCATTTCGTAAAGCCAATATTACTACTGCCACGAAACTGTCCCATTACACATTGAAAATATTATAATATAATATAATATGAAAATGTTTTCTAGATAATCTACATCTATTCTTATAGTACTTAGCAAAGTACTATATAATATATAGTACTGAACCAAAAAATATGTTTATTTTGGCTTGTTCGTGTATGCAGTCACATTGACTAATCCATTTTCAGGAAAATCTGAAACTATTACCTCTAAATGTGTATCTTAATCTTCCCTATAACTTTTGTATTTAACATTTTTTTGTAAACCTTGAAACAAATGAGATAATGGGCTTTACTCTATCGTTGACTCACCCGGTACATGTAATTCCAATAGAGCGACACCCCTCGGTTTTAAACTAACCTACACAGCGTGAAGGAAGAATTGCGTCGCGATAGGTTTGACTCTCTTATTTTGGACAACAATAATTTAGATCGCAGGTTAGATATAGATCAGAAAAATCACTTAACTTCAGTGATTTTTGTACTTAATGTAATTAGTCTGTGATAAGTAATATGTCTTTGTATTTATTACCTAACTAAAATATTAATTTATTACAATACACCTAAGCACTTTACTTTTAAGCAACAGACGCGTGTCGCTAACCATGTTAGCATCATCAGCAGATGCAAACCAGTATGGATTTGTAAAGGGAAATCTTCACACATGCAATGAAGAAAATATCGGATATCGTGAAAAGAAAAGCCACTTGGCATAATGCTTTGATTTTAGTCGACGTTAAAAATGCATTTAATTGCGCGTCATGAGAAATAATTATTAAAGAACTTAGAAGATGGGGCATAAGTGGCTATTTGGTGAACATAATAAGAAGCTATTTTGATAATAGATTTATAGTTCTCAAAAGAAGATGAAAGAGAGGTATTCGGTGGCGTCCCACAGAGCTCGGTGCTGGGGCCAACTCTGTGGAACATATTATACGACAGTGTCATGGAGCTTACTGTACCAGGTGGGACAGAGTTGATCTGTTACGCCGATGATCTTGCTGTGATAATAACAAAAAAAACTAAAAGAAACAAAAAAATAAACGACCTCGACCTAATGCAGACTGTGGATGATACACTAAAGATCATAGCCAGATGGATGCGTGAGCACAGACTCGAAATAGCTGTGGAAAAAACAGAGGCGATTTTACTGAGTCGCAAGAGAAAAGTTGACCATTATTAATAGTTGACCATTATTAATTTAATTACGTTGATGGGCCTGCACATCAAGGAGGTGTGTCTGAAATCACAACGAACTGCTAAAGCGTTGTCCGCAATATTGCCAAACATTCGGGGCCCAACACCAGCAAAGAGAAGAGTGTTAGCATATGCAAGAGAAAGAGAACGACTCTTTCTCAAGGGTGAAGTACAAACCAGGGCAAGCAGAGAGATGGAGAAATCCCAAATATAAATATGTGGATTAAAAGAAAGCATGGAGAGGTAAACTTCTATCTTACTCAAATATTGAGTGGCCACGGAAATTTTGGGAGTTACCTGTGTAAAATTGGAAAGAGGGAAGTCGCGGAATGCCGATACTGTGCTGAACCCAATGATACTCCAGAACACACAATGTTTGCTTGTCCAAGATGGAAACAGGAAAGATGTGAGGCACGCATGACGATTGGTGGCAACATCTCCGCAGATACCTTCTGAAAATCGGTAACAGAAAGAAGAGAAAACTTTGAAGCCATCTCAAAATTGGCCCAAAATATACTAGAGGCAAAATACAGCGAAGAGCAGGGGTAATGACAAAAAGGAACAGTCCGGCGCTACTTGAGGAGATGCGTCCAGCGGGTCCAGGTAGACGTGGCAGGAGCAAGGGGTGACGTTTAGTGGGTAGTGTCCTCCAGACAGCTTAAGGAGAGATTGAGTCCCACACTCCGTACGTAAAGGTATTTTACACCTCAAAAAAAAAAAAAAAAAGAAAAAACATCAGCAGATGATTAAAACGGCCAATAGGGCACTTAGTATACAGGGTGGCCGAATTGTATTCCGGAAACTTCGGCGGCATATTCTACAGATAAAAATAAGTAACAAAGTTCGTATAAATGATTCTCCTAAAATGCTTAGTATATGCTTTTTTAATTTTTTTAGATGTTTTTTTAGAGATGCTTAGTTTCTGAGAACTAAACTATATATTTTTGAAATTAGCTAAAATATGTCTACCGGACCATGCTAAAATATGTAGGGGTTTACATTTAAAAAAAATCAAGATGGCGTCGTATCTGTCAAAATTGACGTTGTAAAAAATTTTAATGTAGAAAATCGGCATCCTCGCGAAAAATTACATTGAAATATCTTTTTACTATCTTAAAATAGAAAAGAGGAAACTTTTAAGTTGGGTGAGACACTTAAAATGATTCTGGAACAATTCATTTTTAAATCCACTGTATATCGAAAACGGTAAGAGCAAAGTATACTAAACATATTTTTGAAATTAGCTAAAATATGTCTACCGGACCATGCTAAAATATGTGGGGGTTTCCATTTAAAAAAAATCAAGATGGCGTCGTATCTGTCAAAATTGACGTTTTTAAAAATTTTGGTGTAGAGAATCGGCATCTTCGCGAAAAATTACATTAGAAAATCTTTCTACTATCTTTAAATACCATACAGGAAAATTATAAATCGAGTGAGACACTTCAAATGATGTCCCTGTACAGTGGAGTATAAATATCCATACGCAAACACATAATAAATTGAACGCTAGTCTGTATAGAGGAAAGTAAAATTTATATTTATTGTCTTAGGTAGTAATAAGCAAATGCAAGAACAAGACAAAGGCACCCTTGGTCTTGGCCTTGCAGGGTCCAGTTTTGGTCTTGATTTGGTCTGATAGGGTTACCAGAGATCCGGCGGATTAATCCGGGCATGTCCGGTTTTTATTATGTCCGGGTGGGTCCGGGCGGATTTTTCATATACATCCGGATTTTAATGTTTCATTAAGAAATGTCGCCAAAATGCAAAATAATAAACTAGTTTAAGAAAATGTACCTGGTTATTTAAAATATCATAGAAAAGTTCAGCAGGGTAAATTTATTGTTTTGCTTTGCAAGTTTTAGGTTTTGACAGTTTAAATGTACATTTTCGCTCTTGTTTTATTGATATGTAATCATCAATCAGTATGTGAAAAATGCTACTTTGCTAAAAAAAAATTGATGTCCGGGTTTGTGTGGATTTTTTTGGAGGGTTTGTCCTGGGTGGACACGTTTTCATCTGGTAAGATCAGTTTCCTTTTGCAAGTGCTGCATTTCTTACTAAATTTGTGCTAGAGGTACCTGCTACTTAGAATTTTTTTAAATAAATAGTATTTTGAGCAATTTAAATTTTAATGCAAATAGAACTTTAAAGAAACAAAATATTAGGTTATTTGTTTCACATTTTTAAAGTGAAATTTCTTTACGCGGGATGGGAGTAAAAATTCAAGGCCGTGACACACTACGGCCTTGACACGACATGACCTTGACCAGAAAAAATAAGAAAAGCATTATAATAAGCTTATAGAATTAATAAGTAGTATACTGTACCTGGGTACCAATATGCTCTGGTTGTGTGCTAGGAAGTAAGTTTTTATGCATATTTTCATCGAGAGGTTTGTAGCTTCTTAATAACGGTCTAGATAAACCATTTAGCTCATTTGCTAGCTCAAAATTAGAATTATTAGAATTAAGCAACTCGCATTTTCATTGGCGGACATCGTCATATTTATTTCAAACCAATAATCAACGAGAATATTGATGATTTAATGCGTTGGACAGACTATATTTATTTATCTTTGATTATGGATCAATCGACACTTAAAAATTAACTAGTTTACTAGTTTGGTAAGTTTATGGAAAGCCGTTTATGGAAAATAAAAATTTCTCAAAAACTTAAAATAAATTATTTTTCCATATGCGTCTTGAACACACTTTAGATCTGTAGGAACAAAATAAAACTGATAAATGAATATGTCTATAGATTACATTTTTGGTAACAAAATGTTCATCATCAGAAGGGCACAAGAAGACAATAAGCACTTTAAAATCATTCTTCTTCTTCTTAAGGTGCCGACTTCTTGCGAAGGTTGGCGACCATCATGACTAATTTTATTTTGTTGACTGCTGCCCTGAACAGGTCGTTTGATGTACAGTTGAACCATTCTCTCAGATTTCGAAGCCACGACATCCGTCTTCTTTCTATGCTTCTCTTCCCTATTATTTTACCCTGGATAATTAGTTGTAGAAGTTTGTATCTTGTACCTCTCATTACCCATGGTGGAGTTTTCTGATTTTCACCTCTTGGGACAATTTTAGATCTTTTGAGGCTCTTCGTAAGACTTCTTCATTGGTAATTCTGTCAACGTATGATATCCGGAGTACCCTTCTGTAAAGCCACATCTCGAAGTCATCTATCTTTTTAAGCATTTGTTTTGTTAGAGTGGCAGCTTCTATACCATAGAGCATTATTGTAAATATGTAGCATCTTAGCATTCGTATTTTAAGGTGGTTACTTAAAGTTTTGCAACAAAAGAATTGTTTCATTTTAATAAAGGTGTTACGTGCTATTTCAATTCTCTTTTTAATTCTGATGAGTAATCATTGTTGTCGTTGATAAGGGTTCCTAGATATTTACATTTATAGACTCGCTCTATTATCTGATGGTTTACGATCAGTTGAGTATTTTGATTTGGTTTTTTGGTAAATATCATGAATTTCGTTTTATTAAGGTTCATATTCAAGCCATAATGGATACTTGTTTCATACACTTTTTGGACCAATCGTTGCAGGTCCTTTATAGTTTCTGAAATCAGTACGGTTTGATCTGCGCATCGTATATTGTTTATAGGAACTCCGTTTACTACTACTCCAGCTGCTTCATTGTGTAATGCCTCCCTCATGATGACTTCCGAGTACATATTAAACAATAGCGGGGAAAGTATACATCCCTGTCGTACACCACGTTTAATGTTGCTGTAAAATGTTTGATGTTAAAATCATTAGATACCTTTAAAATCTAAATAAACATTATCCTATTATAAAATTGACAACAAAGTAACAGTAACCAGTATAACCGAGCAGTTAAATAAAACTGAAACCGGAAACTAAACCGCAGCTCACCAACCTTATCCCCTGCCTCTCCATTTTGCCATTTACCTCGACAACTAATGGAATTTAGCCGTACGGGAAACTCTATACCCAGATTTGCGTACTAAACAGCGCTAAAAAGCGACAAACAATGGTTGGGAAACTGTTCAATGCCGGTAAACTGGTAGGATAGTCGCGGTTTCGACCGACGCGACGGACGCGACACAAAAGGGCTTCTGACCACATCCAACTTAGAGAGTCATAAAGGATTCAGAAACGCTATTATTTACGAAATATTTGTAATCCATCCGGTTGTATACGAGGGTACTTCGTTAGCTACTGCTTCCTATTATTTTTTGAAAGTGGTAAACCATGTCTCATTTGAAAAAATAACTGTTCTAATATTTCTAATTCTATAACTAATAATTACTAGTTATACTAGTTATATTACTAGTTAATTATTATACTAGTTAATTACTAGTTATACTAGTTATACTAGTTATACTAGTTATACTAGTTATACTAGTTATACTAGTTATACTAGTTATACTAGTTATACTAGTTATACTAGTTATACTAGTTATACTAGTTATACTAGTTATACTAGTTATACTAGTTATACTAGTTATACTAATTATACTATTTATACTAGTTATACTAGTTATACTAGTTGTACTAGTTATACTAGTTATACTACACAGTTTGGTGTGTGTTTATTTTTTGGTCTTCCGAAGATAAACTCTGGCAGAATTTTAACGTTTTACTCGGATTTTTCGACACTTCCATTGAAACTACAGCTACGGTGAGAAGTCCCAGGATGGTTTTCATCTTTCTAGAAAAGTTTTTGTACATCGTATGTGGGGGGCAGAGAACAGCTCTGCGTATGTGTCCCTTACCATCTTAAGGGGAAGAATTGGCATTTTGGGAGCAACTTTCGTTTTGGAAATGAGAACATTTTGGAGGAATTTCTTTGAGAAGATTTTGAGCATAGTTTTTTAAGCAGAAGTTTTTTGAGCAGGTTTTGGTTTTTTGAATGGTTCCATGAAGGTTCCCTGTTGGAGAGTTGTGTGAAGTGGCGAGTTCTCTCCCTTTTCTGCAATAATATTTGAAGTTTTCTGATGGTTTGAAGCAGTTACGTAATGGATATGAGCCCAAGTACGATACGAAATCAACACTGATTGACTACCTACAGCTTCAGAGCAAAAGCTAAGTACTCATTTATGTTTTGTTTTAGAATCTTTTTGCCATTTTTTCTTAACTTTCGACGACCTTTTTATCGATACTTTTTAATGAAACTTAAACACAACGATTACGTTTGGTAATTCCTAGTTAATATTTAATTTAAGTTTAAATATATTAAAATAATCTTAATTTATTGTATTTTTTTAATTACTTTTTTTTAATTAAATTTTGCTGTTTTAATTTCAGATATATCATTACAGAACATCTTTAGCCTGTGGCAATTTTCTTAATTTTTTTAAATATCACATTAACTGATCTTAAATTAAGTGGTACCCAACAAACTGCAAAAACAATTAATTGAACCTATTAGGTTCGTTCCAACCGGACCGAGAACCGATCCTGGGACGGTATAATTTCTAGTCGCCCACTTATTGTTTGAAAAGTTTGATTGTTTGTCAAGATTAACAAATGAATTGACTGATAGGAAATTACCGTTCTAGCACGGTTCTCTCGTCCGATTGGAACAAACATATTGTTCACCAGACGAAGAGCAGCCGTACGCTGCGGTTTTCTTTTTAATTTTTTTTCTAACCTTTTAAAAAGTCGCCGCAACTTATTCGTTTTACATAAAGAAATAGCGATTATAAAAGATATAAAAATGCTTCATAACAAATCTAGATATAGGTATATACCTTTCATTTAAAAAGAATCCACAAGATTGGTGAAGCGGTTTCGGCGGGATGGATGTAACAAAAAAAAACCTTTCAGCTTTTTATGTATGGATTATTATATTGATTTCTGATTCAAATCCACATTTATTTAGAATAATTTGTTAACTTAGACAATTAAGTATGAAATTAATTAATATTTGAGCGGAAATAATGGTGATATATTTAATTAAGGGTATACTCTTTTATAAAAATTTAAATAGTTTTCTTTTTTTATACAAATGGGTTAGTAATATCATGGTTTTTATCACCTCTACATTTTGAATATTTGTTGCTTTAAAAACAATCTAAAATTCAATCTTCCATGGGTATATTCATAAATGAGGTCTAAATTATAAGAAAATGCATTTTCTACGAAAACTTGAAGGGATAGGTAAAAAGTGGCATAATACAATTTGATAGACAATTAAATTCTGCATCTGATTCTCATAAAATATACAGGGTATTCCATTTAAATTAAACAAGTTATTGCCGTTTAAAGCTAGTAATTATTTAAAATACATTTTTACAGACTCTGTATAAGGTAGTATAATTTTTATTATTGCAACACAATAACTGATCAATAAATAAACTTCAGTAAATATTTAGTATTAAAATCTTTGATACCCTCGGAGAAATGAAGCCTTAAAATTTATACTGCAATTTTATAAAATTCAAAATATTTCAAAAACGCTAAGGTTTAAGTGTATTAAACCTTTATCAAATTTACCTTTATTTTAATTGTAGAAACTAAAAATCCAATAATATACAGGGTGTTCTATTTAAAAAAAAATACAACTTTGATATTTTTTATTTATTTGGGACACTCTGTATCTTGTAAAAATATTTTTAAATTGTAGCTCTAATCTTTAATAATCTTTCGACGAACACAAAACATACAATTTGTAAAAATCTTATCGTTTAACTACAATGCTCCGTGTCGTATGTGGTGATAACCCTGTATACTAAATTTCCTGTTTATAGAATAAATATTAAGTCATCGTCCTAATTTAAGTTCGCGAGTATAAGGTAAAGTTAGTTCAGCATCGGCTTTGTTCCTATTTACGCCACAAACGCCCCCCAAATTACAACAAAATCCTTTTAATGCATCCAGTTTACGCAAACCTGACAATTAATTAATAAGGATTATTATGTCGTTAGAAGGAAGGGCGGGCATTCATTAGAAGAGCCGCTCTTAATAAATTGATTTCGGCGGTTTTGTTCAAGAATAGAGACCCTCAAAACCGCTCATTATGTATTCAACCCTCCCCTTTAACTTATTATTTACGCTTGGCATTCTAGTTCGGTAGTTTTTTGTTCTTTTTAATTGGTATAATTAAATAAAGTTCATAAAATTGGTGGTTTGTTAATTGTTTGGGAGTTTATACGGTTTTACAAGGTCTTGTAAGTTAAAGAGGAACATTAAATACAAAATAATATAAAATAACTGGTGTAAGTGAATGTATTTAAGCTGGTGTAAACTAAATAAGCTTTCTTCTATATCTTCATTAAGAACCTAGCAATTAGTGGAATAAATTAGTGATTTCAATTACAATGCATTCACAATATTTAAAACACACAATTAAAATTAATAGAATATCCTAGTAAGCGCTTGCGTTAGTAAGTTGTAACCATAGAGAAAGCCTAATATTTAGCTTATAAAATAATCAACTTTTGATTTCCAACCAAAATATCTCTTGACGGAAGATAATCAAAGGCCAAAATGACATTTCTCGTAAATTTTGAAGTATAATTAGTGAAAAAGTTAAAAATTTGATAACTTTTTCAACTAATTGAAAATGTCTACCACTAATTTTGTCGTTCTGAATGCTTACATTGAAATTAAAGGAACAAACTTCTATGATAATTGAAACCACTAATTTATTCCACTAATTGCGATGTTCTGAATGAAGCTTTATCCTACAAAAACAGTAGTAATTTTTTCATTCGTCGTCCAATAAGCAAAAATTTCAGAATTAAATCGAATGATCATTTTCTTTGCTTTTCAGAAAACACTAAATTTTCTTTGAGGTAATTTACCTGGCACAAATTGGACTTTATTCTTCCAAAACCAATGCAAACGTGCAATTTTTTCAGGTTGAATGTTGAACAACCAAAGTCTGCATGGTTATGAAACAAGACTGGCAAATACTTCCGGACTGATCTACATCCTACATCATTACGGGTATACACCCTTGTAGTTTGGCCCTCTGTGTCCTTCATAGTCGAGGAGCTCTCTATTTTTTCCACTTTGTTTCCATTTTTCCCCCGCTATAACTTAGTCTCTCCTTAGACCTCACACTGGTGTTGTCCCAAATCTATAGAATATATCTTTCTTTCTCTATTGCCTCCTTACATTTGATGAGACTGTGTTGACCAACGACTGCGACTGTGTGATCTATTGTGAAGACCTGACCGTGGCCCTCCTTCCTCGTGTTGATGACTCGCCAACTCGCTGTCTTCGCAATAGAATTCTGAGCCTGGATAAGACTCAGCAGGTAAAGGTGTCTTTTCTTTTGCTTCTCGGCAGAAAGGCTCTGATTGTCGCCACTTTAGAAATGTTTTCTCCCTTTACTGCAAACAGTACTGACTCCTGCCAATTCTTAAGCGTAGGTGCCGTTTCCACCAACCAATCTGCCAATTATTCAGATGCAGAATCTATGAGAAGCATGCCCACCCGAAAGTCTATCCCCGCTTTCTTTGGGGTTGGTCCCTTGGAACTTTCATTGATAATGTTTCCAGTGTTGCCAGAGGGTTTCTCCATAACTTCGCCAGTGATGTTTATAATACTTGATCTCACAGTGTTCCCACGAGTTGCTAGAGTTAGTCGGTGCACTTCTACAGAGCCCCGCATGTAGCATGTTATACGTCTTAGTGCAATTCCCTAGCCACGACAGTACAGCCAGGGACAAAACATCGAGATGCTCCTCCCAGCCAAAGTGCCAGAGAAAATTCCCCCTAGCACCTTATACTAGGACCATCCCCACCAACAACAAGGTCTCCCATCTCCTAAAGGAGAGTTGTTGACAAATAAATCAGATGTTCGCTGGCAATAATTTCGCAATTTTTTTATTACTCTCTATTTACTAAATTATTGGAGGAAAATAAGTAAATAAATATTTCGATTTTTTTAAATTATATTTTATAAAAAATTAGATTAGTATTAGTAAATAAAAACGTAAAAAATAATGTAAGGAGGCAACAATCTTGCATGCTGAATCTTTGGTGGTCGCTGGTCAACCAAGATCCTGGTTCTTGCATAAGTCTTGCACTAGAAAGCCTTGATCTTGATCTGTCAGATAAATATAACGCTAGTCTCTCTCATCGCTACTTAGCAGACACTTCTATTAAAACCGTAGACATTCTGATAAACTAATTTTACATCTAAAAAGTTTTCTTCTTTCTCTAAAGTTAGGAAGTTCATTTAAAGACATAATAAAAGCAGACCTGAAATTCTATTCTACATATGAAGTGAAGGTATTTTGGAAAAATAATTACAAAAAAAACTGCAAAAAATTTAAATGTTGATTATTTTGAATAAACTAAATAGCGTATCTTAGATCTACATATATGTTGTATGCCATACGAAAATTTCAAAGTATTTAAAGTAATTTAAAAGGATTTTTTAACTCATGAAAAAAAAGTGCAAGAAATTTCTGTCAACGTAACACTCAGGTAATTTGGAATACTACGAAAATAGCAGCAGATATGTTGTTTATGTTAAAAAGGTAAATAAAACATTGTTAAAAAAGTATCCAAATATTTATTAAAAGAGAAAATTAGGTAGAATATTTATAGTAGTCGCACACATCGTTCCGGCGTCATATCCGACACAAAGTGCACTCGCATGATTCGCATGTGCGGCACCAATCCCACTATTCTCCCCTTGTACTTTTCCTTCGCTGAAAAAAAAAACATAATAGCATACTTTGGGTTTTTCTTATTACCGATTCTGAACCGTCCTATAACTGTGATATGCAGGCGCAGAAGGAAATATGAAAAAAGTATTTCATTTGCGCATGCGCTGCAGAACAAAGCTCTCTTCTGGCTTTAAATCAAATTCTGGAGCGATCGAAATAATTCAGCCTGCATCAGATTCACAGAATTTGTTCAAGTCGTCTAATTTCTGCTCCTGTTACCCTATATCTCTCCTGCAATTAAGACCAGATTAAGACAAATCTATTCACACACACCTTATATGTTAAAATCATTCAAGCAGGTTGAGCTACAGTGCGTGCCAAAAATATTTACATACATGAAGATAGAATCAAAAAGCAACAAGATGAACATAATTTGGACTATTCAAAATTTGCATCAGTTATAGTATTCCAAATTAGCAACATGCAGACCTACGGTATAATCCGTAAAAAAAATATATATGCATGAACATATCGAAAAAATACATTTAACAAATTATTAATACCTAAACCAATACATATCTGAACACCTAATCAAAGTTAAGTTAAATGAAAAATTGAGGATTTAATTTCCACTAAAAAACTTTTGTCACGTCACAATTATTTGTTCACAAATTTTTGATCTGTACTATAAATCTAAATAACTACAAAATATGTTGCCCACTAAATAAAAACCGAAGTAGTAGTTTATACCATACCAGCGTGTACCAGCGACTTCGTTCACGTCGAATTAATCATTTGAAATAGTGATGATAAAGGAAA
>NW_022147489.1:0-6753 GCF_002938485.1 Sitophilus oryzae
GGGAGTGGGGACGGACCCCACAGAGCGGAAGTAAAATCAAAGGGAGTGCGGGAGGTGAAGGGGGAAAGCGCCTCGTCCGTGGAAAAAACCTCGTATACGGAAATCACGCATGGATTTTGACGTAATGTATACGTATTGCCGGCTAATTGCAGCGATTTGTTATGTGTGGGTTTCAGGTTTACCAGTTTCTGTTTTGTGCGAGATGGCGTGTGGGTTTGTGGTTGGAAGAACACACCACTTTGATCAGGTTTTAGTAGAAGCTTGAAGATTATGGTTAAAATTCTATAATTTATTAGCTTTTTAGTCTTACATTATTGACAACATTTTAAAGTTGACGAAAAATGTTTCAACAAAAAATAGCCCAACCATAAGTTTTAACAAATAGAAATTAATAAACTTTCAGACGTTTACTCTAAGTAGATATTACCCTACTTTACACACCTCATTCCTTTAGCCGGCATATTAGAGCTTAAATCTGTGTAACATGACTCTTAGTGTTATTAAAATTTCCTCAAACTCGGTTGGGCTATGAAATATGGCCGCAATTATCTCTATTTTTTCATCCTTTTGTAGAACGGCAGCGTCGAAAAGCGAAGAAGATGGAAAACTAAACAGATTAATAACCAGACGGTTACAGGGAACCATTTAAGCTTGATATCGCCTCACTAAATCACGCCAAAATTTTTGGAAAGCGACCAAATTTAATGTTGTTTTTCCTCTTTCTTTAGGAAATGACGATCGGTATAGAAACAACACGCAAGGAAATTAGAACTGCATTTTACTGGAAAAACAGTCTTGAACGTAGCAATGCGTTGTCATATAACTTCCAAGAAATAGGAGAAGTCCCTGCTACCGTAGATTTTTGTCTGAAGAATATGGGAGCCGGTGTCCATTGGTTTGGAGTATTTAGAAGTAAATAAGTAAAAAAAATTGTGTCAATCTTGTGACCTGTATATAAAAATAATCTGATGATGAAATTTTAACAAAAAAGACATGCTGGAGACAAAAAATAACGTGTTGGTGGCTTCTAAACATTTCTCATTCATAAAATAATAAGCATTCTTATAAATAACTAACGTGTACCCGCGACTTCGTTCGCGTCAAATTAATCATTTGTAACGGTGATGATAAAGCAAAGCAAGAATTTCCATTAACATAAAAACTGGATAAAATTTTCTCACGTTTATGTCAGCATGAGAAAAAACTATCGAGAAACCCCTCCACAGTCAATCCGTTTGCCAAAAATCAGCTTTAAACAAAAAAAGCAGTTTAAGCAGAATCGTGATTACTCAATGGTCATATTTTATGAAACACCCTATACAGGGTGTTTCAAAACTAATGCGACAAACTTTAGGGGGTGATTCCTCGTTCAAAATAAAGGGTAGTTTTCTTTATAAACGTTGGGTCAAAAGTCAACCATTAGGGAGATATCGCGGTACAAAGATGGCGGAAAAATAATGATTTTATTTTTTATCTTGTAAACGAAAAGAGATAGACTAATGAAATTTTATGAAAGCATTACTGTTATGAAAACACACTTCCAGGTAATTTTTTTACTTTTTTAAAATGAGTAGAAGGGGTTGAAATAAACTACCCCTATCATTCTTAGTAACGAAATTTAAAGAAAAATCTTATCAAACACATGCAAATGCTTTAATTTGGATAGTTTAGTTTGTTTAGAAACTTTTTTACCTCTTGTGTTTTTTTGATAAAACTCACCGATTGGAAATTAAAAAATAAAATGTAAAGCATTACATGTCAGGACAAAAACATTTTAGATTAAGAATCTAGTGATAATAACGATAATAATAATCATCTAGATAATAACGTATTGCAGTAGAGTAATGTCAAATAAAATAATATTAGGAACATCTTAAAAAGTAACAGCGGCCGACTAGATTTTTTCCTAAAAAAATTACAGCAGCCCACTAGATTCTTTATCAGAAAAGGTTTTTTGTCCTGACATGTAATGCTTTACATTTTATTTTTTAATTTCAAATCGGTGAGTTTTATCAAAAAAATACAAGAGATAAAAAAGTTTTTAAACAAACTAAACTATCCAAATTAATTTTTTTGCATGTGTTTGATAAGATTTTTCTTTAAATTTCGTTAACAAGAATGAATGGGGTAGTTTATTTCAACACCTTCCACTCATTTTAAAAAAGTGAAAAAATTACCAGAAAGTGTGCTTTCACAACAGTAATGCTTCCATAAAATTTTATTAGTCTATCTCTTTTCGTTTTCAAGATAAAAAATAAAAACATTATTTTTCCGCCATCTTTGTACCGCGATATCTCCCTAATGGTTGACTTTTGACCCAACGTTTATGAAGCAAACTACCCTTTATTTTGAACAAGGAATACCCCTGAAGTTTTTCGCATTTGTTTTGAAACACGCTGTATACATTTTTAAAAAAAATCTTAAAATATGTAAAACAACAAAATAAAATATACCTGTTTAAGAGTTTTTCCGGAAAACTAACCGGTTTTTAAATAAAAAAATATTATAATATTTGAGGGTGGTTTCACCCCTTAGAATTCGAGTTTCGAAAATCCTCCTTACCGAACCTCTACACCCTAAAGTCAATCCGTTTTCCAAAAATCAGCTTTTTTACGTCAAGCGCTTTAAAAGCAGGATCGTGATTAATCAATGACCAGATTTTTTCGAAACACCCTATATATACGTTTATAAAAAATCTTAAAATATAAAAAAAAATAAAATGAAATACACGTGTTTAAGTTGTTTTTTCGGAAACTTGGCCGTTTTTTAAATAAAAAATATTGTAATATTTGAGGGGTGGTTTCACCCCTTTGGAACTGGAATTTCGAAAATCACTTCTATCGAGTCTCTACACCCTAGAATCAACCCTGTATGCCAAAATTGAGCTTCTTACGTTGAGTGGTTTGAGCAGGACAGAATTGTGATTAATCAGTGAGTCACTTAAGGATTTTATGTATTAGTATACAGTATATAGATTGTCATAAATTAATCATTTTTAGTGGGTGTTATAGATTACTTAGTAAGTATTTATTTTCTTTTTTCATCTATTTATAGATATGTGTATCTAAACAAAACAAGGTTGGCTGTGAAAGCCTGTCATTAATTTTTGAGAGATACAACAAACTAAACTAATAGGTAACAGTTTTTTTTATCACTGACACCTAAACACATGCATTGAAATAAAAAATATAAACTTAAATCAAATAGTTAAATTTTCACCTAACCAATTTAAGTTCAATTGATATACCTAATATTTAAAATTTAATATAACGTAATGATACGTACGTAAAAATATTCGAAATCAATGTACTTAAAGAAAATAAAATTCAGTTCAACTGAAGCGGCGATTAACTCTGCTTTCGAGCCCTTGAGCAACGTTTATTAAATTCTGTAATTCGTACTTTAAAATTGGTATCATCTTCAATAATTTGTAACGATCTGTAATTTATAGCATTCGTTATTTCGTACATTGCAAACCATATAATAAACATCAAAACGTATATCATATCTTTTATTGCATTTAGAACCTTTAATTTAAAGCATGATATGAAATATGTTGAATGTTTATTAAATTATAAGCAGGTGTACTGATTTGTAAACCTATATATGCGGACTTGTTTAAAAATTATATCAAATCTCATTAATTTTAATTTTTATGAATGCATTATATTTTCGAACATAATACTTTTTTTTCGCAGATACGTCTACTGTAAACCGTTGGCTTTGAAGATTTTTAGATTTCTGGGTCTGGAAACGTTACATTCTTTTTTGATCTTTCTATAATCAGTGCTAATGTTTAAGTTTTATGTCATTCTTAGACGTCTTTGAAACCGTTTTTTTTTATCATACGGTATTTCTCATAAAACTTTATTACAGCTATCATCATCGTCATCATTTTCAGCTTATTCTACCATTTCCAATTATGATGTAGCCTTCCTCACATATTTAGATACTCTTTGTAGTTAGTGCCTATTGTTGGCTATGCGAGACCAAGTTATCCCTGCTAATTTCCTAATATCATGGTTCTATTAAGGTTTAATCTTCTTCTAGGTCCCTTAATTCCTCAAATTTACAGCATGATACCGTTGGTATCATGCTGTAAATTTTCCTTCTAAAAAAGTCCGTCCTTCTTGCCAGGTGCCCTGTCCATTGCCAATGGGTAAATGGTTCATTTGAGGGATTTGATTCTATTGGATGACATCTATACCCTGGGTCTTTTGTCATTATCTATACTCACACGGTCTCTTGGTTATTCCAGCATATTTTGTTCCATTGAGCGTTGTATGTAGGGATGGGTAAATTTCATTTTTCACTTTATGTTGAAATTTCATAATGAGAGGCAGTACTACTAAAGATTGAAATTTCGGAAATTTCAGTGAGTATTCAAAATTTCAAATTTTCGGTGAAAATTATTTATTGACAATTAAATATTTCACCTTAAAAATTTCACTGAAATTTCATGAAAATTATGAAATTAAAAAATCGCCGCAAAAAAATAATTCATGTATTAGCTTGTTGTTCCCGAGGTGATTTGCCACAGTTGTAATTTAATGGATCTCGTCGTTTTTATACAATTTTTACTGTAAAGTTTTAAGAAAAACATTTAATAAAAACATGTAAACACTTTACTTTTTTGGTATTATTTTGATCATTAGATAAATATTTCAAATACTATTTTTTTATTTTTCTGGTATTTTTATATACTCCCAATTTTAGTAATTAAGGAAAAACTGCGTATAGTGAAAACTTTAAAGAAAATGCAAAAATGCTGGAGAAATCCTAATAATACACAAATCATAACACGGTTTTTCATTTACATGGGAATGTCAAGCGCCGGTCCTCTACAGACGGGCAACCAAATCGAGCAAATTAACGATCGATACCTACGTCGATACGGTCAACATACGAATACGATAAAGGAGTTCGCGAGGTTTATGAAAATTTCACTTGAAATTTCACCTGTGAGTTGAAATTTCACGATACGTTTCTGAAAATTTTACCTCTATGCTGAAAAATTCGAATTGAAACTTTCACTTTTTTTTTTTTTTTTTTTTTTTCACTTTTTTAAAATAGTGAAAATTTCACGATGGAAGAGTTGCCGACATGAAAATTTCATTTGAAGTGCTGGAGCCAGCTTTAACTTCCTATGACCTTATTTTCTTTTATATTGTATATATGTGTCCATGGGTCGCGACTGGTATTACACATCGGTCGAATGTTATATTATAGCTATACCAACATTTAAATTGTTTATACTACAAAACACATTTTTTTTTTTTTTTTTTTTTTTTTTTTTTCACGAAAAAAACTCGTTAACCTTTCCGGGACCGAGCGGGGTAGGTACCAGATGCCTTTTTTCTTTAACCAACTTTTTTACAATTGTTGTTTCTCACTTTTTTCCTATCAGGTAATCCTAGAATATATATTACAAAAAAAAACTTTTTTTTAACAAAATTTTTTTTTTTGTTTTTTTTTAATTTCGGCGAGAAAGTGAAATTTACTGCCTGGGATAGACCGTTACCCCGCACGGCCTGCAGTGATTCGAAATCCTACATGCACTATTCATGTTTTTTTCGTGTTGGTGACTTTGTATGAAGACGTAAACAAGTTCTATATTTAGTTTAGTGTCGGTATTTACTGTCTCACAATGTGATGCAGTTGGTGTATTTATTAGATAACAAAGAGATATTCTTGCAATTCGCTTCGAGCTGCGAAAGAGCAATCCTTGCCTAAGGACTTGTACTAAACGTTCTAAATGAATAAAATATGTTTCTTTTTCAACTGCAAAACAACAATAAGAATATTTTCTGCACCCCGAAACATCGGTTCAAATCTTATTCAAAGGTTCAGGCCTATTCGAAACTTAAAAGATGAGGCTTTTGCTTAGGGTCACAAACAAACTAATCATATAATAAAATGCAAAATCCCATTTTTAAACATATTCTCAAAAGGAATGGCAAAAGAACAGTGCTATGCTGCCGGGAATCGTGGCGAGAAGGCTAAATAAAGAAAGAAAGGGTTTAAATTTCAGAGATTGATCAGAAAAAAGCATGATCAAATAAATCTCGAAACTTCAGTTATTGGAACAGGAACTATTATGATCTCACACAGGAGAACCATTGACAATTATACTTTAAATCTGATTTCTGAAACCTTGGAGATTTTTCTATGAACAGGGGAGGCATAGAGCCAAATGGAACCCCGAAAATGGCCGAAAAGAAGCTCAAGCTCCATTACACCATATTCTTCCTGCATATGATGGGAGATACACATCATATTTTCTACACATTGGTCTTGGACTTTCTCATGATTCGGAACCAAAAATCAAAGACTACAGAGAGAGGAGGGGGGAAAGGAATCTAAAATAGGTTCAATCTCTTGGAAAAATCTTCAAACCTATTTGGGTTTTGAGAGCTAAATTCCTCAGGGATTAAAGATAAGAACCAGATCCTCTCTGCTAATACTCATTTATCAGGGAGTAGAAGAGAAAAAATCAGAATCTACCGCCAAAATATAGGGATGGAATTATCCAGAAAACTTCATAAAACAGGATATTCTCCTGGGTAAAAAGCTCAAAATCAAGGTTCTAAAGGCTACTTTTTTTTCAAAACTCATTTTCATTCTGGAATCAGTCTCACCTCCTCAGAGCCCCCATGGGGTAAGTACCGGCCTAGATTTTCATTACATAATCAGCAAACAGTTAAATAATCATAAGCTATCAAAAAATGAAAAAATTTAATCTTAAATAATAAA
>NW_022147489.1:6940-27178 GCF_002938485.1 Sitophilus oryzae
CAAATACTAAACATATGCAAGGTGTTCCATTTAAAAAAATCATCCTGATCCACTCACACCCATTGAGCCATCTTGAAGCAAAATATTTCTCCCAAAATACATCTTGATACATACTTTAGGTTTACACCATCCTCAAATTCCTAAGTCTTTTATAATAGGAACTACAGATGCCCTCGACGCAAATGTTGCCTGGCCCGTATAAAGTAGCAGGAAAAACTTTGAACTGTGGCAACCCCTATTTCCGGTAACTTTTTGATTGGTACCCTGTTAAAAGTATCTACCCTTATTTATAAATATTCGTGTAAATTGAGGTATTGATTAAAAATATGATGAGCATAATAATCCTGCAGCCGGATCCAGTACTATTAGAAGAAATATCTTTTTCAGAATCACAATTTTAATAATACTTTGATATTGTAGAGTTCTTTTATTAATGATGTCCTTTGACCATTGCTAACAGCAAATATAAAACCGAAATTTCTAACAGCAGAATGTAGATTTCACAGCCCTGTTTTAAATAAGCAAAAACTACGGAAATAACTAGTGGTCTTACCACGTCTCACGTCACAGTCCTCTCTCCTTTTTGATTTATAAGTCCGCAGTCGAAGGCAAAAAAATAACGAATAAACTAAACATACAGCCATGATTTATACGGTGTAAGGATCCCCAGGCTGATTAGGCCTAGCAGCTCAAGGGGAGTCCTAACGAGAGCCATGCATATGCATGGCGCGGTGGAGGTTTCAATCCTCTCTCCTCTCTCCCATGGAGTGCCGTTACTGATGATGATGCCGAGCGCAAAAAATGGAAACAGGGGTTACTGCCGCTTCTAATTATGTCATGATTTATGGTCGTATTGTATATTTAAATTAAACATAATTATTATTCAAATTGATTCAGATTTTGGGATGGAATGAAACAGAAGGAAGACGACTTGCGTCTAAAATATTGACAAATAGGTCAAAATCTGGTAATTAGTTAAATATACAGAAGGTTTAATATATTGTCAAGACTTAAATAGATGTCAACTTGGGTTTAGATCAAATTGAGAAAAAAATACAAATAATATACTCCTAGTAAATAAAATATAATTCGAGTAAACCAATTTGGTATAGGCCCAAGAGATCGGTTACCTGTATGACATCGACCCAGATATGTTTTTGAATAACAATGATAATTAAACAATTAAAATACACAACAATCTCAGGTCGATAATCAAACGCAGGCTACCAAAGTTCGATTTCCTCATGGTCATAGCCCGGTGAATGTAATTAGATGAAAACAGATTGAACGACGTAACCGGCGATGACCACGAGGGATAGAAAAATATAAAAAATGTATGCTGAAGAGAGTCGAAGTTAGTCCGTCGATGTGAGTCGCATTATTACGGTCAGTAATTCGCGTTATCAGTCCGTTAGTAGAAAACAGCGCAGAGTGAAGATGTTTCTGTAAGTACTTAGTTAAGTAAACTGTTAAGTCTTGGCATTCCCAAAAAATAAAAAAAAAAAAAACCTTATATTAAATAAATGCATATTTTTTATCCAACAATGGTTGTTTTGATTGAGAGAGAGAACCTTGTATAGCGACCCTAGCAAACAACCCCAGCTAGGTCGCGACAATATCAAAAATAACAGGTTCGAATATGAGAATTGCTCAATGAATTTCATCATCATCATCATCATCATTTAGCTTGTTCCACTGCTGAACAAAAGCCTCCCTCAACTCTAGCCATTTCTTTCTATTTTGTGCCACTTGAATCTAGTTTCCAACCACTCTCTTAATATCATTAATTTCATCTGTCCATCGACTAGAAGGTCGTCCTCTGCTTCTCCTCGTGTCTTGGTCTCCATTCTACAAGTCTCTTTGTCCACCGTCCATCTTTTATCCTAGCCACCATGGTCTGGCCAATTCCATTTAAGATGTAAGACAGATATCACCGCATCCCTTACTAATGTTTGATTTGGTATGATTGGGTATTTTATCCCTAAGTGTAACCCCCAACATTGACCTATATCCATTTTCCGTTGCATGACCTGTATTATTCTATGTGTAAGCTTTATCAAAGCAAGTGTTTCAAGTCCATACGCGAGGACAGGCAAGACACACTGGTTAAATGCCTTTCTTTTCAAACATATTGGAATATCAGATTTCACTATATGCTTTAGTTTACCGAAAGCCGCCCACGACAAACCTATTCTTTATAGAATTTCGTGTGTCTGATTATCCCTTCTAATACCGATCTAATGTCCTATGATGCGCAAACCCAGCAAAAAATACATCAAAATACTAACCTAAACGACTCAAATTCACATCCAGATTCGCTGTGACTAACCGTATGATCTCGAAAAGCTGAACAAATTAGGCAAACCCATGCATACAAACATAATGCAGTTAATAGAAATATTATAATAATTTTAGCTTTAAATATAGCCATATTGTTAAAACTGACATTTTATCATTCGTTAATGCTATCCTTAGCTCTTGTAAAGGGTTTTCTTTTAAAATAACCTTATTCATTCGATACGCTGAAGACCTCGAGCTGTTACTGCTGCGAGAGAGGTGGACGTACACGCTATTAAAATTATTATAGTGCCTTTGGTTGCTTTACTGGAATAAAGAATAAGAATTTTGAAATCATCAATACTTACTTTAAAAAATGTGTCGCTCATAAAGGAATAGAGATTATGGGATAATTCAAGAAATGAAACGTTGGAAATTAGAAATACATCTAAGATTAGAGTAAAGTGTTTTTTATAAGATTTATTAAAAAAAAAAAATCATTTTTTTTCCGAATAGCGTGCTTTATTTTTTTGCAAAACAACGTTTTGATTTACCCAGGTATAAAACCACCTAACTGAAAAATAAAAGTCATTAAAAATAATAAAAAAATAATGCCAATAAATTTATCTTCACACTCATACCATAATCATAAAAAAGTGATCACAAAATAAAAAGTTATAAAACATCAAACTTTGTCAAAATTTTAGGGTGGCGGAATTTTGTGCCGAAGAGTATAGTTACCATAATTATTTTTCATCAATCCATTCAATATTAACGAAAAAACATAACAAAATTAAAAAAAAAAAAAAAAAAAAAAAAAAAAAAAACAAAAACAAATAGGCAGCTCAGGTAAAAAAATAAAAGACTTAAACCTCCAACAAAACGCTAGATAGTAATGACCTAATGGAAGGCACCCAACAACTGACTTAATCAAGAGATCTCCTTCTCGTATCTGTGCGCCACTGTTAAAATAATTTATGGCCCTTAAGGGAAAAATTACCTTAAATTCGGGCGAGATTTATCTCTGATGTTTAAGTGTGAAGCTATGGACGTTTTTAAATGTGGCTGGCTCGTTTTTTACCAGAAAAAAAAAAAAAAAAAGTTTAAAAGAAAAAAATTAATGAAAATTCCCATAGTAAACATAGACTACTTTTCATGTTTACAGCGCCATTTAAAGGAATAGTTGTAAAGTGGAATAAATTATAGAATAGAGTAGTTGTAGAATATACAGTGGTGGCCAAAAAAGTATGGAAACTTTTTAATTTGTCATTTATGCTGAGAAATTAAAATATGAAAATAAAACGACTCATATACCGTGACCTACAAATAACTTCCTACAAAACCTAATACATTTAAATAAAAAATTACAGCTATCAAAAAATATATAAAAAAATTATGAATATTTTCTTTTGGTCAAAAAGTATGGAAACTAACGTTTATGAATGTTTTATTAAAATTCAAGATAATATAAAAATTACTAATATTTAGTGGAATATCCCTTTGAATTACTTCTCTACATCTTCGTGGCATCGAATCGATCAATCTCGTACAATCTTTACTGGAAATGGCCGCCCATTCAGTTTTTTGCACTCCCCATAATTCATTTTTATTTGAAATAGAATGGCTTCAAATTTTGCTATCCAAATGGTCCCATAAATTTTCTATGTGGTTAAGATCCGGAGACTGTGAGGCCAATCCATTAGTGGAACATTATGTTTATTTAACCAATTTTGAACAAACCGAAATTTGTGCTTGGGATTATTGTCTTGCTGGAACAACCATCTGAGTGGCATTTCTTCATCAGCACGAGGCAGCATATTATTATTCTCAATATGTCTTTGTATAAAAAACGGTCCATTATCCCATCAATTTTAACAAGAGGACCAACACCTGAGCGAGAAAAAAACACCCCCATACCACTATACTCCCACCCCCATGTTTTACTGTGGGCATCTGGTATTTATGGCTGTACCGTGTACCCTTTGGTCTTCGGACATAACGTCTCCTGTCACTACCAAACAGTTGAAACTTGCTTTCGTCGCTAAACAGTACAGTATTCCATTTCTGATAAGACCAGGTGAGATGAGCAACATTTCTTGAGCAAATTTCTAAAGTGGGCCATCCTATTTTTCTTTGGTATTAGTGGTTTCTTCACCACAACTCTTCCAAAAAGTCCCATGTCATCCAACCTTCTTCTCACCGTGCGTGCAGACAGCGATATTCCCCTTTCACCCATTTCTCGAGAAATATCTATGGATGTTTTTCTTGGATCCCCCATTGATATTCTCTTCATTACATTCATTGTCCTGTTGCACAACTTTCTTGGTCTTCCTGACTTAAAAGCTGCTGAAACGTTCCCTGTTTTATTAAATTTACGAATTATTTTCGAAACGGTGCCTTTAAAAAATGTTTAAATTTTTACTTATTTGAATTTGTTTATAACCGCTCTTGTATAATTCAACTATTTTATTTTTTTAAATCCCTAGGAAATATTTTTAGATTTTAAAAAAAAAAAAAAAAAAAAAAAAAACAAATCGTACCGTTTATCAGCTTAAACCAAATACTAATGTATTTATTTATATGGTTTCCATACTTTTAGCCACAAGAAATCTATTGTTCTCCTACAAAAACTGCTAAACAGATTTTTTTCTCTGTATAATTTTTGGAATACTTTTATTTGCTGATAAGTTGTTCATTTATATTCCTGAGAGTTTAAGCATAGCAATATTTTCTGTGATATTTTAAAAGTAAAAAGTTTCCATACTTTTGGCCACCACTGTATGTATATATTTAATTTCTATATAAGGCTAATACCTTGTTTCGCTAGGGGGCTTAAAAAATATAAAATATATCACTTAAATGTTTCATCAAACACCATATTCAATTTTCAGTAAATCAAAATTATGAAGCAAAAAAAATGTTTAATAAAAAAATCATTTATAATTGATCAATCTTATGTATGGTTGCTTTAAAACTAATGCAGCTCCGCTGTATATTATTTATTGCCTTGCAATATTTATAACTGATAATCTAATTTTCTAGGAATTTCTCTAGCACATGTTTCTATTTTCAATGCCACCAATATATTCCTCATATGCAACTCAATTGCTTGTTAAAATAAATTTCTTAAACGTAGATGTTTTTAAGTAAATGTTCCAGGCTGGTAAAAACAATATATTATACGTATCTATATGAACTTAACCGAAAAAGAATTGTAATAGCAATTTTCAACGTTCTCTCTATTACCCTATTTAGGTCAATTATGCAACACACGTAACACAGGCAAATTAAAAATGTTTTCAAGTAATTAGAGATAAAAAATGCCTGTTATTAAGTATGGTTTGCGACAAATACTAAAACAAAAAATATTTTTTAAAAATCTTTTAAAAAAAAAAAAAAAAAAAAAAATTATTTTTTGATAATTTGCCTTTTAATTTGTATATTCTATAATAAAAGGATCAATTTTGATATTAGGTTCATCGGATCTAATAAATTAAAAGAGTTTGTTTAATAAACTTTAAAATGGCTTTTAAGGTATAAAATCTACCCTAAAAATTGTTATTGTAGATGAATGTGAAATCCAATACAAAACAGACAACATCTAAATATTTTTTGCTTAACCGTTAAATGTTACTCTATATATGTAGATGTATATCAAAAAATTTCTATGAATTTGTTTATACCTAAATTTAATAAATAAATATCAAATTAATGAACTAAAGCACATATTGTTTAATAAAAATTGTAGCATTAACGACAATATTATTTTTAACTAAAGACATTTACAATTGACACTATCAAGAAACTCACTCAATCAAATGAAGACATACAGTGGCATTCTATACTAATGACACCTCCTTTTTACAATATATATCAACGATAAGGCGTAATATCTACTCATATATTTCTATAAACTCCTTTCCTCGGCCTGTAACATCACCAAACGACTTATCAAAACGAAAAACCGGTTTTTATACAGAGGCAGTTGCTATTAGTTCATTACATTCAGTGATACATCCATAGGTACACATAGGGCTGTAGAAAGGCAGAGCCAAAACCGTGAAAATTGAAATTATTTAGATTTATTTTTTGAATGCTTGTCCAGACATTAAAAGACTCAATTATTTTGAACAAGTTATTTAACTATAATCATTCAGTATAACAAGTGGATAGACAATATTTTTTTATAGAATAGTATATTGTTTTTATTAGGATTAAAATGATACTTCTATTGTTGGCAGAAAAAGTTATTTTTACCCCAAATAGAACATGCTATTTTTAAAAAAATTTTAAACAATTTTAAACTTTTCAAATTAGTTAAGCTTGTTGAATTTGACACTTTATGTCAGTTTAATAATATATTTTCGTACTTTTATGCCTAGACGTTAAAATGGCTTTTTTATATTGTCATCACGTCGCAAAAATTAATACTTTTGTGACGTTTGAAAAAAAAAATAAAAAATTATTTTATAATTATTTTATATTATTTTAAAAAGATCAATTTTAGAACTAAGTAGATCCCCTCTCGATCTAGTCTACTTTATAAAACTGTTTGGTATCCCTCTTTCAGAGATTTAAAATTTATATAATTTATATGAATAAACTTTTAAAATGATAAATTATCCTTATATTATAGTGAAATTTCAAAATTATTTAGCTAGTTCTGTAACAAAATGTTTCGCTCTTTTACGAATAAACTCGCTACAATAAATTAAAACATATCGTTTTGTTTATGCTTAGGAAGTGTCAAAGTTAACATAAATATTTTATAGTATATTTACATTCTGTGCAGTGTTTCTTAGTTTAATTAAAGATTATTGATTAATTAAACAATAAACAAATAACAATCAAAGACGAAGAAACATTTATCTTCTGTAATTATTTTTTATTTCTGTTATTATGTTATAAGATTTAGTATTAATCGAAGTTTGTTTTAAACGTATTGATAAGACTGAAAATATACAACGATACGGGTAATACGATGTAAAAATATTGTAAAATATTAATTGTTAATATAAAAATATAAGGTTGAAACTTTTTCGCCATAGTATAGATATATGCAAATGACGATTTTAGCAAGCTCACAGAACACACTGTATATTAAATTTTCAAATTCTACGTTAAACTCTTAATAATATGTTTTTTGTATAACTGTTTTAAAAATTAAAATTAATATTCAAATTTCTTTCAATAATATTAAACCAAATATTTTTAAATTTTCAATTTTTTTTTTTTTTTTTTTTTTTTTTTTGATTTATTTTTTTGTCCTTCTGTGCATAATCTTTTACGCTATGATACACACTTTATATTTTTCTTTCATATGGTTCTTTCAATATTAGAAATTCTATGATTGGATTAAAATATACTAGTTATTGATATAGTTATGTTTGAAAGGTATTTTATATATAAGTAACTCACAAATATCTAAAATATATAAATAATATTATGAGATATGAGAATTTTAAAAGCAAACCCATGTGGTTTAGGAATAGTTCAGAATGAATTTACAAAACAAAATCACATAATGATTAAATTTTTGCAAGTAAATTAATAAACTATTTCAAAAAATAATATCATATAATTGAATAAAAATAAAATATAAATTGAAAAAAGTATATTGTTTTATTAAGTAAAAATAATATTTTTTTTTTTATATTTTATGTTTTGATATATTAACAGAATTAGATACAGATAAGGGTGCAAGTCATTTTACTCCAAATTGAAGTCACAAATAATCTTTTAAACAATTTCAAATGTTGAAAATAATATAAAAAATAAAAAGTAAAAACCTTGTAGAGTAATTATATATCGAAAAAGAGTATAGTTACACTCGTTGAATTTGACACTATGTTAGTTATGTAATATTTCGTACTTTTGTGCTTGTCGCAAAAATTAATATTTTGTGACGTTTGAAAAACAAATATAATTACTTTTAGATTCTTTGAGATAAATTTTATATGCAACAAATTAGTAAATAAATTCAATCAATTAAACTCTCAGACAAGATCATTACCTTCAGCGTTACATTTCGCATTCCCACTGATATATCAATCAGAGCGATCCACATTCTTCACATAACAGACCACACAAGTAGTCCCAAACTTGCACCACTGCATTTTCTTAATCACCTCCTCATATACCTCCCTTTTTTTCTCATAAATGAAATTATATACACACTAATACACTGTCTCAATTTGCTTTTTTGTTTAAACTCAATTCATTTACACTATAATTTTTTTGTTTTAATATTACTTCACATTATAACACGTTTATTATATATTCTAAAGATTTTTTCTTTATCCGAAAACAAAAATACGCGAAAAACAGTTGTTATTTTTCTAAGGAAATATACAACACGCGGCGCACTGGTAAATCCCGAACTTACGCGCTCTTTTGATGGCCGCAACTGTCAAAATTGAAAAGCGGCACGGCCGCCGTGATGTTTGGTCGTCCAATGCGCCGCGCTGATTGGCCGAGCGCCGGCAACGGCACCGGCGAGCTGTCAGCGTATTCAGACGTCGCACGCACGCGGAACGTGTTGCCGTCTCTGTTAGACTGGTGGGTTTCGGGTATGTTCGCTCTCGCTTCGCTCGGTCGTGGAAACGCTACTCTTGCCGCTCTCCTACCACGTTAATATTATGGGACACCCTTCTATTTTCCGCGCTCGTAGTTTTGCCGTTTTGTTGGCCTAGGGTCGAGACGTTTTGAGTTAAGTTAAAAATATCGATGCATTTTTAATCAGTCGACCTTCACTGTAAATTATCAATATTTAGTTGATTAGAATACTAAATAAAAGACAGAATACATGACAAACGTAGTACTGAGTGGTAATTTAAGCATTAATAACATACTTTTGGAACAAGTATATACCAGCCCTAGCAACTAAATGTTCGGACAAACAAAATTTAAAACCTTTCTTTTAATTAACTTAATTATTTACATTTAATAAATACATTAAAAGTATATTAAATCTAACAATTCTAATGAGTGTTAAATAGTTTAGTTTCTATAAACATTAAAATAAACTGTAGACCAATAATAAACAAAAATATTGCACAATACCGTGACAACTAAATGTTCACGGACACTTTAAAAAGCAACTTGTTCTAATAATGATTTACATCAGCATGAACTTTTGCAACCACTGCAAGTCTGTTTGGCATTGTTTTATTAATAATTGACATATACCAAATACTTGCCATAATTTACTTAATGTCATCGTCAAATGGGCAACAGTTTCTTGAAGATCATGGCAGAATTTTTTGTTTTGTTTTATGCCATATACCTATGTTTATATCTCGATAACATTAAGGACCTCGATGTTCATGTCCCTAAACAATTTTTAGTAGTTTTAGCCGTATGACATGCCCCGCCATCCTGTTGAAATATAAAATTATTGTCCTGGTCTTTCTTTACCAGAACAATTGATTACAAGGACCTTCCCACTTAACACAGAATATTTTCAAAATTTTTGATTTTGACGCATCAATTATACCTTCTACCACCTCATACTTTTCTGGGCCCATTTTGGACATACACCTTAAAATCATAATGCCTTTAAAATTTCACTGTCCTTTTGAGGCAATCTTTATCAAATAGACACTCTAGCGGTGTTCAGTTATTATATCATTATTAAGTTGGCTCATGTGCACATGTAATGCGAGCATTTGCAATTAGAATAATTAGCGTCGAGGATTGAAATAATTAAATATTTTACCTTAATGTCATTTCTGTAGTTTGTGACATCAGAAGTTTCAATCCGACGCTGATAATTCTAATCGCAATCTGCAAGTTCAAGGATTACATCTGCACGCATGCATGATCTTTATGAAAGATGGACAGTGAAATTTCCTAAAGACATTATGCTTTTAGAGTTTATGTTCGCAATGGGTTTAGGAAGGTATGAGGTGGTAGAAAGGCAGAACTAATGTGTCAAAATATCAAGAATTTTGAAAAGCAGTTTTGTGCGAAGTGCGAGAGACCTTTACCAGGATGTGAATTTTATATTTCAACAGGATGGCGGGGCATGCCATACGTCTAAAACTACTAAAAAATGGTTTCGGGACATGAACGTCAAGGTCCCCTCATTGCCTTCGCACAGTCCGGACCTTAATGTTATCATGTGGCAAAAACAAAACCATAATTGTGCCTCGATCCACGATCCCCAAGAAACCGTTGACCATTTGACGATGATATTTAGTGAATTATGGCTGTATTCCCAGTCTGGCGTATCATTAATAAAAGCAATGCGTAAGCTTAAAGACCGACAAAGTTGATGTCGATGTAACGCCATATTAAAACAGTTATTACAGTGTCCAGGCATTTCTGACCGCAATACTTGTTTATTGACCTGATTCTTTAATGTTTATAAAACTAAACTATTGAATACTCGTTTGAAATAAATAATTTAAAAAATATTTTAATATTCTAAATGTCAAATAATTCAGTTAATAATAAAGGTTTTAATAATGTTTGCCCAGACTGTTGGATATTTCCTTACACTAAGTCCGTTATTTACAAGTTGATCATTTCTCTCATGACGACCTCTAAATTTTTAGTTTATTGTCTAAAAAAAAAATAACAGACCATTTTAATATTACAATAAATATTTTTTTTTTTTTTTTTTATTTCCATTTAAATTACATGGGAATTTGCACTTTGCAAAATATTTTCTCAGGGTCTCGTTCTTTCGCAGCCGCTGAAATTACGATTTCTTGTACAGAATTGAACGCTCTACAAAAAAGGTCTCTTACAATTTTTCGATTAACCTACTCCTTCAAAAGTTATTCCTACCGTTTAAGTATAGCCGATTTATTTTAATAAACAATGTTTATTAAAATAAATCAACTATAATTAGTGTTGCACAAGAGTCTTGAAAAAGTCTTGCAAGACCAAGACTCTTGCAAGAAATTCAAGACAAGACTTTCAAAATTTCTTGTCTTGAATTTCAAGACAAGAGAAGACTTTAATATGCAAGAAATTTCAAGAGTCTTGCACGATTTGTTGAATTCAAGATTTCTTGAAAGTTAGAAATGATACATTTTTTAAGCGATAATTAGGTCTTTGCTTAAGTTATGGCGGGTTTATACAACATTTGCATAGTCGTAATCACAATCATAGTCATAATCATAAAAGTTAAACTATCCACTTCTTATAAACCTGTTGACATCTACCATTAACTTAGCCTTTAATTACGTTACCCAACTTCACTGATATAAAAATTATGATTATGAAAATGTTCTATAAACGCACATTAAAATTGCGTTGTGATTATGACGATGATTAAGACTGAGATTATGATTACGACTTATGCAAATGTTGTAGAAAACCGGCATTAATATTGACCAGTGTTCATTTTTTTTCTATCAAAGCCAGTGTTTTAGAGTTGAGAATGAAATAAAATAAAGTCGAGGCAATAAACCGTATATTGGTAATTGGTATTATACACAAAATTATATTGGTATAATGGTATTATAAAAAAACTAACGGTAATTGAAACTAATGGTGGCTTCATGGAGTATGCCATTTGCGCTATTTGGTACTAATTTTCATGCACGAAATTGCCCCGCGAACAAAAAGTAGTATCAAATGGCGCAAATAGTACACTCTAGCATGACCTTTTCGTACACCCTGTGTCCAAACTTTTCCAACCAATCTTCCATAATAAAAAAAATAAAATAAATACCATAAAAAATAAAAGTAACAAACGGCTAACCAAAATAGAACATAATAAGCCAACAAGAATTAACAGCTTTTATTTGGTAATGGCTCCTGTTTCGTCAAACGGGCGAGTTGACATAGTTCGTTTGCGGTCCGTTAAGATTTTTTTTTTCTAAAATTAGCATTGTTGTTGTTCATTTTTCCGTATTATATTTTATATACGACGCTTTCTATGAAATAAAATATAGAAATATTATTACCTTTTTGTTAGAATGTAAAATTTTTCAAGACAAGAAATTTCAAGAGTCTTGCAAGACAAGACAAGACTTTGCCATTCAAGAAATCTGCAAGACAAGACTTTGAAAATTTCTTGTCTTGAATTTCAAGACAAGACAAGAAATTGATTTTCAAGACAAGAATTCTTGTCTTGTGCAACACTAACTATAATACTTAAATCAGCTTAAATGGTTTAAACTTCATTAGACTTGAAGATTTCTTAATTCCCAACCTCAACACTATCAGAATTGTATATTTTAACAGTAATAGATTAAATTTTTCAAAAATAATAATAATTTTGCCAAAAATGTTGAAGAATTTAGGAATTCACTGAGTGGTTAACTTTAACCCTGAATAACTTTTGAAGGAGTAGGTTTATCGAAAAATTGTAACAGATTTTTTTTGTATAGCGTTCAATTCTGTATAAGCACATGGTAATTCTGTATATTGTCATGGCTGCGACAGAACAAAGTTTAAACATGTTTTCCCTCCTTAATAAAGTTTACTCCAGCCTAAATAACCATCATTTTACAGCAACGATTTTCTGTGATTTTTCTAAGGCGTTCGACTGTGTAAAAAAAGCTCCTAATTAATAAACTGCGGTACTATGGGTTCAGGGGAACATCTCTCGAATGGTTTAAGTCGTATCTGAGCAACAGAAGTCAACTTGTGAGGGTGGATACCACGTTGTATTCTAGCAAGCCAATAGAATGTGGAGTACCACAAGGCTCAGTATTAGGCCCTATTTTGTTTCTTCTTTTTATTAACGATATTGCTAACATAATAATCTTTTTGCGGAGGAGACTAGCTTCACTTGGAGCAACAAGGACGTCACGGCACTTCATAGGATTATATCAAATGACTTAATCACCATTAAATCTTGGTGCGATTCGGACCTCCTGAGTCTCAACATTTCTAAAACTAAAGCTTTGTCGTATAAAAACTCGATGCAGCCTTTTGTACTTACAACACCACCATTGACGTCGTAAAATCTGTAAAATTCTTAGGGCTTGTTGTAGACAATTATCTGAAATGGGACATAGACAATGGAAAAATTAAGCTCTGCCTGTTTTGCATTAAGATCTGTTTCTAAGGAACTTAACCTGTCAGTGGTTAGAACTGTTTATTATGCACTTTTTGAGTCGCACCTCAGATATGCCCTTCTATTCTGGGGTACGTGTTGTGCGACTCAATTTAACAGCATTTTCAAGCTCCAGAAGGGAGCTGTTCGATATTCACTGGGACTAAACAGCAGAACTCATTGCCAGGACTTTTTAAAAATTAAAAATATTAATTCTTCCTTCCTTATTTATATTTGAATCCGTTTGCCTAATACGTAAGCATGTATCAGCTTCTCAGGATAGGCCATCTCACACTTATCCACTCAGGAACGCGGAGCAGGATCTTTATCTACCTACCCCACGCTCAGAGTTAGTTAAAAGTTCAATATTATACAACTCGAAAAAAATGCACAATCACCTGCCATTTGAAGTCAAATCCATAACATCATTTTCTTCATTTTGCAAAGCACTGAAATCTTTTTTACTAAGCAAGGCTTTCTACGCCGTAAATGACTTATATTTGGATAATCGGATTTGATCTTGTAAACATTGGTCTAATGTTTGCTATTGCTATATTTACCAATAACATCGAAATTAATTTATTTAGAGTTCATTATATATTTACTATAAACTTACTAAATATTTTTGAATCTTATTTTTATTTTTTTATTCTTTAACATTGTAAAGATTTATAAATGTTTATTTTAAACAATAAGACTGACAATGTAATTTGTATAATGTTTTGTATTCTCTTTTGTTTGTTTGTCTGCTTACTTTGTTTGTTTACTTTACCTCTGTCTACAAATTGTAAAATTTTTTGACAATAAAGGCATTTATTTATTTATTTATAATCATATTTAAGAATAAAATACGTCTTTATAATATAATAATAATAATAATAGATTTACCCATTTTCAATTCAAGTTCAAATATTTTATGGCCTTATAAAAATCAGTTGAATGGCAATATAAATTGCCTAATAAACAGATAATTTATGATAGACCCATGCCGGCATTTAGGCGAAAAATATGGAAATATGGGTGCCGATGATAGAAGTATGGAAGCAAGAGAGAAGGAAGTAGGGTTTTATGAGTTTTTTATGAGGTGCGATATTTATGAGGACGATTACGGTTTATCTTGTTTATGGGCTTATAACAAGTGGGACTGTAAGACAAATTTGGAGATAAGAGAAAACGGATATTAGTAAATAAAATAAATATGAATTTATTACCCTAATAATTAATTAATAAAAATATCTATTAATTATTAATTAGTGTTAACTTTTAATTTTGAATATACCGGGTGTTGCATCGTCGGACGGGACATAGGAAATCCCATGTAAATTTTAATGGGGTCAATTATTGACTTCCCTAATTATTTTAAAGAATAATTCTATTTAGGTTTATTGAAGAGCACTAAAACCCACATTCAAAAGAATAACTTTAGATATTTTTAATTAGCTCGTTTACGAATTATAGCCGATTTCTTTTTAAATATTTCTCCTTTCTTATGGCCCTGTATTTACTTATGAGCATCAGTCAAGGTAAAAGATAACTGTCAAATGAAGTTGTCATTTCAGAAATTTACCTATTTAGAGTTTAATTATTATTCAAAACTCATTCCTACATCAGAAATCTTAAAGATGTATTTATAAATACAAATTAATATGCATTAAAGTAAAATAAAGTAATCAATTACAAGGTTAATTATAGTATTATTACAATATTCAATAACTTATTAATTTAGGTACTATTAAATGACAACTTCATTTGACAGTTATCTTTTACCTTGACTGGTAAAAAAGTAAATACAGGGCCATAAGAAAGGAGAGATATTTAAAAAGAAATCGGCGATAACTCTTAAACGGGCTAATCAAAAATATCTAAAGTTATTCTTTTGAATGTGGGTTTTAGTGCTCTTCAATAAACCTATAAATAGAATTATTCTCTAAAATAATTAGGGAAGTCAATAATTGACCCCATTAAAATTTACATGGGATTTCCTATGTCCCGCTCGACGATGCAACACTCGGTATAGCTTTATATAGAGTATATCCTCGGATTGTCTTTACATAAGGAACATTTTTTGAGAAAAATGCACACTTTATAAGAGTTTTACTTGTTTGTTTGCCACAACTTAATACACATAAATTAAAACAGCTCTAATTAATTTGTTCATTTAATTTTCATGCTCCATTCTGTCTTGCTCGATTACACGTCTAAATATCAAACTAAATCGTCCGTATGACTAGTGCATCGCCCTTAGTGTTGTCGAGTGTCATGTTACTAATGTTATTAAGTGTCCTTGAAGCGCAATCAAGATCCCCACGATATAAATTTCAACTGCAGGAGGGTTCGCTCTCATGAATCATTTTTTTTTTGTCTTATATAGGAATATATATATTTATACATGTGTATTTGCTGAAGACGAAAATAGTAGGTATATTGCTTTATTAGGAATAAAAATGATATTTTTTTTAAAACGTCACAAAAGTATTATTTTTTGCGACGTGATTGACAATCTAAAAAAGTCATTCGAACGCCTAGGCGTAAAAGTGCTTTACTTTTATGCCGATGTATTAAAACGGCTTTTTTATATTGACAATAGCGTCACAAAATTAATACTTTGATATTTGAAAAAATATTTTTTATAAATGCTAAAAAAATAATTAAAACTATAGCTAATAATAACTTACAAATATTTTTCTGGTATGAAACTTGAGGACTCACCTGTAACAAAAAGAAAATGCATAAGTACACTAAAGTAAAAAAAAAATCAAATAATATTTTTAGCAAATTAAAACACGAATTCACCACAATACACCAAAACACTTTACTTTTTCACTGGACCCGCGTTTCGCTAACCATGTTAGCATCACTAGCAGGTGACATCAGTTGATGATGCTAACATGGTTAGCGAAATGCGCGTCCAGTGCAAAAGTAAAATACTTTGGTGTATTGTGGTGAATTATGTGTTAGTGTACCCTTATGTGTACCCTTATATTAGTGTTTTATTTTGCTGTTGTAAAACAAAAGATTCCAATGCCCGACTGTAATAATATTACTAGATAAGTAGTTTAAAACACACTTGAATCCTTAAAACAGTATGGGGTTTTCACCACTGAGAGGCAAATCTACAAAACAAAAATGTATTTTTTTTGTAAACAACAAACTGCTTTGAATCCAAATGGAAACCAGCTTGAAAGTGGCTTTTTACTAGTAAAAAATTAAAAAAAAAACACAGAGAAAAAACTCTGGTGAAAATGTCTAAATTCAACTTTTAAAGAACACTTTATTTTTTAACAAGCACGTTTATTTTAAATCGTTGACCTTCTGTTAGGGTTATATTGCATGAAGTTAAACTTAGCTAAACATAGCTGTATTCACGCCAGTATCAACAGTATCTATGTTAGTTTATAATAATGATACATTAAGGCTCTAAATTAGAAATACAGAATTGCAAAAGAGTTCAATAAATAACTCAAAATATTCTTTTCACAGCCAGGACTGTCAGTTTCCAGTTATTTTTTGAAGCAAGCGTGTTTTTTGCTACCTGAAATTGAAGTAAAATAGACTTTTGGCCATTGTTAAGAGGCCATACCCTCGTCGTTTCATAAAAAAGTCGACTCCGTTTCCTGTTCGAGTCCATGTGAAACAAATTTCTCTTTTGCTTGCTCTTTAACAGGCCACAAATGGTGTCTATGTATTTAGGGAATTGATTTATGATCTCATGTTCAATAGCTAGTTTTAGTTAAAGAAGGTTTTTTTGCATTTGGACAGAGGTTTTTTAGGGGTTGCAGAATGTAACTCGTTAGTTCAGTCGTCGACTTCAACTTATTTCAAAAATGACAGTTTTGTTTGGACTGACGTTTAATTTCACCTGACCTCTCGGTGAATGATTTCTTTTTATGGAGGTACATAAAATCTAAAATTTACGGCCATGAAGAAATTCAAAAATTGGAGCAGTTAAGGCAGAAAATATTTAATACCTTTGACACTGTCATCCCTGATATGTTATCCAATGTGAGGAGAGGGGATTTTATGATCGTTTGGGTTATTGTTTAATGCATGAGGGAGGAATTTTTAAACAATTTTTAATTTTTTGTTAAATTTCATTAATCTGTTTTTTTACCGTTTACCCATTACCTACCTTGACGAACATGGGAAAACAACATTTTGATTGAGAAATTTGTTACTTTTAGGTATATTTTTTTTGGATTATAAAAACAAAAGTTGTTAATATAATACCAATTTAAAAGTGTTTTAGTAGTTTTATTACACACTATGATATAAAATTTATTATTATTATAATGTACATTATTAATACTATTATTCATTCGAAATGGCATTAAGCAAATTTTTCTTAAAGATAAGTAGAGCTTAGAATGAGCTGTGTTTATATTTACATTAATATTCACCTTAAATGAGGGAATTTGACTGATACAATTTTTGAATTTGAATTGTTTTTATTGACACCAACAATTTTAGTTCAATTTTTAATAAAATTTAATTAATATTAATAGAAATCCAAGAGATTTGAAACCTCTTTTAGCGAGTTAAAACATTCTCAAATGAATTACAGGTGCCCTTATTTTCTATGAAAACCACACAGCTTTTTTCATAGTCGCTGCAGTTGTTATAGCTATAAAAAACTAATTTTTTAAGGGGTGAAAATTGCAACACACGCTAAATGGACTTGCTTTTTCCTATGTCTCGAAGTCTGTGGACCTTTCTGTATATCAAATAAAAAAATATAAATAAATAAAATTATAAAATTTATCATTAATACCCCCATATTCTTGACTGGACGTCAATTATATTTCACTCTGTAGGTATCGTGATAATCGGTACCACCAGGTCTGTAGCTGCGTATATATATTTCATTTTTCTCAATTACCCCTCGAAGAAGGAAGTACGAAAGAAGAAAAATGATTTGACAAGAAAATTATAGAGAAGCATCGAACAAGAAAGGTATAACGTACCTACATAAAGAACAACGAAGTTCTGTATACACGTACAAGCACTTTTTGGCCAATAACATTGGTAGCAAATTTGTTCCTTTGTTAAAATGTGATTAATCAGAAGAAAAATAAAATACCTTAAATTGGGATATCTTTGTGAATGCAGCAAAACTTTGTACATTCCTCATATCTTCACATTTTGTAATGTATGTTCGTCATTTTCAAAAATAGAGTTATCTCTACTAGATGCTATTAAAGGGTAACTAAAACACGACTAAATAACCCAATTCTGCATTAACATTTATTAACATTTCAAAAACTCAACTACAAATAGATGTATTATACAAATTCTGTATACTTTCTACACTACAAACAGAACTGTAGAACTCTATGAAAAACTAGTTAGTATATATCTTAAAACACTTTTATTTCCCTCATATTTTACGTAAAAAACGTTTTTAAATGACCCTGGAACAAAAATATAGGAGGTTGGAGATACAGATACTGACTTTATAATAAAAAGAAGTGTTTTCCGAAACAGGATATACTTATTATTAAAGTATTTTCTTTTTCTAAAAACATAATTTAGACAAAAACTACATTCTTACATCATTAGGAATGGTTCTTTAGGTATAGTAAGTATCATTATTTTCTTCAAATCTGCCTAAGTCATGGTCGTGGGATAGTTACATAACCAAGAATATTAAGAAATGACGTCGTATTAGAAACGAAATAGGCTACCTAGGAGGTGGTCTCTTTCGTAGGTTCGCATCACGCAACTTCTTTGATTTCACTTTACTTATTTAGTTAGGTGGGTCGAAACACTGCTGGAGAACGCTGTTTTATTTATTACACGTTGATTTTTACGTAAGTTCAAGCTAGAGATATACGAATTTATTATTCAAATCTATAGAATGTTAGTTATTCAATGAAAGTCATGAGAAAATTAAATATTGAAAATTGAATGAAAAAAAAATAAACCCAGGAGTTAGTGAATTGATATTTAGCAATCATTTTGACAATTTAACTCATTGTCTTTACAAAATGACTTTTTTTATTTATATTAAATTTCTTCATAAAAAAATTTGCTTGTTCTAAAATAACTAACCCCCTTTATACTTTTCAATATTTTCATACAGTTTTAGAGAAAATTATAAAAACATTTTTTATCCTAGTAAAATTTACTCAATTTTCTCAGATCTCTCATACATATATGTATATTTGTTCAGAAATGTTAATCTTGACTCTGCATTTTTTATTTTGAAGTCAAGAGGGCTTTTTTAATATTCTACAATCATCAAATTTTTTTGAAGAATGCATTGTGATGTTCGTCTTATAAAGATCTCTTTTGATGGCTCAAATATTCTAATACTTTTTTCTTTGCTTTTTGATAGTCAAGGTCTGCATAAATATACGGTTGTCATATATCTTATCGAAGATGCACAATATACACAGTGCAAAAAATAAGCTGCAAATTAAATGATCTTATTTTAAAATATACATAGTATACAAAACATAAAAAAGACCTTAGTCCCTATAGGTGTGCTAATTTCTGCATTAAGTATGCATACTATAATATAGGCCAGTGCAAATAATTTTGAAATTGCAAAATTTTTTAGAAAGCTGCGACCATTGAAAATCGTTAGCCTTAGTAACCCTTATTAACATACTAAAAGTCCCCATTTGTCCGATGTGTGCGTCATCAAAAAAAATCAGCCGCCATCTTGAATTTTGGTACTTTTTGGGAAAAAATGTAACTAACTCGAAAACGGTACGTTATAGCGAATTACTTCGAGAGGTAAAAATTAAAGAGAATAAAAAACTCTATTAGAATCAATAAAAGATAGTTTATTATCCTAACGCAGTGACATACAAAATTTTTTTGAAAATTGAGCAATTTTTAAAAGGAATCACCGAAATGCAAATTACTAGTTTTTTAAGCTTATTAACAAATAACATGGATATTTAGCATCAATTCATCTAAAATACAGTCCTTGTGAGATT